>NC_086107.1:108172335-108504835 GCF_963921235.1 Mobula hypostoma
TGAAACACCACTAGTCATCGGCAAACAGAAAAGGCCCCCTGTATTCCCTTCACCCGACCTTAAGCAGGTGAAGGGACTGACGAAGATTCTCAAAAAAGGACTGTCAACCATCAATTCCAGAAGCTGCCTCACTTGTTGAATTCCTCCAACAGTTTGTTTGTTGTGAAGAGAAAAGAGAGAAATTGCCTTTCAACTCACGAGAGAGCACAGGCCATCAACCTTTTGCTGTTGATATTTCTGCAGCAGGCAATTTCTTTTTTATGAGGTCGAGTTGCTAGCTCGACGCTCAACCCAGCACAGATGGAAAGCATGTATGGGAGCCGGCTGGATTCGAACTCTGGACCTTCCGCCCCAATGTCCAGCGCTGATGTCACTATGCCACCAGCCGGCATTTGTTTGTTGTTGCAGATTGGAATTGTCTTATTATTGTCAAATACATCTAAATCTTCTATAGGTGTGTGGTGGAGAGTGTATTGACTGGCTGCATCACAGTCTGCTATGGAAACACCAATGCCCTTGAACAGAAAATCTTACAAAAAGTAGTAGCCCATCACAGGTAAAGCCTCCCCACCATTGAGTACACAACTGAGCGTTGTCACAGGAAAGCATCCCTCATCACCCAGTTCATGCTCTCTTCTCACTGCTGCCATCAGGAAGAAGGTACAGGAGCCTCAGGAAAAGTTACTACCCCTCAATCATCAGGCATTTGAACCAGAGGGGATAAATTCATTCAGCTCCTCTCGCCCCATCACCGAACTGTTTCCACAACCTATGGACTCACTTTCAAGGACTCTTCGTCTCATGTTCTCAATATTTATTGCTTATTTGTTTATTATTATTATTTCTTTCTTTTTGTATTTGCACACTGGTTGAATGCCCAAATTGGTGCATGCCTTTCATTGATTATTATTATGGTTATTATTCTACGATGGATTTATTGAGTATGCCTGGAAGAAAAGGAATATGAGGGCTGTATATGGTGACGTATATGTACTTTGACAATAAATTTACTTTGAAATTTGAAATGTATCAGGGTCCAGTAAAAAGCTGGTCTTCAATACTGTTCTCACAGATCAATTCATTACACAGTGCATTGAGGTAGTACAAGTTAAAACAATAGCAGAATGCAGAATAAAATGCAGTGATACACTTTAATGCAGTATGATTTGTCACACGTAAATCGAAACATCGAAACATAAGTGAATGCAACATTTATGTCAGTGAGCACAAGTGTTGACACACTGCCAACAACAGCATAGTATATCCACAACCATAGTTGTTGTTCACTAAGTGACCATTAATTCCGCAACATGTCAGTGGTAATAAACCTGATTCTGGTTCTAATTGTCTACACCTGTACTAGGAAGCAATCCTGTGAATCTACATTGGACTCTGTCTATCCTTCCCTACAGCTGGAGCCCAGATCTGATCAGATATTCCAAATGCGATCTCACCAGGGCTCTAACTAATTGGAATGAGGTGCTTTTACTCTTGCACTCAAATGCTTTTGTAATAAATGCTAACACACTGTTGGCCTTGCTAATTGTCTGTTGTTCCTGCATAATAACATAATATTTACAAGGTCATTCTAGTCCTTCTGAAACCCAACAGCTTTCTCTCTCTCGCTATTTGTAAACTGCTTATTGATCTTTATCTAACAAATTTCAATCTGCTTTCAGTTCCCTTTCAGACGTTGCACTGTTTGGCTGACATCCACTTCACTGGTTAAAGCGGAAGAATTGTCGAGGAAGATTGAAACATCGAGGTGAATGTGGAAAGAGAGAGAGGACTCAACACCGACTTCTTGCTTTTTGATCGCTGATGTGAACCCTCTGCTGCCGAGTCTCTCTCTTTTGATAATGTCAGAGGGATGTTACTGATGTTCAGCTTTTTTGGATTGGACAACATACTGTGGACTTTTTCAGTCTTATAGTTTTTATATCCTGTATTCTGCGTTCTCACTCATTCTTTCTCATTGTTTTTCTCGTGCAGGGGAGAGGGAGTTGGGGTCGAAGTTCTTGTTGCATTTTGTGTGGAGAAGGGGAGGTTTGGGGGGGTTGATAATTGTGTTGCTGTTTTTGTGCGGGGGTGGTGGGTTTGCTGTTTCTCTTCAAACTCACTTCCATAGTTTTCTTTTCTCGTGACTATCTGGAGAAGATGAATCTCAGAGTTGTATACTGCATACATACTTTGATAATAAATGAACCTTTGAACCTTTGATCGAATAACAGTGCCACCGATCGGAAGTACGGAGTTCAATTCCCGCCGCTGTCTGTAACGAGTTTGTATGGATGTGGGTGCTCGAAGTGGGGTGACACCTGTGGGGTGACACCTGCGGGCTGCCCGCAGCGGATGCTCGGACAGTGTAGGTCTTTGACACAAACATCACATTTCACTGTAAAGCACACAAAGTGCCGGAGGAATTCTGCAGGTCAGGCAGCATCTGTGGAGAGGTATAAAGTGTCAGCGATCCTGGCCAAGACCCTTCATCAGGACTGGAAATGGAAGGAGGAAGAAGCTAGAATAAGAAGGTGGGGGGGGTGGGGGCAGAAGGAATACAAGCTGGAAGGTGATAGGTGAAGTCAGGTGCGGGGGAAGGTAGGTGGGTGAGGGAGGAGGGAATGAAGTGAGAAGCTGGGAGGTGATAGGTGTAAAAGTTAAAGGCTTTGTTGCACTTCACTGTATAATTTGATGGTCTTTAATCTTCTCACATCACTCCTGATTTCTTCTGTTGATTATTTTGGGTAAAAAGCCCTTTTCGAGCCATCTTCACTTCATTTGCTCTGTCAAACTCATTCAGATTTTGATCATTGCTACCAGTTTGCCTCAAAACTCGCCAGGAGTTAACACCTCCTGTGGCTGTGCATTCTCTGATTAGCTCTGCCGTTTTAACTTGGCTGGTGCCTCACCTTGTGAAAGCCCCAAACCAGATGGCTCCTGGATGCAGGGCTTTTCGTCAAGGAGAACATCAGGAATCAAGCCACCATCTCAAAAGTTCAATGGAAATTTATTATCAAAGAACATATATGTCATCATTTCTACCCTGAAATTCATTTTCTTGTGGGCATTTGCAGTAGAATAAAACATACAATAGTATACTTCAAGAGCTACAAAGACTGGCAAGTTTAATTGTCACTCAACCGTACATTAACATCCGTGTACAGTCAAATGAAACTGTTCCTTTGGCGCCAAGGTGCAAAACACAGAACCAACAGTCATACACAGCACAACACACATATAGCAAATGTAAGATAGCAGTAAACATACAGTCACACTAAAAAAATACCCCAAGTCCCTGAATCCGTGAATGTTGTTGGCAAGAGCAAGCCCGCAGCAGTCTGTAGACAAATACAATCCAGCTTGCCTTCTACTGAGCGAACACTAGAGGGCAGCACCGACATCAGCACTACACCACCTCTGGGCACCGACTCTGATGTCTCTCTCCTGGGCAGCTACAAATAGGCGACACCGTGGCATGCGGCCTAGTCCATGCCACAACCGAAGCCACACAGTTCCCAGTCCCACCAATAAGTCAGTGAACCAGACTTGCAGCACTCCACATTACCAATGTCCAACAGAGTCTTGTGATCGCAAGAAAACTGACTGAGACAATCACTTGCTGTTAGACGGCATACCGCACTGCGCACCGACCCCGATATCTTTCTGTAGCGGGCACCAGGTGCAGCTCCACCAGGTCCTCCACCAACAAGCATCTTGCTGGGGTAGTCCTACAGAACTTGCAGTTCTTAATGTCCAGCAATGCCTTGCGATTGTAAAAAAGACATTTAAAAAAAGAACAATAACACCTTTGTTTGGCCCCATAGAGGCTGCTGCATCCGAGCATGCCACCGTCTTATCAGAAGTTGAGGTAAATCGCTGATGTGCAAAAGAAGACAAACTGTAAATACAAAAAGAAATCAAATGATATAAATAGATAGATAGAAAGATAGACAGAAAAATAGATAGACAGAGAGATTGATAGACAGATAGATAGACAGGTAGATAGATAGACAGGTAGATAGATAGACAGAAAGATAGATATAGACAGATAGATAGACAGATAGAGATAGATAGATAGATCAATAGACAGATAGATAGACAGAAAGATCGATAGACAGGTAGATAGATAGACAGGTAGATAGATATAGACAGATAGATAGACAGATAGAGATAGACAGACAGAGGTAGATAGATAGATAGATAGACAGAAAAATAGATAGACAGAAAGATCGATAGACAGGTAGATAGATAGACAGGTAGATAGATAGACAGAAAGATAGATATAGACAGATAGATAGACAGATAGAGATAGATAGATAGATAGATCGATAGACAGATAGATAGATAGACAGAAAGATCGATAGACAGGTAGATAGATAGACAGGTAGATAGATATAGACAGATAGATAGACAGATAGAGATAGACAGACAGAGGTAGATAGATAGATAGATAGACAGAAAAATAGATAGACAGAAAGATCGATAGACAGGTAGATAGATAGACAGGTAGATAGATAGACAGAAAGATAGATATAGACAGATAGATAGACAGATAGAGATAGACAGACAGATAGAGATAGGTAGATAGATAGATAGGAAAATAGATAGGTAGATATCATTGAGAACATGAATTGTAGAATCCTTGAAAGTGAATGCATAGGTTGTGGAATCAGTTCAGACTTGAGGTGAGTGAAGTTATCCACACTGGATTAGGAGCCTGATGGTTGATGAGTAATAATCGTCCCTGAACCTGATGTTATGGGAACTATGGCTCCTGTACCTCCTGCCCAGAGGCAGTAGAATGGTGCACATCCCCCTTGAGTACAAGTGCAATCAGGTCAATTACTTCATAAAAAGGTGCACCGAATGCCAATCGCAGGGGACTGATTGCATTGATGCCTTCTTGTTAAACCCATTGATCTGTGTCAGGACACAAACCGGTGAGAGTAGGAAGTGTTCATTTGCCCACAGAGCTGCTAGGAAAGCTGCATTCATAACAATAGAGCTAATGATTGGCATGGAACACTCATCTGCATATTGAGCAACCCCCTGGGCCAGCAGAATGAATTTCGGATGCAGATTAATGCCACCGCCATCGCCGACTGTAAAGCACTGTCCTTGTAGCTCGCCAGGAGCACTCGCTTTGCACCTCGACAACAAAGGAGCCGCCCTCTCCATCTATAATGAAATGGATGGAGTACAGCAGGCAAGAAAGAAAAATGCATGTTTTATTTTTGTTGTTGGCAACCTGTCAAATCTATTCTGCAACTCCTAATATACCACTGCATTTCCGTTGTCTCCAGGCTGAGTGAAGTCTTCAGAGAATTGTTAAATTCATCAGGCATGACTGCCCTTTACAAATGTGCTCTGACTACCGCTGATTACCTCGTACCTTTCCAAGTGTTGTCTCGCATTATCTTTTATTTCTTGCAATGTTTTTTGTTTGACTGACAAGGTGACATTAGCTAGTCCACAGGAGCCAAGTTTACTTACTAACACTTTACAACAGGAAGATAACATTCAATATCTTTCACTTGAGTGGGACAATCACTGTGCATTTGGAAATTGGGTGCAGCCTCATCTTTAACATTCCGGAGCGCTAGCACTCTTGTCACTGAAGCAGAAGTTTGTTGGATCAAGTGCCACTCTAAAGATTTGAGCACAGAACCCTCAAGTAATCAGTGAGAGAATGCTGCACTCCTTGTAATGCCTACTTTCAGAGAATAAACTGGTGGTGTCCATTGAGCACACCAATCTCTCTGATCCTCCACACTGCCAAGAGTCTTACCATTAATACTATATTCTGTCATCGTATTTGACCTACCAAAATGAACCGCCTCACACATATCTTAGATAGGTCTACACATGTCACAAACAGACTTGAAGAGCCACATTGTCCCAGGGCGTCAAAGGGTTTGGGGATAGGCAGGGGAGTTGGGATGACTGGAAGAATTGGATCAGCCATGATTGAATGGCAAAGCAGACTCAATGGGCTGAATGGCCTACTTCCGCTCCTATATCTTATGGTCTTATATCTACAAGGAGCGCTGCCACTGGAAAGCAGCATCTGTCAACAAGGACCCCCTCCATCCAGGCCATGCTCTCTTCTCATTGCTGCCAATGGGCAGGAGGTTACAAGAGCGTCCCACACCTCCAGGTTCCGGAACAGCTATTACCTGTCAACCATCAGGCTTCTGAACCAGTGTGGATAACTTCACTCACAATAAGGCACTTTCAAGGACTCTACAACTCACGTTCTCAATAAAATACATTCATTTATTTACTTGATGGTTTATTTATCCATCTATCTATTTATCCATCCATCTATTCAACCATCCATCTGTCCATCCATCTAAGACCATAAAAGCATAAGAAATAGGAGCAGGAGTTGGCCAACTGGCCTGTCGAGCCTGCTCCACCATTCAATAAGATCGTGGCTGATCTGGCCATCGACTCATCTCCACCTACCTGCCTTTTCCCCATAACCCTTAATTCCCCATCCATCCATCTATATATTTATGTATTTATATTATTTGTTTTTTTTTGTATTTGCACATTTTGTCTTCTTTTGCACATTGTTTGTCAGTCTTTGTTTGTGTGTAGTTTTTCATCGATTCCGTTGTATTTCTCTGTTCTACTGTGAACGTTTGCAAGAAACTGAATCTCACGGTTGTATATGGAGACATGTACGTACTTTGATAATAAATTTACTTTGAACTTTCTCTCAGACTAATAGGACATCCCTCTGTGTTAAGCAGTAAGTTTTAGAAATAGCCCGGGCTCAGGCAGCACCTATAGAGAGAAAACAGAGCTAACATTTCAGAGTAATGACCCCTCAACAGAACTGGAATATTCACACGACAGAAAATGCTGGAGGAACTCAGCCGGTACGGAGGGGAATAAAGAGTCGGTGACTTGGGCCGAGACTCTCCATCAGGAGTGGAAAGGAAGGGGGAAGAAGCCAGAACAAGACAGTGTGGAGAGGGAAACAACAGGAATTTTGCAGATGCTGGAAATTCAAGCAACACACATCAAAGTTGCTGGTGAACGCAGCAGGCCAGGCAGCATCTGTAGGAAGAGGTACAGTCGACGTTTCAGGCCGAGACCCTTCGTCAGGACTAACTGAAGGAAGAGTGTGGAGAGGGGCTGGAGTACAAGCTGGGAGGTGAGTGGCAGGATGGGTGAGTGGGGTGAAGTGAGAAGCCGGCTTTGAAATGATATTTTTGATCCTTCGGTTAAATTTGAAGAGACTTGGAAACCATTTATTCAATATTTTCATATGATGTAATTTGACCTTTCCGAATCCTTCTTATTAACTTAAAATATATGAATAGAGGAGCGGAGTTGACGACATTACTGAACGTGTACAATTTAAGATATTGGTCTAGACCTGTTTTGTTCCGTTTGCTTTTTTGGGTTTAGTATTTAGTTCTTTTTGTTTTTTTTTGGGGGGGGGGTTGCTTTGTATTTTTTGCCTTCTATTTCTTTTTTTTTCTTTATGATTAATTACATCATGAGTTTCGAAGTCTATTATACCTGCGTTATCTGAAATCTTTTCTGTATCTGTTTATTAACAATAAGATTATTCCAATCTCTTTACATTGATATTTTGTTTATATCTTTGGAAAAATTAATAAAAAGATTTAAATAGAAAAGCAGCCGGCAGGTGATGGGTGGAATGGGTAAAGGGCTGAACAAGAAGGAATTTAATAGGAGAGACCAGTAGTCAATGGGAGACAGAGAAGGAGGAGGGGAACCCGAGGGAGGTGAGGTGCGTGTGAGAAGAGGGTAAAGTGTTAGAGGACTTCCACTTACATACAAGTTGGAGGCTACCCAGACATGAGGTGTTCCTCCTCCAACTAGAGTTTGGCCTCATCATGGCAGCAGAGGAGACTACGGACAGTCATGTTGGAATGGGAATGGGAAGCTGAATTGAAAAGGGTAGCCAACAAGAGACACTGCCTTTGGCCACAGATGGAGTGAAGGTCCTTGGGACGGGGGAGAGAACCACGGCATGCAGAGCACGTTCAACTGGAGAACATGCCAACTCCAAGCAGGCAGCATCAGAGATCAGGGTGAACTCAACTCTCTAGAACTGAGGGGCACTTGTACTAACTGCTGCGCTACATGCTGTCGCGATGAAGTAGCTACAGCAACGTTGATCCATTGTCTGAGATGCTCAAAACCAAGGGTCAGCCTCAAAATCAGAGGCCCAAAATCTATTCAACATACACAAAATGCTAGAGGAACTCAGAGGGCCAGGCATCATCTATAGAAAAGAGTAAACAGTCAACATTTCTGGTTGAGACCCTTCATCAGGACTTAGAAAATAGGTGAGAAGTTAGAGCAAGAATGAAAAGCTACCTGGTGTCCGTATTGCACCCACTTCCATAACTCCAAGATTCTCTCTCTGCCACCTGCAATGGACCTGTCTTAAAAAAAATGTATTCTTGCTCTAACTTCTCATCCTTTTTCCAGTATTGATGAAGGGTCTCGGCACAAATCATCGACTGCTTACTCTTTTCCATAGATGCTGCCGGGTCTGCTGAGTTCCTCAAGCATTTTGTCTTTCTTGGATTTCCAGCTTCTGCAGATTTTCTCCTCTTTGGGCTCAAAATCTATCCAAGACTGATGTGGGGAGAAACACCTTAATTCTCAGAGTAACGTATCTTTGTAATTCTTTGTTGTTGAGTATCTTAGAGACGCAGCACAATTTACTGGAGGAAGTCAACAGGTTGAGCAGCATCAGTAGGGTGTTTGGATTGAAATCTTGCATCAATTGGGGTTCCAAATGCAAGATTCCGGTCCAAAACGTTAATCATTCCTTCTCCACCTCCCCTCCGCTCCCCACGGGTGCCGCCTGATCCACAGAGTTCCTCCAGCAGACTGTTCGTTGTTCCGGATTCCTGCATCTCTTGTACCTCCGTACTGTGTCTCCAGCAATGGTGCGGTAGCGTAATGGTTAGCACGACGCTTTGCGGTACCAGCAATTCCCACTGCTGCCTGTCCCCTGATTAGGCTACCAGGGAATTGCTGGATGGCATGGGTCAAATTTATAAATAAATAAATAGATAAATAGATAGATAGATGGATAAATAAATCATCATCATCATCATCAGGTGCCACGCCCAGATTGAGGTTTGACTGCCATGGCCCACACACTCCTGTTTCGGGTCAAGTGGATCAATTCATTTGTATTCATTTCCAGTTCTCTGGCTGCTGTCTCCATCATCATTTGTCTTTGTCTTCCTCTTGCTTTCTTCCCTTCAATCTTTCCCATAATTACCGTGCATTCTAACTCCTCTTTCCTAATCACATGTCCAATGAAGTTACATTGCCTTTTCATGATCTCATACCTTATTTCTCTTTTTGTGTTTGCTCTGTTCGTGACATCCTCTTAGATATCCATTTTGTCCATGATATTCTTTGCATCCTCCTCAAAAACCACATTTCTGCTGCTACAATTCATTTCTTCATGTTACTAGGTATTGTCCAATGTCCTGAGCCATACAACATAACTGGATAAATGTAACATTTCAGTGCTCTGAGGCGGGTTGTCATGCCTAGTTTAGTGTTGGTCAGTATACTCTTCATTCTCGTAAAGGTGTCTTTTGCCATCCCTATTCTTCTTTTGATGTCCATGTCGCACCTGCCATCCAATGTTACCCAGCTTCCTAAGCAGCAAAAGTTCTGTACTTGTTTTATGTCTTCCCCGTTTATTCTCAGCCTGCAGATAGGATTCTCCTTCTTTTTGGATATCATCATACAGTCTGTCTTTTTGCAATTGATATTTAGACCCATTTTTGCACTTTCTTCAACAATTATATCAATTAAGTTTTGTAGTTTTTCCTCCATACTTGCAAATAAATAGACTGAATAAATAAACAAATAGATAGACAAATAAATAAACAGATAGATATTTAGATAGATAGATAAATAAATAAATAAATAGATATTAGAACACAGGCTGGTAGATAGTTCAGGATGAAGAGAATAAAGAGATATGGAACACAAGATTAAACATTTAATATTCAAAATAATTTATTTTACGGGTGTAAAAGAGAACTGAATGATTGCTACCTCAGATGCGATGCAGCCCAAAAAAACGTAATAAGCATAAAGAACAGAATAAAAAACAAAAAAACACAATCAATATAAATATAAAAGCAATTCTATCAAACACAATGTACATATGTACATACAGCAGGGCTGGGTGGTGTGCATGAAGCGATGGAGTGGGGTGGTGGGGGAGGGTGTTAATGAGTGGAGGTGTTGATCAGACTGGAGCTTTGGCCACAAGTTATAGGGTTAGTGAGGGAGGGGAAAAGATCAACCGTGAGCTTATCATTTTTGAGAAGCCTATTTCTGCTTCTATTTCTTAATTCTTGCATGCACCTGGTGTCAATTCCTCCATGACTGCAATTTATTGCTTGTGCAAGATTTTGGTGCGGCTGCATTTGGAATAATGTGTTCAGGTTTGGAAAGATGCCACAAATCCGGAAAGAGCGCAGAGGAGATTTATGATGGTGTTGGAGAGACTCGGGATGATAGATATACTCTGCAGCTCAAGAAGCATCCATATAGAGAGATAAATACAGATATATAAACACTTCAGATCAATAGCCCTTCAATAGAACTGGGATATTAACACAACATAAAGTGGTGTATAGTCAGGGATTTATATCAGGCTTGTTTGAAGAAATCCCTGCCCAATTACCATCAGCATATAGGCTGTACCACCAGAGGTCCCAACACAACAGGCTACTGCTATTCTAATATAAGGAATGCCTACTGTTCCATGCCTGGACTGCATTTCAGGAAATCTGATCACACGACTGTGCTTTTCCTACCTGCATACAGGCAGAGGCTAAAGAGCAGATCTCCAGAGATAGGGGTGGTCATGGGAGACAGAGGAGCAGATTAATTGCTTCAAGTCAGTGGACTCGGGGTATTCAAGACTCATCTGTGAATCTGAATCATGGACTTTATAAAAAACCGTTGTAGACGAATGTGTCCCCACAAAATCATTTAGAGCCTTCTCCAACCTGAAGCTCTGGATATACCACGAGATCCACAATCTGCTGAGGGCCAGATCGGAGTCATTCAGGTTCGGCAACCAAGAAAGCTACAAGTGGTCCAGGTACGATCTCTGGAAAGCCATCTCACTGGCGAAGAAGCAATTCTGGACTAACCTTGAGTAAATGAAAGTGCTCGACCGCTGTGACAGGGCTTGAACACTATCACCCGTTACAGAAGTGAAATCAAGTGACATAGCTGACCACAGGGCTTTGCTTCCAGGCGATCTCAATGCTCACTTTTAACCTTCACAACGTGGAGGAACCATCGTGAACTCCCACAGCCTGTGTTGACCCTGTGACTTCAGTCCCTGATGCTGATATGCGAGAAGCCTTCAGGAGGGTGAACCCATGAACAGCATCTGGCTCAGACCGGGTACCTGGCTATGTAATAATTTTCTGCGCCGATCAACTTGTTGGAGTGTTTGCTAAGATCCTTAACCTCACGCTTCAGCTTCCACCTGCTTCAAGTAGGCGTCTATTACACTGGTACCTCAGAAAAAAAGTGTCAATCTGCCTTAATAACTATCACCCAGTATCATCCAAATGGCACAGTAGATGTCGTTTCATTGGCTCTTCACTCAGGCCTGGAATATCTGGTCAGCAAAGGTGCATACAACAGGATGCTCTTTATTGACTACGGCTTGGCAATCAATGCCATCATAACCTCAAAACCAAACAATTAGCTTCAAAACCATTGCCTCAACACCTCCTTGTGCAATTGGGTCCTCGATTTCCTCACTTGCAAACCCCAGTCAGTCAGATTGGCAACAACATTTCCTCCACAATCTCTATCAGCAGAGGTGCACCACAAAGCTGTGTGTTTAGACCCCCCACCCCGCATCACAGCCTGGTATGGGAACACCAACTCACTTGAATGGAAAATCCTGCAAAATGTAGCGGATACGGCCCAGTCCAGCATGGGTAAATCCCTCCCCAGCAGTGAGCACATCTACACAGGGTGTTGTTGCAGGAAAGTAGCATTCATCATCAGGGGCCACCACCACCACCACCAAGGCCATGCTCTCTTCTCGTTGCTGCCATCGGGAAGAAGTTACAGGACCCTTAGGACTCACAACAGTGGGTTCAGGAACAGTTATTACTCCTCAACCATCAGGCTCCTGAACCAGAGGGGATAACTTCTCTCAGCTTCACTTGCCCCAACTCAGTCCTTGTCCTAATGCTACGGTACCTCCTACCTAATGGTAGGGGTCAAAGAGACTTTTGGACAGGTGGGAGGGATCACTGACAGTGCTAAGGGCCCTGAGTATGCAGTGCTCCTGATATATCTCTAATGGATGGAGAAGAGACAACTAGGAGTTAGGATGAAGAGCCTGTTTCCATGCTGAATGACTATCATACTATTGTTTTTGTTAGGAAAGATCTGAAAGTCTGGTTTTCTCTCCACTAAGGTTGTATTCAGTCGAGCTAGGTTAAACCTAAACTTGTAAAGTACATCTAATGGGTTCTACGATTACACAGGCATGGGAAGCATAAAGAACTTTCCTCCACTGAGCATGGAGAAGGTAATTATCCCCTCAGTGAGTTGGTTAGATACTATTATGCTCCCTTTAAGCTCTGACAGATTCGATGTACCGTACACAATCTTATTTAACATTGAACAGTATCGGACCATGATATTGTGCCAAACTTCTAACCTACTCTAACAGCAATCTAACTCTATCCTCCTACATAGCTCCCCATTTTTCTATCATCCATGTGTCTATCTGAGAGTCCGTGATAGATCTGCTTTCACCAACACCTTGGCAGGGTATTTCATGCACCCCCAACTGTTTGTGTAAAAATCTTACCTCTGACAACCCCCCCTCTACTTTGCTCCTTAAATCCTTAACCTCCTTAAAATTATGTCCTATTGTCAGCCATTTCCGGCTTGGTAATAAATCCACCAGCAAAAATGAGAAAAAAAGTGGCATTATTGATTAAGAGCTTTACCTGGTTTCTTCTGTATTTTACTGATTTATTTTAAAAAATGCTGCAAGTACTCATCGATGGTGAAGAGAGTAACAACATTAAAATTTTATGACTTATAAAGATGACTTTGCAGATGAGACAATTGTTTCTCTGTCCATGGATGTGCCTGATCTTGTTGGTACTTCCACATCTCCAGTGTGGACTAGAAAATACATCAGTGCTTCTACTTCCTCAGGAGGATAAGGAAATTCAACATGCTCCCCCATTAACTCACACCTGTTTTTTTATAGAAACCATCCTATTTAGATGCATCACAGCTTGGGATGGCCACCGCTCTGCCTGAGACCACAGGGAATGCAGAGAGCTGTGGTTGCAGCTCAGTATATTACAGAAACCAGTCTTCTTTCCATGGGCCTTGTCTACACGTCTTGCTGTTTCAGTAAAGGAGGCAGCAAAATCAACATTCTCTATCACCCAGGACATCTTCTCTGTCCCAAGAGGCAGAAGATACAAACGTCTGGAAACGTACCAACAGGCTCACTATTCCACTGTTATCAGACAACTGAATAGACCTCCTGGATAAGATGGACTCTTATCTAATCAATGATGATCAACCTTGTCATGGCCTTACACCTAAATGTCTGTCTGCTCTGCACTTTTTCTGTACTGTAACATAATGTCCTGCATTCTTCCATTGCTTTTCCTGGGACTACCTCAATGTACTGATGTGACAAAATGGTTTGTATGGATGTACTGTATAGGCATCCGTTAGTCTCGTGAGACCATGGATTTGTGCCTTGGAAGGTTTTTCCGGGGCGCAGGCCTGGGCAAGGTTGTATGGAAGACCGGCAGTTGCCCATGCTGCAAGTCTCCCCTCTCCATGACACCGATGTTGTCCAAGGGAAGGGCACTAGGGCCGATACACCTTGGCACTGGTGTCGTTGCAGAGCAACGTGTGGTTAAGTGCCTTGCTCAAGGACACACACACTGCCTCAGCCAAGGCTCGAACTAGCGACCTTCAGATCTCTAGACGGACGCCTTAACCACTTGGCCATGTACCAACACTTATGGATAGCATGCAAAGTAAAGTTTTTCCTGTAGTGCCCCAGATCACAGTGTTAAAGCATAGAACAAGGCCCTTTGGTCCGTCTACTCCGTGCTGAAGTATTATTCTGTCTAGTCCCATTGACCTGCACCTGGACCATAGACCCCCAATCCACGTACTTATCCAAACTTCTTTTAAACGTTGGAATTGAACCCATATCCAGCACTTCTGCTGGCAGCTCGTTCCACACTCTCACCACCCTTGAGTGAAGAAGTTCTCCTCATGTTCCCCCTAAACATTTCACCTTTCACCCTCAACCCATGACCTGTAGGGTGAAACTTGATAAAGGTGACAATAATAAACCAATTTTATCCATTTCAGATCTAGTGATGAGAGTGGATATAGGACCACTAGAAAATGAGGCTGGTTAAATAATAACAGGGGACGAGTAGATGGCAGATGAACTAAATGAGTATTTTGCATCAGTCTTCATTGTGGAAGACACTAGCAGTGTGTCAGGTATTGAAGGGTCCGAGGGAAGAGAAGTGAGTGCAGTTACTATTATAAGAGAGAAGGCACTCAAAAAGCTAAAAGTGACCCGGACTAATGACCTGCATCCTAGGGTTCTGAAAGAGGTAGCGGTAGAGATTGTGGAGGCATGAGTAATGACCTTTCAAAAATCACTGGACTCTGGCATGGTGCCAGAGGACCGGAAAATTGCAAATGTCACTCCACTCTTTAAGAAAGGAGGGAGGCAGCGGAACAGAAATTATAAACCAGTTAGCCTGACGTCAGTAATTGGGAAGGTGTTGGAGTCAATTGTTAAGGATGAGGTTACGGAGTACTTGGTGACACAGCACAAGGTAGGATAAGCAACACACATAAAATCTGCTGGTGAACGCAGCAGGCCAGGCAGCATCTCTAGGAAGAGGTACAGTCGACATTTCAGGCCGAGACCCTTCGTCAGGACTAACTGAAGGAAGAGTGAGTAAGGGATTTGAAAGTTGGAGGGGGAGGGGGAGATCCAAAATGATAAGAGAAGACAGGAGGGGGAGGGATAGAGCCAAGAGCTGGACAGGTGATAGGCAAAAGGGGATACGAGAGGATCATGGGACAGGAGGTCCGGGAAGAAAGACGGGGGGGGGTGACCCAGAGGATGGGCAAGGGGTATATTCAGAGGGACAGAGGGAGAAAAAGGAGAGTGAGAGAAAGAATGTGTGCATAAAAAAGAGTAACAGATGGGGTACGAGGGGGAGGTGGGGCCTAGCGGAAGTTAGAGAAGTCAATGTTCATGCCATCAGGTTGGAGGCTACCCATACAGAATATAAGGTGTTGTTCCTCCAACCTGAGTGTGGCTTCATCTTTACAGTAGAGGAGGCCGTGGATAGACATGTCAGAATGGGAATGGGATGTGGAATTAAAATGTGTGGCCACTGGGAGATCCTGCTTTCTCTGGCGGACAGAGCGTAGATGTTCAGCAAAGCGGTCTCCCAGTCTGCAAGGTAGGATAACATCAGTATGGTTTCCTTAAAGGAAAATGTTGCCTAATGAACCTGTTGGAATTCTTTGAGGAGATTACACGTAGGATAGATAAAGGAGATGCAGTGGATGTTGTATATTTGGATTTTCAGAAGGTCTTTGACAAGGTGCCACACATGAGGCTGCTTACTGAGTTAAGAGCCCATGGTATTACAGGACAGTTATTGGCATGGTTGGAGCATTGGCTGATTAGTAGAAGGTAGTGAGTGGGAATAAAAGGATCCTTTTCTGGTTGGCTGCCAGTCAGTAGTGGTGTCCGCAGGGGTCGGTGTTGGGACTGCTTCTTTTTATGCTGTATGTCAATGATTTAGATGATGGAATAGATGGCTTTGTTGCCAAGTTTTCAGAATTCCATGAAAATTGGTGGAGGGGCAGGTAGTGTTGAGGAAACAGGTAGGCTGCAGAAGGACTTAGACAGATTAAGAGAATGGGCAAGAGAGTGGCAAATGAAATACAATGCTACTATATGCATTGTCATGCACATTGGGAGTAGAAGTAAATGTGGAGACTATTTTCTAAATGGGGAGAAAATCAAAAAATCTGAGATACAAAGGGATTTGGGAGTCCTTATGCAGAACTCCCGAAAGGTTACCTTGTAGGTAGAGTCAGTGGTGAGGAAGGCAAATTCAATGTTATCATTCATTTCAAGAGGTCTAGAATACAAGAGCAGGGATGTGATGCTGAGGCTTTATTAAGCACTGGTGAGGCCTCACTTTGAGTATTGCGAACTGTTTTGGGCTGGCATTGGAGAGAGTTCAAAGGAGGTTCACAAGGATGATTCTGGGAATGAAAGGGTTATCATACGAGGAACGTTTGATAGCTCTGGGTCTGTGCTTGCTGGAATTTAGAAGCATGAGGGGGGGATCTCATTGAAACCTCTCAAATGTTGAAAGGCCTAGACAGAGTCGATGTGAAAAGAAGTGTTTCTAGGACAAGAGGGCACAGCCTCAGACTAGAGGGGCGTCCATTTAAAACAGAGTTGTGGGGAAATTTCTTTAGCCAGAGGGTGGTGTATTTGTGGAATTTATCACCACAGGCAGCTGTGGAGGCCAGGTAGTTGGGTGTATTTAAGGCAGGGCTTGATAGGTTCTTGATTGGACAAGGCTACAGGAAGAAGGCTGGGGAGTGGGGCTGAGGAGGGGAGAAAAGGATCAGCCATGATTGGGGGAGCAGACTCGATGGGCCAAATGGCCTAATTCTGCTCCTGTATCTTCTGGTCTTATGGTCTACTGTATAGCATCAGTAATATTTACCTTTGTTTTCAGCTTCCACATACCTCTGTTGAAATATTTGAGATTTTGCACCAGTTTAATTGGGGCAGCACGGTGATGTAGGGTTAGCATAAAGTAAAAGCAAAAAAGAGGGCATTAAAGGAAGCCAGAACTAGTGGGAAGATAGAGGATTGGGAAGCTTTTAAAAACTTGAAGGAGGAAACTAAGAAGGTCATTCGGAAGGAAAAGATGAATTATGAGAAGAAGCTGGTGACTAATATCAAAGAAGATACTAACAGGTTTTTTTAAGTATAGAAAGGGTAAAAGAGGGTCGAGGGTAAATGTAGGACTAATACAAAATGATGCTGGAGATATTGTAATGAGAGATGCAGAGTTGACAGAGGAACTGGATGCGTATTTTTCATCAGTCTTCAAAGTGGAAGATGTCTGCAGTATGCTGGACATTCAAGAGTGTCAGGGAAGTGAAGTTTGTGCAGTGAAAATTACAAGTGAGAAGATACTCAAGAAACTTAATGGCCTGAGGGTGGATAAATCTCCTGGACCTGATGGAATGCACTCTCGGGTTCTGAAGGAAGTAGCTGGAGAGATTGTGGAGGCATTAACGATGATCTTTCAAGAATCGATAGATTCTGGCATTGTACCGGATGACTGGAAAATTGCAAATGTGACTCCGCTATTTAAGAAGGGTGGGAGGCAGCAGAAAGGAAACTATAGACCTGTTAGCCTGACATCACTGGTTGGGAAGTTGTTGGAATCAATTGTTAGGGATGAGATTTCAGAGTACCTGGAGGCACATGACAAAATAGTCCAAAGCCAGCTTAGTTTCCTGAAAGGAAAATCCTGCCTGACAAACCTACTGCAATTCTTTGAGGAAATTACAAGCAGGGTAGACAAAGGAGATGCGGTAGATGTGGTGTACTTGGATTTTCAGAAGGTCTTCGACAAGGTGCCGCACATGAGGCTGCTTAGCAAGATAAAAGCCCATGGAATTACAGGGAAGTTACTGGCATGGGTGGAGCATTGGCTGGTCGGTAGAAAACAGAGAGTGGGAATAAAGGGATCCTATTCTAGCTGGCTGCCGGTTACCAGTGGAGTTCCACAGGGGTTGGTGTTGGGACTGCTGCTTTGTACGATGTATGTCAATGATTTGGACTATGGTATTAATGGATTTGTAGCTAAATTTCCCGGTAATACAAAGATAGGTGGAGGAGCGAGTAATGTTGAGGAAACAGAGAGCCTGCAGAGAGACTTCGATAGTTTAGGGGGATGGGCAAAGAAGTGGCAAATGAAATACAATGTTGGAAAGTGTATGGTCATGCACTTCGGTGGAAGAAATAAACGGGCAGACTATTATTTAGATGGGGAGAGAATTCAAAATGCAGAGATGCAAAAGGATTTGGGAGTCCTTGTGCAAGATACTCTAAAGATTAACCTCCAGGTTGTGAAGAAGGTGAATGCAATGTTGGCATTAATTTCTAGAGGTATAGAATATAAGAGCAGGGATATGATATTGAGGCTCTATAAAGCACTTGTGAGACCACACTTGGAGTATTGTGTGCAGTTTTGGGCTCCTTATTTTAGAAAGGATATATTGACATTGGAGAGGGTTCAGAGAAGATTCACGAGAATGATTCCAGGAATGAAAGAGTTACCATATGAGGAACGTCTGGCAGCTCTTGGGCTGTATTCCCTGGAGTTCAGGAGAATGAGAGGGATCTCACAGAAACATTCCGAATCTTAAAAGGCCTGAACAGATTAGATATGGTGAAGTCATTTCCCATGGTAGGGGATTCTAGGACAAGAGGGCACAACTTCAGGACTGAAGGACGTCCTTTTAGAACTGAGATGCGGAGAAATTACTTTAGTCAGAGGGTGGTAAATCTGCGGAATTTGTTGCCATGAGCAGCTGTGGAGGCCAAATCATTGGGTGTATTTAAGGCAGAGATAGATTAGTTCTTGATTAGGGTGAAAGCAGGGGAGTGGGGACGACTGGAAGAATTGGATCAGCCCATGGCTGCATGGTGAAGCAGACTCGATGGGCTGAATGGCCTACTTCTGCTCCTATATCTTATGGTCTTATAATGCTTTACAGTACAGGTGACCCGGGTTCAATTCCCATTCTCCCCGTGACTGCATGGGATTCCTCCGGGTGCTCTGGTTTCCTCCCACATTCCAAAGACGTACGGGTTTGGTAGGCTAATAGGGCATTGTAAATTGTCTAGGGTTAAAACTCGATTGGAAGGAAAGGCCTAATCTGCACTGTATCTCAATAAATAAATAATCAATAATCAAAGTTTGTAAGTCCCCGTGTCACCGGTAATCTCATACATTACCACAGTTGTCATATGTCCCCTCTTTGAGGGAGGGCTGCCTCCTCTCATTACTAACCTTATCCATGGAATGGCAAATTCTACTAAAGCAAAAGGATTTAATAATTGCCATAAATCCGTCTCAATGGGTCAAGCATTTTCACCGTCAATGTATCAAAAAATTATAGCTGTAGCTTTAAATATAATTAGCAGTTCTTCTCAGGTCATTAACCTTAAGCTAAAACACCATACAGTGTGAATCAATTCCCATTTATGAAGCCAGCGATGCAGATATCCAAATGCATAAATAATGAAGGACAGTAAACCTAATACCAGCCATGCTTTTTGCAGTCAAAGCCATTACCAACTCCATCAAGGCCAAGATTAAGGCAGGGCGCAGTTAGGTAAAGATCTTCCTAAATTCCCACTGTTGCTTACAATAATGATACGCAGCCACAATGTAATAGTGATTTCCAAGCTGATAATTGAATGGGCTGTTACTTTTGGTGACCTTAATTGGTTAGTTAAACTAAGGGATGGTAAGTCTCAGTACACTCAGTGGCCACTTTATTAGGTACACCTGTACACCTCCTTGTAAGTGCAAATATCTTATTAGCCGATCATATGGCAGCAACTCGAGGCATAAAAGCATGCAGACATGGTCAAGAGGTTCAGTTGTTGTTCAGGCCAAATATCAGAATGGGGAAGAAATGTGATCTAAGTGACTTTGACTGTGGAATGATTGTTGGTGTCAGATGGGGTGGTTTGAGTATCTTAGAAACTGCTGATCTCCTGCGATTTTCATCATAACCGTCTCTGGAGTTTACAGAGAATGGCGGAAAAACAAAAAAGGAAAATATATATATAGTGAGCTGCAGTTCCGTTGGAGAAAATGCCTTGTTAGTGAGAGGTCAGAGAGAATAGCCAGAATGGTTTAATCTGACAGGAAGGTGACAGTAACCCAAATAACTATGTGTCACACAGCAGAAGAGCATCTCTGAGTGCACAACACATCAAACCTTGAAGTGGATGGGCTACAACAGCAGAAGACCATGAACATACACTCAGTGGCCACCTTATCAGGTATAGGAGGTACCTTATAAAGTGGCCACTGAATGTGTACTCCACACCTCATACCGTCACTGACACAGTCCCTGTACTAGTGCACTGCCATGTGCCCTGCTTCTACCAGACGAGTTCCCCTTGCCAATATCCACCTTGTCACTTTATCATTTCCTGTCAGAGTCACCTCATGTTCAGATGCTCCTGCACCTTGTGTCACTTTATGCATATACAATCAGTCTATGTACAGTATATAAACTAATATTGTGCATTTACGGCCACACCCAACAGCTAGTTGTACATTGTGTTTTATAGGATTGCTTTTATATTTATTGCATTTTTAATGCTTATTGTTTTATATTATGCTGCATCGGATCTGGGGAAACGATCGTTTCGTTCTGCTTTACACTCGTGTACTGAAGACTGACAGTGAACAATCTCGAGCCTTGAAAAGGCAAAGAGCAGCGACAAAATTCGCCATCACTTTCAAGGTACCAGTGCAGCCTTTGCCTGTTTGGGGAAAAGAATTGCCAAAGATCGAAGCTTCAAGCAAGTACAGAGCTTATTGCTTGCTGGGAAACAGTGATCTCCACTCTCTGGTCTTCTCTGAGGATCATATCCTTATCATGGTGGAGAGGCTTGTGAGCTCCTGAGACCCCAAGAGTGATGCCGCCTGGAGCTTAAGCTCCTGCTAGGGTCACCCGTGGCAGTAAGGTCAATGGGGAGGGTCCAGGCAAAGAGCGATCCAACCGAGTCTTCAATGGTGTGCTGGAAGATGACGATGTACTACAACGGCAGTGAATGATCCTCAGTCATCTTGCATGCCATAATATGGGACCCTGGGCCGGGCCTGTCAAGGACTATGTGGTGGCTGCCCGTGCATGAGCCTCCCCACGCTAAACAAAGCCACACACAAGCATCGTACCCAACTGAAGTGATCGCATTACTACTCTCCTGTGGGCTCCTGAGCCACAGCCTACCTAAAGTAGAATGCTCAAAGTAAATTGATTATCAAAGCACATATATGTCACCATATTCAGCCCTGACATTCATTTTCTTGTGGGCCTACTGAATAAATCCATTATAGAATAATAACCATAATACAATCAATGAAAGACCGCACCCACGTGGGGCATTCAGCCAGTGTGCAAAAGACAACAAACAGTAGAAATATGAAAAGGAACCATAGAACCATAGAACCATAGAAACTACAGCACAGAAACAGGCCTTTTGGCCCTTCTTGGCTGTGCCAAACCATTTTCTGCCTAGTCCCACTGACCTGCACACGGACCATATCCCTCCATACACCTCCCATCCATGTATCTGTCCAATTTATTCTTAAATGTTAAAAAAGAACCCGCATTTACCACCTCATCTGGCAGCTCATTCCATACTCCCACCACTCTCTGTGTGAAGAAGCCCCCCCCAATGTTCCCTTTAAACCTTTCCCCCCTCACCCTTAACCCATGTCCTCTGGTTTTTTCTCCCCTTGCCTCAGTGGAAAAAGCCTGCTTGCATTCACTCTATCTATTCCCATCATAATTTTATATACCTCTATCAAATCTCCCCTCATTCTTCTTCGCTCCAGGGAATAAAGTCCTAACCTATTCAACCTTTCTCTGTAACTGAGTTTCTCAAGTCCCGGCAACATCCTTGTAAACCTTCTCTGCACTCTTTCAACCTTATTTATATCCTTCCTGTAATTTGGTGACCAAAACTGAACACAATACTCCAGATTCGGCAGAAATAATAATAATAATAAACAAATAAGCAATAATAATAATAATAATAATAAACAAATAAGCAGTAAATGTTGAGAAGATGAAGAGTCTTTGAGTTCATAAGTTGTGGGAACATTTCAATGATGGGGCAAGTGACGTTGAGTGAACCCTTTGGTTCAAGAGCCTGATGGTTGAGGGGTAATAACTGTTCCTGAACCTGGTGGTGTGAGTCCTGAGGCTCCTGTACCTTTTCCCTGATGGCAGCAGCGGGAAGAAAGTATGACCTGGGTGGTGGTGGGTCTCTGATGATGGATGCAGCTTTTCTGCAATAGCGCTCTGTGTAGATGTGCTCAATGGTGGGAAGGGACTGAAAAAGTGTTACCAGCACGGGTTCCACAAAATCCTCTGACAGCTTAACTGAAGGAATTAAAATTAGCACGCTCTCCCAACATCCCCAACACTGGGGCGCAAAATTCCAGACCACAACGTATGAAGTTCGCCACATAGCCAGACAGTGACAAGAGTTCCTCCCCACATCACAAATGCGTTTCTGAAATGACATCCAATCAGCTGATTGAAAAGTATATAAAGGCCAGGCATTCGGAGGACACACCACATTCAACCGCGCATGCTGATGAAACGTTTTCAAGTAAACGGCCAAGTTCAGAGAAAAACTCATCCCAACCAGCAAATGATTTGGCAGAACTTAATACCACTGCTGATCAAGGGGGTCAACAGTTATTATGTCAAAGATTCAAAGTAGATTAATTAACCAAGTGTATATACAGTATTCAACCCTGAGATCCATCTTCCCACAGACAGCCATGAAACCAAGAAAGAAAACCATGGAACCTGTTCAAAGAAAAACATCAAACCTCCAACACTTTAAAAAAAAGGAACAAATCATGCAAACAGTAAAAACAAAAAATAAGCGCGAAAAACACAGAATGTAAAACACCAAACCACAAGTCATTAAATCAGTCCAGACATATTCATTTCAGCTCAGTTCAGTTCAGTCTAGCTCTACGTTGTTCACTAACTTCAGACCACAGAACCAGTCTGCCCTGATCAACATCGCACAAAAATAGCAACAAAAAAGGAGTAACCAGAAACCAGAAACACATCATAACGTGAAATTAGGAGCGATAGAAATGGCCATTCTGCATCTAGTAGTACAAATGAGATTATTGCATTTACTGCCATGGATTTTAATTCTACCCCCTAGCAGACTTTTAAACTGAGATTCCAGAGCGGCAGAGAAGACGTGTTCCTCACCTGGACTCCCAGAATCCCAAAGATAATGAAGAAAGCGCAGCAAATGAGGACGATGTTCCCGATCGGCTTTAGGGAGGAAATAAGGGTTTCAACAACCAGCTTCAAGCCTGGTGCTCGACTAATGACCCTAAGGAAAGACAAGAGGAAGGAGAGCAAGATTGTAGGTGGCACATTTGTTAGAACTTGTAAACAATCTTTTTTTACACATTCAGAAGTAAATTCTCAGGTATTATCTATAAAGGTGTGACAATGAGGGTTAAGGTCACAAGACCATTAGATATTCTGTACATAGGAGCAGAATTAGGCAATTGGCCCACTAAGTCTGCTCCGCTATTCAGTAAGCGCTGATTTTCGTTTAATCTCATTTTCTCCATTAACCTCCAGAGTAAGCATAAAGTGGATATCTGAACTGAGAAGTTATACCCAGCCTGAATGCTTTGCTCTAGACTGCCATCGGAATAAAAGCACAGAATCCAGGATGGAGTTCTTTAAGGCTGTGCAAAGGTTGCCAAAAATGGCTGCCAAAAAGCTGCAAAGATGGCACGACAAGTAAATAGGGTCATAAAGAGAACATTTGGCACATTGGCCTTCATAAATCACGGCATGTAGCGCAGGAGATGGAAAGCTATGTTGAAGTTATACAAGACATTGGTAAGGCTAAATTTGGAGTACTATATACAGTTCTGGTCACCTACATACCGGGAAGATATTAATTAGCTTGTAGAGAATTTTGGGTTTTTCTCTGAGTGCTCCAGTTTCCTCCCATGGTACTGGTTAGTAGGTTAATTGGTCACTGTAAACTTTCCCAGAATTAGGCCATGCTTAAGTCGAGGGTTGCTGGGCAGTGCGGTCTGAGGGGCCAGAAGGGCCTATTCTACTCTGTACCTCAATAAACAAATTAATTAATAAATAAGAGTTATGGAAGGGACTTTGATGAGTAATTCAAACCAAAATTGCTGCTTTATGGAGAAGAATGGAAAATGACAGCATTACATCTCAACAACCCTTGACTCTACTAGGCCCGGATGTATTCTTTGTTGTACCTGAGGGGACGCAGGGTACGGAGAAGCCTTAGCACCCGGAGCACGCCCAAGATCTTGGCTCCTCCTGCAGAGGCCAGGGACACGACTATGTCAATGAGGGAGACAAAGACCAGGAATCCGTCCAGAATGTTCCAGCTGCTTCTCAGGTATGCTTCATTGCCAAAGTAAAACCCCAGAGAGACGACCTAAGAAACATCAAGAGCAAGAGTCACTTGAGAGCGAAACTATCTGGAGAAGAATAATTGTGATGGCATCATCATGTTAGGGGCTTAGAACCCCAGCAGCTGCTGTCTTTTTGATACATTACACTGGACAGCAAATCTTTTCAGGTTCTGCTTCCTCAAAATGTTCCTTTGTTTATGATAGATCGTTTGAAGCAGAATACAAATATAATTTCAGACTACTTGTATCACGTTGGAATTTGGAGAAACAAGAAATTAACTTTTAATGAATATAATGTGTTTAATTGCATAATGGTGCTGACGCTTTGCAATAGTTCAGCTAAGCTAAGAATGTTTTGTTGATGATTTTCATTTGTACTCAGTGATTGAGGCTTCTCGCTTAAGTGTCCAACAATAACTAAACAGCATTGATAGATTCCAGTTGTCCTGATACCGTTTCTCCATGACCGCAATGTCCTGGTGAAACCTTTCACCATCCTCATCATTGACAGCACCAAGATTTGCAGGGAAGGAGTTTAAATGGGAATGCAGAAAATGAATCTTTAGTGACATGTTGCACTTCATGGTTTTGTATGCTTGAAGCATGTTGTCAACCAGCTGCACGTACATTGAATTTTTTTACATCCTTGAATGTCTTCCATGCGATTTTCTCCAGTCCCAATAGTAGTTCTTCGAATTGCCTGTCATTAATGACCTGATTGATTTGTGGACCAACAAAAATGTCTTTCATAATCTTGGCATCAATTACT
Organism: Mobula hypostoma; assembly: GCF_963921235.1. Classification (NCBI taxonomy): domain Eukaryota; kingdom Metazoa; phylum Chordata; class Chondrichthyes; order Myliobatiformes; family Myliobatidae; genus Mobula; species Mobula hypostoma. The sequence goes on from NC_086107.1 coordinate 108,197,500, forward strand.
CTGACTTGAATTATGAATTGAAATAACAGATAAAGGCGATTTTTAAAATGTGCACAATAGGGAAATTTCATGGCGATTTTCATGCCAAGCAGCCCAAAGCTACACCCAAATGTGTTCAGGAAGCAAAATCTTTGTGGTGTAGTGTTATTAAACCAAGGTACCGTGAAAGATTCCACAAAGCTGTGAGCAGAAGAGTTGGGGTTCTGAGCTATCATTTACCCTTCAGCCAATATCACTAAACAGTCAACATAAGCAGGTCCTGAAGAAGGGCCTCGGCCAGAAACGGTGACCGTTCACTCTTTTCCATGAATGCTGCCTGGCCTGCTGAGTTCCTCCAGCATTTTGTGTGCATTGCTTCAGATACCCAGCGTCTGCAGATTTTCTCAAGTTTGTTACAAACTTGAATCTTTTATGTTCATCTGAGAGGGCAGATGAAACCTTGGTTCAGTGTGTCCTACTAAATTCAGCAGTGTATCACTCATGGAACACCAGGTCTCCAACAGTATTAGCACATCCAAGTTCTGATGATCAGACAAAATCTGCAGATGCTGGATTGTCTTTAAAGAAAAGATTACCGTTATATGTCACATGTACATCGAAACATACTGTTCCCCCAACCTACAGACTCACTTAACACGCATCAAAGTTGCTGCATTCACCAGCAACTTTGATGTGTGTTGCTTGAATTTCCAGCATCTGCAGAATTCCTCGTGTCTACAGACTCACTTTCAAGGACTTGACAACTCATTCTCTCGATACTTATTGCTTATTTATTTATTATTATTATTTCTTTTTTCCCCCTCTCATTATATACTTGCACAGTTTGTTGTCTTTTGCACACTGGCTGTTTGTCCATCCTGTTGGGAGTGGTCTTTCATTGATTCTATTGTGTCTCTTGCGTTTACTGTGAATGCCCACAAGAAAATGGATCACAGGGTTGTATATGGTAACACATATGCACTTTGAGAATAAATTACTTTAAACCTTTGAGTGTACAGTGAAATGCATTGCTTTGATTCAACAACCAACACAGTCTAAGTAGTACTGGGGGCAGATCACAAGTGGCTCACTCAGTTCCATCATGGGCACTAACTTCTCCACCAACAAGGACATCTTCAAAAGGAGATGCCTCTAAAAGGCAGCATCCATCATTAAGGACCCCCACCACCCAGGACACGTCTGCTTCTCTTTACCACCATCAAAGAGGAGGTGCAGGAGCCTGAAGACACACACTCAACCTTTTAGGAACAGCTTCTTCCTCTCCAGCATCTAATTTCTGAATGGACAACGAACCCATGAACACTACCTCATTATTTTTGCTCTCTTATTCCACCACTTGTTTTAAATTGTGTATATATATTTCTTATTGCAATTTACATACAGTATATTTTATGTACTAGAGTTTATTGCCACTTCAAAACAACAAATTTCATGATATACTGTATGCCAGAGATAATAAATCTGATTGTGTTTCTGTTCCTGAAGAGTTGCCATGCTTCTGGCATCAACAGAGCATGCCCAGTAGTTTGTGACTGGCCTATTCCCTGCTGAGAATCTCCAGCACTTCGTGTTTTCATTTCCCAATTTTGCCTCTCTGACACTCCAATAATCCTGGGACTGCCACTCCATTAGTGTGGCAGTCCCTCAAGACTGTCGTTGGAAAATACAGTGCTCCCTCAGCACTGCCCGTCAGGCAGCACCACTGTACCTATGATCTCTGACAGTACATCGCTCGTATCGGTGACAGTGTGGCTCTCCCTCACGGCCAGATTTGGGAACAGCTTCTTTCCAACTGTGATAAGACTGCTGAACGGATCCTGACCCGGATCTGGGCCGTACCCTCCAAATATCCGGACCTGCCTCTCATTTTTTTTGCACTTCCTTACTTTCCCTTTTCTATTTTCTATTTATGATTTATAATTTAAATTTTTAATATTTACTATCAATTTGTACTCCAGGGAGCTCAAAACACAGAATCAAATATCGCTGTGATGATTATCAATTGTTTGGCGACAATAAGGTATAAAGTATAAAGTATTAAAGTATTAATTCTGTTCCAATGGGGAAACGTTCCCTCAGTACTATTGTGGTAACAGAGTAGCACTCCCTCAGCACATGTCAGTCTGCTTGATAAGACTCCACAGTGGGGAGTTGAACCCACAACTCGATGCATGTTAGCACGCAAGCTCTCCAGGCAACTACTGGCAGTCAACAGTGAACACTCCCCCCTTCATTACCTTGCAGACAGAGGGTGGAAACATACAGGGTCATGTCAGGGATGTGACACACAGGGGGGGGGGGGACAGCTAGAGCTGCTGCCCTCCAGGTCCGGCAGCCTAGGATCAACCCTGGCCTGTGAAGCTGTTGACGTGGTGCCTGCAGTGTTTTCCCTGAGACTCTGCGAGTTTTGTCTAGGCACTCCACATCCAGAAGAAATGTCGGTTGGAGGATCACGTGGTCACTTTGAATTGCCCCTAGTGTTTAGATCAGGGGTTCCCAACCTTTTGAATGCCATGGAGCCCTACCATTCACCGAGGGGTCCGTGGACCCCAAGTTGGGAACTCCTGGTTTAGGTGAGGGGCAAAATTTGGGATGGGGGGAGTTGATTGGAATGTGGAGAGAATAAAATGGAATTAATGAAGAATTATTCCTCCAATAGGACTACAATCTCGTCATGGTTTGGAGGCTTGCAAGCCTCAATGTTCTCTGGAGTGAGTCCCGCCGAAGGATTTCGGCCCGAAGCATTGACTGCACTCTTTTCCATAGGTGCTGCCTGGCCTGCTGAGTTCCTCCAGCATTTTGTGTGTGTTTCAGGGATTTACGTTTTGGCTCTTTGTAGGGTCACCCATGTCAAATAGGTCAAAGGGTAGGAGCCAGACTAAAGAGCAGTCCACTGGTTCACCAGGTTCGGGGGTTCAGCTCAGGACTAACAACCCAGACTGGTCAAACAAAACTGTTACTGAACCAGCAGTGAGGAATCCCTCTACATCTGAGCGCGACGGTATTCCTGAGTCTCCACCCGGGACTTGCGTGGCTGACAGGAGTGAAAACCGAGAGGCACGATGAAGGAAGCCCTGATCACCACCAAGACCGAGACTAAAATTGGTTGGCCAAGGACAGACAGAGATGGAGGACTTTCATTGCTGCTCCCAACACCAGCAGTATAATGGGCAGTAAGTAAATAGCAGGATTAGTGTTAATGGATGTTTGATGGTTAGCACAGATTCAGTGGTCAAGGAACTGTTACTGTGCAGTATGACTCTATGTTGTTGGACCGGGGTTTGGAATTGTTTAACTTTCCTGTGCTTGCTTGTTATTTTAAATAATCACCTATTCATGGCGAGGGACGGCCCACCTTCAGCTCACTACTCTGCTGTAGTTTACTTGACTCTGCATTGAGCTGAGGGTCTGTGGACGGACTCGCTTTGTGGACTTTGGTTCTGAACGTTATTTGCTGGCTTTAATTGTTTGCACGATCTATTTTTTTCTCTGCATGTTGGGTGTTTGATGGTTTTCTTTTTCTTAATTTGTTCTTCTGGGTGTCTTGTTTTGTGGCTGCCTGTAAGGAGATGAATCTCAAGGTTGTATAATGTATACATACTTTGATAATAAATGGACTTTGAACTTTGATATACATGTAAATGTTATGTGAATTTTCAGTTGCTTCAGGTAGTTTGCTCGAGGGCTCTTAATTTTCTGTAGCAGGTGTCACACACCTTGAATCTGGCAATTTTATGGGTTTATCACTGGAATTTATGTTATTGCTAGTCTGAATATGAGATGACTTACACCCATGATTGTGTAGCCACGTTTCCATCGAACTCAATATATAAGTTTGCTGATGACACAACAATTGTAGGCCGTATCTCAGGTAATGGTAAGTTTGAGAACACCGAGGAAATTAAGAACCTGGTGGCATGGTGCGAAGACAATAACCTATCCCTCAACGTCAGCAAGACGAAGGAATTGGTTGTTGACTTCAGAAGGAGTAGCAGACCGCATGACCCAGTTTACGTCGGTGGTGCGCAAGTAGAACAGGTCAAAAGTTTTAAGTTCCTCGGGCTCAATATCACAAATGACCTGACTTGGTCCAACCAAGCAGAGTCCACTGCCAGGAAGGCCCACCAGTGCCTTTACTTCCTGAGAAAATTAAAGAAATTTGGCCTGTCCCCTAAAACCCTCACTAATTTTTATAGATGCACTGTAGAAAGCATTCTTCTAGGGTACACCACAACCTGGTATGGAAGTTGTCCTGTCCAAGACCGAAAGAAGCTGCAGAAGATCGTGAACATGGCGCAGCACATCACACAAACCAATCTTCCATCCTTGGACTCACTTTACACCGCACGCTGTCGGAGCAGTGCTGCCAGGATAATCAAGGACAAGACCCACCCAGCCAACACACTTTTCGTCCCTCTTCCCTCTGGGAGAAGGGTCAGGAGCTTGAAGACTCGTACGGCCAAATTTGGGAACAGCTTCTTTCCAACTGTGATAAGACTGCTGAATGGTTCCTGACCCGGATCTGGGCCGTACCCTCCAAATATCCGGACCTGCCTCTTGGTTTTTTTACACTACCTTACTTTCCATTTTTTCTATTTTCTATTTATGATTTATAATTTAAACTTTTAATATTTACTATCGATTTGTAATCCAGGGAGCAGGAAGCGCAGAATCAAATATCGCTATGATGATTGTACATTCTAGTATCAATCGTTTGACGACAATAAAGTATCAAGTATTAAGTACTTTAATTGCTTTTTCCTTATTTTTTTTGTTCTCTCAGCTCCTCTTCCTTGTTTGTTTTCCACTCTTGTGACCCTTAATAAAACAATCACAAGCAATAGGTTTTATGCCTCTTTGTTGACTTCCGAAGAAACTTTGGGTCACAGAAGTATCAGGGTTCTAACAATGTTCTATGACAGCAGTGAATTCTTCAACTTGCAGTGGCTCTTTAACTTGTGTTCAGTACACGAAAATGATCTTTTAAACTTTAATGGTAAATTAGGTCACTAATATCTTGCTTAATCAACTTGAAGCTAAATGGGACATTTGTCTTGAAGCCTGCCTCCCATCTGTTCTGTCTCTCATCCTTATGCTGGGTGAGTCCAGATTCCAGTTCAGTCATTGGTGCTGCTCGAGCTCAGGATGAGAAATGCAAACTGATGGAACCAGCTTGGTGACCGAGGAAGGAAAGCAACTGGATTCCAACTGAAGATTTCCAGTCACAATGGCACCGAGCTACAGTCTCTGTCGATGTCATGGCTCAGACTTGGTTAGTGATTTAGGTTTGTAGGGATGGTTCTGGGGGACACAGAAGGGAGTTAGGGGCCAGGTAGAGTTAGGGATCATGCCGGAGCCTAGGCCTCCACTCCATGAGGTGAACGTATGACGAAGTGCATTTCTGTATGGATCACAACTAAATGCTGGAGGAACTCAGCAGGCCAGGCAGCATCTATGGAAAAGACTAAACAGTTGACTTGTTGGGCGGGGACCCTTCTTCAGTGCCCTGATGAAGGGTCTCAGCCTGAAACATTGACTGTTTACTCTTTTCCATAGATGCTGCCTGGCCTCCTGAGTTCCTCCAGCATTTTGTTGTGATTTTCATCATACGTTCACCTCATGGAATGGAGGTCTAGGCTCCGGCATGATCCCTAACTCTACCTGGCCCCTAACTCCCTTCTGTGTCCCCCAGAACTATCCCTACAAACCTAAAACACAAACCTAGTCTGAGTCATGACATCAACAGAGACTGTAGCTGGGTGCCATTTTGACTGGAACCCTTCAGTTGGAATCCAACTACCTTTCCTCCTCGGTCACCGAGCTGGTTCCACGAGGTTGCAATTCTCATCCTGAGCTCGAGTAGCATCAATGACTGAACTGGAATCTGGCCTCACCCAGCATATGGGTGTGATGAAATTTCACCACCTCGGAAGGAGGGGGGCTTCACCGGTTCAATCTTCCGCTGTGGTTACATGTGTTACTAGGGAGGTGGGCTGCCCCAGCAGGGCATGTGATTAAATAGACAGGGACTTGGATAGCTCTTACCTTTAGGGTCATTTCTGCAACAAAAATGGCGGTGAAGAAGTAGTTGGAAACACTCAAGAAGATTCGCTCCTGTGAAAAGAGAAGTTCAATTAGCATTGAGGACACTTGGCATACACAATGGGTTAATGGTTACCAGTCAATCTGTAATGGATTCAGATGACCAATACGTCAAACAGAAATCTCCTTACAATAATTATGCTTAATTTTAATAGTTATTAAACTTCAGAACGTATGTATGTTGAGAGAAAATCACAAACATGAGAAAGTCTGCAGATGCTGGCTTTCCAAAGTAACACACCCAGTACACCAGAGCAACTCAAGTCAGGCAACATCTATGGAAAAGAGTAAACAGTCGATATTTCAGACCGAGACTCTTCTTCAGGACTGAGAAGGAACGGGGGAAGACACCAGAATAAAAAGGTCGGGGAGGGGAAGGAGAATAACCAGAAGCTGATGGGTGAAGCCAGGTGGGTGGGAAAGGTAAAGAGCTGGAGAAGGAAGAATCTGATTGAAGAGGAGAGTGGACAATAGGAGAAACAGAAGGAGGAGGGACCCAGGGGGAAGTAAGAGGCAGGTGAGAAGTCAGAGTGGGGTATAGAGGAAGGGGGGAGTAGAGAGAAGGGTATGATAAGTGACTAGCTAGTGGTCAGCATAATGCTTTACAGCTGTGAGATAGGGGTCAGTTCCGGCCACTGTCGGTAAGAAGTTTCCACATTCTCCCGGTGCACGCGAGGGTTTCCTCCAGGTGCTCTGGTTTCCTCCCACATTCCTAAGACTTATGGGTTAATGTTAGTAAGTTCAGGTATGCTATGTTGACGGCAGAAGCAAGCTCAATTTCAAAGGCTAAGAGAAGCTCGGGTAGGTACATGGGTGGGAATGGTCCAGGCACAGATTGATGGGAGTAGGCAGTTTAAATAGCTCAGCATGGACTAGATGGGCCAAAGGGCCTGTTTCTGATCTGTACTTTTCTACGATGCTAAGTATGGCGACAGTTGCGAATTGCCCAGTGCAATTCCCGCTGATTTGATGCAAACGACGCAGTTCACTGTATGCTTTGATGTGACAGATAAAGCTAATCTATCTGTCTGTCTGTCAGTGGGAACAAATCTTCAGGGAAGTGGATAGATCGTCAATGGATTATACCGATTTATCCCAGATGATGTATTCAGCTCCTTGAGCAGTGATGTCTGTTTACAACAGGCAGGTGGTGAGAACTCCATCACACTCCTGGCACGTCCCTGCGAGGCATAAAGGATTTAGGCTGCCTTGAAGTAACAACCTGAGGCTGTTTGTTTTATCCACATAAACCTGGACAGAGAGCTTTGGTATCTCGGACAGAGCAGCATTCTCTCTGCAACCTACTGTTTCTATTTGCTTACTTGTATTGTTTGCAAGATCTACTTTTCGCCTGTGGGTGCTTTGACGATCTTCTTTTCGTTAATGGGTTCTATTAGGTTTCTTTGTTTCATAGCTGCCTGTAAGGAGATGAATCTCTGGGCTGTGTATAGCATACATACTTTGATGAATGTTTTTTGAACTTTGAACTTTGAATACTGAAAGGCCCAGATTGAGTGGACACAGAATGTTCCCGTTAGTAGGGGAAATCTAGAATCCAAGGGCACAGACTCAGAATCAAGGGATGTCCCTTTTGAACTGAAATGAGGAGGAATTTCGTCATCCAGAGGGTAGAGGATCTGTGGAATTCATTGCCACAGATAACACTACTACTACTACTACGTCGACTCAGGCTTAGGGGGCCGGCATCAGGCACGATGACGGACTCTCCACTTCTCCCTCTCCCTCATCAGTGTGTTCAGTTCATCTACATTAGCTGCGCCGCTGTCTTCTAGGAACGTGTTGACCATAGTCTTGGGAGGGAGCCCAGGGTTCATCCTCCCGTGCTTGGGCTCCCATATGATGACTAGGCTGGCAGGTAGCTCGGGGTGGCGCAGACAGTGCCCCACTAGTTGCAGTCTTCTCGCCTCAATTTTAGTGGCGAGCATCGGCAGGTCGTCACAGAGTTTGACGTCGTCATGTGCTGTTGCCAACTCACATCAAGAGCCATCTGGAGCATTCATGTATAGCAACCATCTAGAGACTTCCGCATAGTCTTGGTGAGTGTCCACGTCTCACATCCGTACGTGAGAATGGACTCTATGACTGCTATGAAGATCCTCTTTTTAAGCTCTCTGGTCAGGTTCGACTTCCAGGTTATGATGACAGACAACACACAGATAGCAGGGGAGGCCAAATCATTGGGTATATTTGGTGTGGGAGGTTAAGGGTTACAGGGAAAAGGTGGGATGATGGCGTGGAGGACAAGAAATTCAGCCATGATTGAATGTCAGTCTTAAAGTGTGATTTTGGAAGTGCAAGAGCCTCTGTGTGTTTTTTTTGGTTTGGGTCTTTTCTGTGTTTTTTGATGTCTGCTTACTGCCTGCCATTTTTTAGCCAGGGAGTGGTGAATCTGTGGAATTCTTTGCCACAGGCAGCTGTGGAGGCCAAGTCTTTCTGTATATTTAAGACAGAGGTTGATAGATTCTTGACTGATCAGGGCATGAAGGGATACAGGGAGAAGTAGGGAGATTGGGGCTGAGAGAAAATGGCTCAGCCACGATGAAATGGTGGAGCAGACTTGATGGGCCAAATGGCCTAATTCTGCTCCTGTACCTTATGGTCTTATTTCGGATCTAACTGATGCATCAAGAACTTAGATTACTGAATTTGTGTTTAGATTACAACATTTCTGTGTGGTCTAGTTGTCTGTTTTTTACCCATCTTGGCTAAAGGAAAGCAAAACTTCCTTTCAAATCTGCACGCGAACTCCAGTTTGCATCATGGTTTCTGCAACTGGGTTCATTCACAGTCCTCAGTGGTACAGTGGTAGACTGCTGGCCTTTCAACCCAGTGACCTGAGTTCAGTTTCTAATCAGGCCACTTCCCTTGCACTACCTCCTTTAGTTTTTGATTCCTTAACCCCCTGAATCAGGGTTACCAGTCAGTCATCTGCTGTTTGTGGGATCCTGTGTGTAATTTGTCCGTTGCAACATGTCTTGATAATAACAGTGCCCTGTTTTCAGTGACAGCCCATGAAGCATCTGATGTAAACACAACAGCTTTCAGTGAGAAGACAAAATGAATCAATGTTATGGTTATATCTTGCCGAATTATTGACAGACAAAAGTGCGGAAAGGAAATGCATACTTTTAATTAAGTCATGGAGTCATGATCGGACAGATGGGGCTCATCAGCCGTGGTTGGCAGCTCATCGAGGAGAAGGAAAAACTCTGATCTCAAACCTCCGCTGCCTTGTGGATATACCCGCTCATGGGAAGGCTTCAGGAGTAAACCCCGAGGGAAAAATCCTGAGCTGGAGTCCCTAAGCATGAGCTCAACACTGACTAGCAACTCCCGCCGTGCAGCCGGCGCCAGACTGTATCGGTCTCTGCCGTTCCACTGGTTTTATCAGATGCGTGGAGAGGGGGAGATTGCTATGTGGCAACAGCTTGATGTCCATATCGTACTGCCCAGGCTTGCGTATCTAGACAGTGAGGACACAACATCCACTGTCAACCCTGACTGATGGAGGCCTCGTAGTCATAACGTACTACAGCATGGAGATGGGCCCTTCAGACCTAGATTGTGCTTACCTGGTCCCATCTACCTGCACCCAGACCACTGCCCTCCATACCCCTCCCCTCCATGCACCTATCCAATCTTCTCTTAAGTGTTATAATTGAACCTTGTATTGACCCCTTCTGCTGGCAGCCCGTTCCACTCTCTGAAGTGAAATAGTTCCCCACCCCCTCCCCCCCGCGATTCCCCTTAAATATTTGATTGTTCCTGGCGTCAGTGTTCACATAACCAGGACTTGTGTTATACACCAGTTGCTCATATGACCATATGACCATATGAGCGGCTGGTGCACATCACAAGTCCTGGTTATGTGACTACTGACGCCTGGCAAACAATCTCTGAAGAGTATTGATAATGTCTGGGGCTCACCCGTCTTGTAAAGATACTGCCCAGAAGAAGGCGATTGCAAATCACTTCTGCAGAGAAATTTGCCAAGAACAATCATGGTCAAGATGTGGTTGCCCACACCATAACACACAGCACATAATAATGATGTTATGTGTCTACAATGCAGCATTGCAAGTCTTTCATGAATTAGGTGAGACTTTATTCACTGAGTGAAAAACTCATGCTTAGCTGAGAATTTACAGCAGAGTGCTGTGTCTGCCTTTGGCATCCCTTCTATGCTCAAATGAACCAAAAAATGTGTCCAAAATGTCTTGTTCTATTGTTGATATCCCCCTTATTGCAACTGACTGCCTGTAACTGCCTCTGCAAAATAGCAAGATTCCAAGAATTACTCCACTAATGCTCCCACTACTGCTCAAGTTTCAGGTACATGTTAAAGTTTAGATTAATTTTACCATTAACACAAGAGATTCTGCAGATGCTGGAAATCCAGAGCAACACACACAACATACAGGAGGAACTCAGCAGGTCAAGCAGAATCTATGGAGATGAATGGACAGTTGATGTTTTGGGCCAGGACACTTCCTCTGAACTATCTATTCGTTTCCATTGATGCTGCCTGACCTGCTCAGATCCTCCAGCATTTTCAAGATTCAAAGTACATTTATTATCAAAGAATATATAAATTATACAACCTTGAGATTTGTCTGCTAACAGGGAGCTACAAAGTAAGAAATCCAGAAGAACCCAATTTTAAAAAAAGCCAGAAATAAAGACAACCCCAAAGTGCATGGAAAGAGAAAAAAAACACAAATCATGCAAACAGCAACAACTGTATTCTGAACTAAATTGAGTCATTGGATCCAAATCCCTGGAACAGCCCGGAATAGGTCCGAAGCCTCTGTATTCATTCATCATATTAGTTGGGCAAAACGCCACAAAGTTTGCAGATGCAAAGCACAGCAGCCAGGGGCAGTCTTGCAATCTCAGCGTCATGGAGACAGGAGTAAACATCACAGGAGAGCAAGCGAAACCGGCCTGACTCTCGACGCCCTGCCTACTTGTGTGTCTTGCTTCTAATGTCTTGTGTTAAACCCCTGACTCAGAAACCGTATCAACCATTACCAGAATGGAGAAAGTTATTTGCTCCCTGAAGATGCTGCTTGTCTTGTCGAGATCCCCCAGCACGTTCTTTGTTACCCCAGAGTCCAGCATCTGCAGTCTCCTGTGTGAAGTCTATTGTAAGTTCCACTGAGAGAGTTAAACATTACAAATTTCATACTGAGGTTGAGGCAGTCTCTTTCTCTCCCAATAACAGAGGACAAGAGCTCTCTCCCACGCATTAGGGTCACTTTGTTGTACTTATGTGGTGATGGAGGGTCATAGGGTTTTAACTTATGACTCTGAGTCAAATTTCTTCTTCAGGGTGGCACAGTAGTGTAGCATAAAAAAGGCCTGAAGGATCACTGGGGACCCGAGTCACTCCAATCACAAACTGTTCCAGCTGCTCCCATTCGGGAAACGGTACCGCAGCATTAAAGCCAGGTCCAACAGGTTCCAGGACAGTTTCTTCCACCAGCCCATCAGGCTGATTAACTCACGCTGATACAATTGTAATTCTAAGCTATATTGACTGTTCTGTTGTAAATCTTACTGCACATATTACTTATTACAAATTACTATAATTTGCACATTGCACATTCAGACGGAGATGTAACGTAAAGATTTTTACTCGTCATGTATGTGAAGGATGTAAGAAATAAAGTCAATTCAATTCAAAACACTTTACAATGCCATCAACCCAGGTTCAATCCCCCGCTGCTGCCTGTAAGGAGTTTGTACGTTCTCCCCATGACTGTGTGGGTTTCCTCCGGGTGCTCTGGTTTCCTCCCACAGTCCAAAGATGTACCGGTTGGTAGGTTAATTTGTCACATGGGTATAATTGGGTGGTGCAGGATCATTTGGCTAGAAAGGCCTGTCACTGTGCTATATCTTTAAATAAATAAATATAACCAGTCTTTCCATCAATGGGTCTAGTTCTTTGGACGGTCTGTCCAAGATAGTTAGCCCTTGAAACTTTCCAATCATCTGTGGAGGGAAAGGAACTATCAACATTTCAGTTCAAGAACCTGCATCAGAATCATTGGATGTTTTAGATATAATGTTTACATCCATCTTCATCCTCTGATAGACATAGAAGTTCCAAAGTAAAATTGAAGGTTCTACACTCATGGTTAACTTCAACTGGCCTCAAGGAAAACGTATTATCGTGGCTGAACATTCCCATTCCCATTCCTGTTCTGACATGCTGATCCAAGGCCTCCTCTTGTGCCAAGATGAGGCCACCCTCAGGGTGGAGGAGCAATACTGTATGTCCCGTCTGGGTACCCTCCATCCTGATGGCATGAATATCAATTTCTCCTTCCGGTGAACAAATTTCCTCCCCTGTCCCTTCATCTATACCCCAGTCTGACCTTTCACTTCTTCTCACCTGGCTATTTCTCTCCTCCTTCGCTTTCTCCTATGATCCACTCTCCTCTCCTATCAGATTCCTTCTCCTGCAGTCCTTGACCTTGCCCACCCACATGGCTTCACCTATCACCTTCCAGCGAGCCTCCTTCCCCTCCCTTCCACCTTATTATTCTGGCATCTTTCCCCTAACTCCTCAGTCCTGAAGAAGGGTCTCGGCCCGAACATCGACTGTTTATATTCATTTTCTAAGATGCTCCCTGACACGCTGAGTTCCTCTCGCATTTTGTGTGGCGTTTATCTGATTATTATCATGTTGCTGTTTGTGGGTTGTTCCCTACGACACTATATTGACTACAATTCAAAAGGTACAACTTAGGCCGTCACAATCTTTGCGGTGACCTGAGTTTGTGAAGGTGCAGGACTTTTTACGGGCGAAAGTTGAGAGGTGACTCACTGTGCTTCCCTGGTCAATCTCGGGTCTCTCCAGTGCAACCGTGATGCAGTTGAGGAAGATGAAAGCTAGGACGATGTAATCGAAGAGCTTGTGGGCAATGATCATTTGACACATCAGGCGGAACCTGGGTGGGAAAGAGAGAGGAGGCAGAAACAGAACAGTCACTGATGATCGTGTAGGAACCCACTATGGTTTAGGTTAAAAAAAAAATGAGTCAAGCAGCCTCTGTGGTAGGAATGGACAGTTGGTGTTTCATGGTGAGACACTTTAGCTAGAGTTAGATGGTCCAGGTATGTGCTGGTGCGTGGCCAAGTGGTCAAGGCATCGGTCTAGCGACCTGAAGGTCGTGAGTTTCGAGCCTCAGCTAAGGCAGCGTGTTGTGTCCTTGAGCAAGGCACTTAACCACACATTGCTCTGTGACGACACCGGTGCCAAGCTGTATCGGCCCTAGTGCCCTTCCCTTGGACAACATTGGTGGCATGGAGAGGGGAGACTTGCAGCATGGGCAACTGCCGGTCTTCCATACAACCTTGCCCAGGCCTGCACCCTGGAAACCTTCCAAGGTGCAAATCCATGATCTCATGAGACTAATGGATGCCTATAAAAAGATGGTCCAGGTTAATCAGGGGTTTATACTCTGCCCTTGTTAGAACACTTCAATCCAAATTGAGAATGGTCTCCCAACAAGGAACTAAGCAACAGAGATAAATGAAAGTCTGTACAAATCTGTAGTAAATGGTGACTTCAGTGAAGTTCTGGGATAACTGACATGCCAAGGGACAAGTTCCACAGGCTAGACAGTCCAAACTATGGAGGAGGATCTCAGGATTCCCAGGAATGAAAGGGTTAATATATGAGGAGTGTTTGATGGCTCTAGGTTTGTACCCACTAGAGGCTAGAAGAATGGTGGGGTGGGGGTGGAATCTCTTTGAAACCTATTGAATATTGAAAGGGCTAGATATAGTGGACATGGAGAGGATGTTTCCTATAGTGCGGGAGTCTAGGACCAGGGGGCACAGCCTCAGAATAGAAGGATGTCCCCTTAGAACAGAGATGAAGAAGAATTTCTTAAGCTACAGGGTGGTGAATCTGTGGAATTCATGGCCACAGACGGCTGTGGAGGCCATGTCATTGGCATATTTAAAGAGGAAGTTGATAGGTTCTTCATTAGTAAGGGTGTCAAAACTCATGGGGAGAAGGCAGGAGGATGGGGTTGGGGGGATAATAAATCAGCCATGATAGAATGGTGCAGCATATTCAATGAACTGAATGGCCTAATTCTGCTCCTATGTCTTATGGATTTTCAGACAGAGGATGGTAATTTTGTGGAATTTTCCCCTATGGAGAGTTGGAGATCCTTAGTAGCCCAGAAGAATGAAGGCAGGGGGATCACAGAGTGGAAATATGGGATTCTCCCTCTCAACAAATCCATTGGTACTGGAATTAAATTGGAAGTCTCTAAACTCTTTACGCTGGTTCCTTTCTTGGTGTGAATGCTACTGTTACTGGAACCAAAGGTGGCCACCATCAGCAAGTGCACAAAGGGTTGGATTGTTTCCTCCTGCTCTGCAGTGTCAGTATAAATGAAGAGAAGTTACACCAAACCCAATCGCATTAAAGTCATTGGTGCTGAGGGAAATCACTTAAGAGCCAGTAATGAGCAGCCATTGCCATATCTGCATCATCTTCCTTCTCTAAAGACATATCTGCTCCACCTGCTGGAGGACTGGATGAGATAAAGGATCAGTCCTGATCTCTCTCTCTCTCTCAATAGCTGCTATTTGTATTTCTACTGTTCTTAAAACATGAATATTAGCGGAAGGCAGAGCAGAGCAGCTCACTTGAGCTGGAAGGAGAAAGATATGTTTTGGGTTGAGTTGGCATCTGGCCAGAACCAATGGAACAGAAAGGGAGTCTGTCCCTCAGTTCAGCAAAGAAAGTGATTCCCAATCTGGAGATTCACAACACGATAAACTCCTATGCCCCCTGCTTGATGAGTCTGCAGTGTTAGTGATACCAGCAGAACCTGGGCCTCAAGGTAATGAGACTGCAGACATTGGAATCTGGTGAAGCAAACAAATTGTTGGAGGAACTCAACAGTCCAGAAGCATCGGTGGAGTAAAATGAACAGTCAACATTTCATGTCAAAACTCTTCATTTAGACTGAGAAGTAAAGAGGAGACAGTCAGATCTGAAACAGTGGCTGTCCATTTCCCTCCTCACCTGCTGAGTTTCTCCAACATTTAGTTGTATTTTTTTCCTTTCCCCAATGGTAACTTGCCACCATAGGTTTGTATTTATATTTGTGGAGAGTAAACAGAGTTCATCTGTCAGGTCCATAAAATCTGGAACAAAATAAAGCCAAAAATACTGGAGGGACTCGGTGAGTCAGACAGCATCTGTGGAGGGAAATAGCACTGGAAAACTGGGAAAACAGGTGGGTTTTAAATGGCAAAGGGGCCAGAGGAGTGGAGAAAGTAAAGGGAATAAATACCTGATAATAAAATCCAGGAAAATCGGTGAAAAAGTTATCCAACAAAGAGAAGCTAAATGAAGGATGTGGAAGCTTTGGGGAGGGTGCAGAGGAGATTCTCCAGGATGCTGCCTGGATTAGAGAGCAAGGCTTATGCTAATAGGTTGAGCAAGCTAGGGCTTTTCTCTCTGGAGTGAAGGAGAATAAGAGGTGACTTCTTAGAAGTATACAGTTGATAGAGATGATAAGAGACTTTGATAGAGTGGATAGCCAGAGACTTTTTCCCCAGGGAGAAGCTGGTTTATATGAAGGGCATAATTTTAAGGTGGTTGGAAAATATAGAGGGTGTGGATGTCAGAGGTGCTCCAAGAGAATCTCGACATGGTTTGGAGGCTTGTGCACCTCAGTAACCCCGAGAGCGATGTTGGCTGGTGTCAGGTCTTTATGCTTTGGCTCTTGGTAGGTTCACCCATGCCAAATGGGTTAAAGGGTAGAGACCAGACTAAGAGAGGTCCACTGGTTCTCCAGGTTTGGGGGTTCAGCTCAGGGCTAACAACCCTGACTGGTCAAACAAAATTGTCAGATGAACAGCAATGAAGAATCTTTCTACATCTGAATGTGATGGTATACCTGTGTCTCCACTCAGTAGCGAAAACTGAGAGGAAGCTACTGATGTGATGACGGAAGCCCTGAACATCGCCAGAGATGGAGAATCTTCATCACTGCCCTAAACGCCAGTGGCGTAACAGGCAGTAGATTGGAGTAGAGAGATGACAGGGGTAAAGTTTTTACACAGAGAGTGGTGGGTGCATGAACTGCCCTGCCTGGGGTGGTGGTAGAGGCAGATACATTAAGAACATTAAGAAACTCTTAGACTGGCAAATTGGCAAATAGATGATAGACAAATGGAGGGCTATGTAGGAAAGAATGGTTAGATTGAGCTTAGAGTTGTTAAATGGCACAACACCCTGGGTTGAAGGGCCTGTACTGTACTGTAATGTTCCATGTTTAATGCTGTATGTTCTATGTGAAATATACTGGGTACCCTTACTGCACTGACCTCAGAGCTGTTGGAATTCTTTGGGACAACTCCAACTCCAAGGGCAGCAGAGTAGTATAGCATTGGCGTATCGTTTTACAGCGCCGGTGTTCTGGGTTCAATCCCTGACTCTCTCTGTAAGGAGTTGGCACGTTCTCCCCATGACTATGCGGCTTTCCTCCCCGTGTCCGGGTTTCTTCCCACATTCCAAAGACACACAAATTAGGGTAAGTAAGTTGTGGGCATACTATGCTGGTGCCAGAAGCATGGTGACATTTGCGGTTGTCCCTGGCAACGGTGTTGGTTATCGACACCAATGACACATTTCAATGCATGCTTGAATATTCCAATATACATGTGACAAATTATGATAATCTTTCATCCAACTTCTCTCCATAAATACCTGGACAGCTACCAGGTATTTATGGGACGCTGCTGTAAATTTAACCCAGTGTGAGCAAGTGGGACTTTCATTCACAAATTCTGGAAAACCAGTAATGAAGGCCATAGTACAGGTATAAATATAAACATAAATAAGAATTTCAAAATATAAAATATTGTATATACACAGTACTATACGTAAAATATAAATATAAGCAGAAACTAGTGGGCAAGGTCATGATCCAAATTATCATCTGGCTGAAAATAAAAACAAAATGCTGAAGTATTGCCACCATTTTCTGTCTTTATTTCAATGTGAGTACGATCTCATTTGCCCTCCTGTAATGTTTATCACTTCACACCTTTCCCTCCGACCTCTGCCTGAGGTCACACATTCCAAGTTGGGAACCATTGACTTAAGCCCTACATATCCCTTTATAATAGGGTCACATTAAGGTACAACTAGGTTGTGGAGGACTAATATTTTCCAATTCCCCCATCTCACCGTGTAGGGCTCCCCACTCCTCACAAAGGCCGAACATAGAACATAGAACAGTATAGCACTCAAATGGGCTCTTCAGCCCACAGTGTTGTGCCAAATTAGCTAAAAAGCAAGTTAAAAACACCCAAACACTAATCCCTCATACTTACACCATGTCCATATCCCTCCATCTTCCTTACACTCACATGCCTATCTAAATGCCTCTTAAAAGCCTCTACCAGCATACCAGGCAGCACATTCCAGGCATCCACCACTCTCTGAGTAAAAAACTTACCCCTCACATCCCCCTTGAACATACCCCTCTCACCTTCAATACATGCCCTCTGGTATTAGACATTTCTACCTTGGGAGAAAGATACTCCCTGTCTGCTCTATCTGTGCCTCTCATAATCCTATAAACCTCTATCAGATCTCCCCTCAGCCACCGCCATTTCAGAAGAAACAACCCAATTTTATCCAGCCTCTCATGAGAGCACCTGCCCTTGAGAAGATCCAGATATGGTGACAGCTGCTCATTATTTAAGACAAATGATCTCCCCTGAACGTACGTCTTTTAAGGGTTTTAGCAATGGCACTCAATTTATACTTGCTCTTCAGCGCAGGAGGGTGACGGATAGGTCTCTGAGTCCTCACTGTCATATATCTTCAATCCACTCCTCCCCCACACTTTTACACATTCCCTCCAGCCAATGATCCAACATACTCAGTTTTCCAGTTGAAATTTCCGATTGGCTCTGGTACCAACAGCTTCTTGGAGGGAAAATTCCAGATTCCCACTCTCCTTTGTGTGAAGGAGTAGGTTTTAACATCTGCTTTGCACTTTGGTGTCTAGTTTTGTTTTGGCCCCTTACTTTGGACTCTTCCCCCAACCACCTCCTCCCCCAGACCAGTGGAAGTAGGTTTACTCTCCTCACATCTCTTTTAGTTATGACTGCTAGGACGTGCCAACCCTGTATGAACAACACAGTGTAAGGAATGAAAAGGTTAAGTGTTCTGCTGATAAATGTCCTTACCTATTCTGTGGGGAGAACAGGTAGACCGACCAGTCTGCCCTTGTCTCACACCAGTCTGGCTTGTAAATCTCTATCATCTTCTGAATTCGGAAACAGAGACTCTGAAACAAACATACACACAGGTCAATTCTCACAAAGAGCAACTTTCGATTTGTAAATGCTGGTGTCTAGCCATTGTTTCTCTGAGGAATTGCTGAACCGCCCGGTTGTGGGTCTGATGAGGTGAGGGTCTTCATTTGCTATTGCGTTCAGGAACTGGTGAGTGGTAAAAATCTACAAAGACTCGAGTACCTCACAGGAAGGAAAATCTTCCAAGTGAAATACACACAGTGGCTACTTTACCAGGTACAGCACCGTATCTCCTGTAGTCGTTGTGGTCTTCTGCAGCTGTAGCCCATCTACTTCAAGTTTCAATGTGTTGTGCATTGACAGAGGATTTTTGCACACCACTGTTGTATTCTGTAGTTATTTAAAACTGTCACTTGAACCAGTCTAGCCATTCTGCTCTGATCTCTTTCATTAATAAAGCTTTTTCACCCACAGAACTGTTGCTCCTGGCTGATTGCTTTTTGCACCATTCTCTGTAAACTCTAGAGACCGTTGTGCATGAAAATCCCAGGAGATCAGCCATTTCTGAGATACTCAAACCACCCCATCTGGCACCAACAATCATTCGACAGCCAACGTCGGATCACGTTTCTTCCCCATTATGATGTTTAGTCTGAACAACAACTGAACATCTTGACCATGTCTGCATGCTTTTATTCATTGAGTTGCTGCCACATGATTGGCTGATTAGATATTTGCATTAATGAGCAGGTGTACAGGTACATGCAATAAAGTGGCCTCTGAGTATACATTTGTTAATCTAAAGAGTCACCCAAACAGTCCTACTATTCTTTCCTGAGATGGTGCCAGAGACAACTTCTTCGAGCTCATCTGCAAAGCAGCTTAAATTCCTCTCTTGAATTACTTTTTTCCCCTTTTTCAAGGTGGCTGAGGTTCTGTCAGACTCCATGATTTGCAGCAGCTCTTACACTGGTGGGGTCCCACTTCTGGAATTCACTGACCAGCTGTTTTCGATATCTCCAGGAGCTGCTTGGAAGACATTCACCCACAGGGTGTGGCCTTGTGCGGTCCTGCGGACTCGATTCCTCGCCTGGTGTTGGCTAACGAGGTGTCGCTGGAGAACCAAACATCACGACAGCTGTTGGAGGCCTCTGCACTCGGATGATCTCTCTCTCTCTCTCTTTTATTGATGGTGGGGGGCGGGTGCGAAGTATCCTGCCATTTCTTGAGTTGGAGAAACTCAGAATAAAAACGATGCTGCAGACTAGAACATCGTAACAGCGAGCGTTTTGTTGGTCTCCCCTCTCGCTGTTGAAAAGGGGCGACATCTCTTTGTCCCTTGTTACTGAGAGAGAGAGAGCCTGTGGCACATCTTATTGTTGTAATATAAAAGCAAATATCTTATCAGTCAATCATGTGGCAGCAACTCATTGCCTAAAAGCATGCAGACATGGTCAAGAAGTTCAGTTGTCCAGACCAAACATCAGAATGAGGAAGGAACGTGATCTGAGTGTTTTTTGTTGGACTGCAGCTCATGGTCTCTTTGGGGTCTTTGCTACTGCTTGCTTGGCGGGTTGCGGGCACTGATGCTTCCTGCTGGGACAAGTAGGGGGAGAGGGGAGGGTTGATGCTTTGCCACTGCTTGTGTGTGGGAGGGGGAGGTGGTGTTGGGGTTATAACGTTTTTTCTGTCATTCATTCTTTGGGGTTTTCTTCTGTTTCGTGGATGTCTGTGAAGAGTAAGAATTTTGAGTTGTATACTGTATATTAATTGTGACCATTGAACAATTGATCTCCCAACAATTCTTTCCTTCTTCAAATACTTATCCTTTTGGACACTTTAATAGAATCTAATTTTGATGTTCTATTAGAGAATGCATTCAAAACTCAAACCACCTTGACGTGGTAATGCTGATTTCACCTTGTGCCAATGCAAGATGAAAACACTTTAGTGTCATAGAGTTATCATCACTTCAAGACAGAATCGGCTTTTAGGCCCGTCTAGTCCATGCTGAACTGTTAGGTCTGTGGTCTTTGGTTACCTGATCAGGTTCTGCTTATAAATCACAAATGGTCTTAAACATCTGATTTTTGGTGCATGTCGTGCCAGCATTTCACAGCAAATTCCTAATATATGTAAATGTGTATTCAGTGGCCACTTTGTTGGGTACACCTGTATATCTGCTCATTAGAATCAGAATCAGGTTTAATATCACTGGTGTATGTGGCGATATAAAAGCAAAGGAGGAGAAGATGGCGGCACGACGCAGCTTGCGTGGCCACTCCGGTGAATGATATCTGTAATCTGTCAAGTAGGGTGCCGTGCACAATTCTGATTTGATGGGGACAGACGTGAAAGAACGGAGGAACATCTGGAGAAACTTCTGAAATGCCTTTTTCGCTGCCGCTGTTACTGTGTGATCTGGAATCTCCGGAGGGGAAGGCCCCGAGTCCTCGGCTTTGCTTGCTGCTCAGCGGCCGGTACGGGGTCGAGGTGCTTGGCAGAGATGGTGCTCAGTGCTCGGTGTCGAAGGGCTGGTCGGAGACTCGAAGTTTTCAGATGGACTCAGAGTGGGCTGTGGTCGGGTGCTTCCAATGCATCGACAGTTGTCGGTGCCTGGAGGTTTATGGCAGAGTTTCTCCCTTCCACCACCTGCTATCAGGGACTATCGGGAGTCGATCGGAACTTTGAGACTTTTTTTTACCATTCCCATGGTCTACTCTTTATCAAATTATAGTATTGCTTTGCACTGCTGTAACTATATGTTATAATTATGTGGTCTTGTCAGTGTTAGTCTTTGGTTTGTCCTGTTTTTTTTGTGATATCACTCTGTAGGAACATTGTATCATTTCTTAATGCATAAATGCATTTTTAAATGACAATAAACGAGGACTGAGTGTCCTCATTATCTAATCTAATCTAAAAATACCTTATCAGCTAATCATGTGGCTGCAACTCATTGCCTAAAAGCAGATGGTCAGGAGGTTCAGTTGTTGTCCAGACCAAACATCGGAATGGGGAAAAATGTGATCTGACTGTGAAATGATTGTTGGTGCCTTTTGGGGCGGTTTCAGTATCTCAGAAACTGCTGATCTCCTGCGATTATCACAAACACTGTCTGGAATTTATAGAGAATGGTGCAAAAAACAAAAAAAAAAAAATCCAGTGAGGGGCACTGTGGGTGAAAACAGCTCGTTAATGAGAGAGGTCAGAGGAGACTGGCCTGACTGGTTCAAGCTGACAGGTAGGTGACAGTAGGTCAACCACGTGTCACAACAGTGGTGTGCAGAGGAGCATCTCTGAGCGCACAGCACATCGAATCTTGGAGTGGATGGGCTACAACAGCAGAAGGCAATGGACGTACACTCAGTGGCCTCATTACTCAGTACCTAATAAAGCGGCCACAGAGTGTGTACGCTGAATAAAGTTGACCATTGAACCTTGGACATTGGCTGCTTTTTTGGCTTGCTGTAGTCCCTACTTCAGTGATGCTCCACATCGGAAGACCCATGTTCATGCGTTTCACTCCCCCTGCCTTGCCTCGAGATATCATTCAGGTACAAGGCTTTTACTGCACTTGCATCTCGCAAATGATCAAAGAGCCCCGTCTGATTAACTGATCGGCGGGGCTGCAGTCTCTCGGGTGGGGTCTGTGTAAGTACAAGCTGCTGCTACTCTGATCAATTTGGAAGTCTATTTGCTATCTAGACAGGTGCTTATTAGAAAGAACCACTTTCCTTTGAAACTCATCAACCTTCATTAACATTATATTTATAAATTCATACAGTTGGTTTAAGCAAAATGTTCTCAAGGTATTTTTAGATTGCTTCCCAATAGATTTATTTAGTTTTTGAGCATATGTTACGAGGTTAGGTATTTAGCAAGTCACCTGAGACTATGTCACTCAGAGAGACAGCAGCACCAGAATAGCTCTTAATTCCAGTTAACTGATTAATTTGTCAATGACCAGTATACAGACGCAAGTGATTTACTCTTAGAATAACACGTAATATATTTTTAATCCATTAATGGAATTTTCTCGGAAGTGAATGGCTTGCTGGATTACCATTTATGATGATCAATAAGATTCGATCACCCTGGGGGGATATGGAGTCACATATAAACCAGACTGGAATAAGAGCAAAACATACATAAAAAGGATCTAATGCTTCCCGTGAAGAAGGTGGCAGAGTTTGTCATCAAAACGTCGGTTATAATCAATACCTGCACCCAGCTAGAAGCCTGAGAAGAGTTAACACATACACACTTTCCTCTTCCTTGCATTCCCCACGCTGGTTTCCCTCTTACCTCTCCTCTTCTCCTCATCTGCTCCCCTCCTCCTTCCCTTTCTCCCATGGTCCACTCTCCCCTCCTATCAGATTCTTTCCACCTATCACCTCCCACCCTCTTACTCAGGGCCCCAAGCAGTCCTTCCAGGTGAGACAACACTTCACTTGTGAGTCTGTTGGGGTCATCTATTGCATCCAGTGCTCCCGGTGCGGCCTCCTCTACATCGGTGAAACCCGACACAGATTGGGGGACCACTTCGTCGAGCACCTCCACTCCGTCCGCCAAAACAGACAGGATCTCCCAGTAGCCACCCACTTCAACTCTGCTTCCCACTCCCATTCAGATATGTCCATACATGGCCTCCTCTACTGCCATGATGAGGCTAAACTCAGGTTGGAGGAGCAACACCTCATATACCATCTAGGTAGTCTCCAGCCCCTTGGTATGAACATAGAATTCTCCATCTTCTGGTAATTCTCTCCCCCTCCCTTCCTCTATCCCTATGTCACTCTGCCCCCTCCCCCAGCTGCCTATCACCTCCCTCACGGTTCCACCTCCTTCTACTACCCATTGTGTTTTCCCCTATTCCTTCTTCATCTTTCCTGCCTATCCCCTCCCTGCTTCCTCTCCCCCACCCCTTTATCTTTCCCCTTACTGGTTTTTCACCTGGAACCTACCAGCCTTCTCCTTCCCACCCTCCCCCCACCTTCTTTATAGGGCCTCTGCCCCTTCCCTCTTCCGTCCTGACGAAGGGTGAAACGTCGACCGATCTTTTCCACGGATGCTGCCCGACCTGCTGAGTTCCTCCAGCATTTTGTGTGTGTGTTGTTCAGGATTTCCTGCACCTGCTGAATCTCCTGTGTCCTGGACAATAGCTTAATCCCCGCCAAAAACATATAACTGAACCAAATGCTTTTTTTAATTGGCTTTCTGACCACTATTACTGAAACTAGCTCTTTATCTCAGGAACATACTGACTTCCATTTCAGATTTAATCATACTTTCAGTTCAATAGCACAGACCTTTGGTCCACTATTACTGTAATGTCATACTTGTGGCACTGTCAATGTTTTTTAATGGTGTTACTGGACAGAAGCATCAAAGGCCTCTTCAAAATTGCATCTCGCTGAATATAGCAAATACTTAATTATAGGATACCTTGCTTAGACTGCTGTGTATATACATCTATTGATGCTTCCGGACACATCTTCAGTGATGTTCCTGGAATCATCGGGTGTTTCGGGTCTTTCAACATCATACAGCCTCCTCCAGGTGAGCCAGCCGGGGCTGATCAGACCCCAGCTTGTGTCCAGATGGCTAGCTACTCATGACTCCATGGCTCCCCTCTTTTGAGCCACAGCCATCTTGAGGCCCTCTCTGCCGCATCGGTGGTACTGCGGATGGCTCTCCTCTTCCTCTCTCCCTTGATGCCCAAGATGCTGAAGGCTCTAACTAAAGGATGGGCTACGAATCCCCTACAACCAACCTCCACTGGGAGACAACTCGCTCTCCATCCAGCCCGCTGACAGTCGCTGACCAGTCCTGCGTACTTGGAGAGCTTCCTTTCAAAGGCTTCTTCCAAGCTATCTTCCCATGGGACTGTCAGCTCCAGCAGCACCACTTGCTTAGTCAACTCAGACACTAGGACAATGTCTGGTCGCAGGGTGGTGGCAGCGATATGGTTGGGGAACTTCAGCTGCCCTTCGAGGTCCATCAACAGCTGCCAGTCCCTTGCAGAGGTCAGGATGCCTGCAGATGTTCTTTTGGCAGGTATTGGCTGCTCCCCAGCTCTGACAAAGGCAATGGTCTGCTTGAAGGGTTGGGACCGCTTCGCCCACTCAACTCCTGCGCTGACGGCTTCAGCGATGGTCTCCAGGACCTGATTATGCCTCCACCTGTACCGTCCCTCACCAAGTGCCCTTGCACAGCCGCTGAGTATGTACTCCAGGGTTCCTTGCTTGGAGCACAGTGGGCACGCAGATGACTCATCACGATAATATAAGCACCCAAATAGTGCTACACTATTACAGCTCAGGGAGTTAGATTTCAGAGTTAACCTCTGTACGTCCTTCCCGTGGTTTGCTCCGCGTGCTCCAGTTTCCTCCCTCAGTCCAAAGACATACCGGTCGTAGTAAATTGTCCTGTGATTAGGCTAGAGTTAAATCAGAGTTTGAGGGCCGGCTGATGGCGCAAAGACATTGGTGCCGGGCCCGGGGGCGGAGGTTCCCGGGTTCGAAACCAGTCGAGTCTGCTCCCGAGTACGCTTTCCATCCGTGCCGGGTTGAGTGTCGAGATTGCAACTCGAGCTCGTAAAATAAAGGGAAAAGCACTGCGAGGTGGCTGTGTGAGGAGTGGCGAGCCACACAGTCTCTCTCTCTCTCTCGCTCCGCGCCTTGTAAAAAGCCATGATAATAACATCATCACGGACGCACGCACAGACTCACACACACGCAGGCACATGCAAAAAAAAAATCAGAGTTTGCTGGGCGATGTGGCTCAAAGTGCCGGATGGGCCTATTTGGAGCTGTATCTAAGTAAAGCTGTCCTGTGATTAGGTCAGGGTTAAATCGAGTTGTCTGGGGTTGCTGGGCAGTGTGTCTGGAAGGGCAAGAAGGGCCTCTTCCACGCTGTATCTTGAAATAAAGAAATAAAATAAATAAAAACCAATCAGATGACCTGTAATATTAGTAACACCTGTAGGGTGTGCTGTGATAACAGTTTTCAATCGCGTCGTGCTCACATCCCGTAACGTTATTGTGCTGCAGGTTCTCAGGCCACTGAGTCAATGCCTTGAGCTAAGGAGTCACATATATCACTCGTCAGGATATCAGAATACCAGACAGGTATTTAACAACTTGTTACCAGGCTTTTATTCAGATTTACTTAATTAAATTTCCTCAGTTGCTGTGGTGAGATTTGAGTTCTAATCCAGATCAGTCACAGAGACGACTGGAACACCAGACCTGTAAAGCAGGAGGCATGCCTCCACAGACCTGAATGTGGGAAGTGTTCACGCGCCGTAAAGCCAGATAAAGGATGCAGTGCTGAGGCCTCCACAATTAAAGCCAGCCTCCTTCCCCTCCACCCACCTTTTCAAGTCAAGTCATTTTTTATTGTCATTTCGGCCATAACTGCTGGTGCAGTACACAGTAAAAACAAGACAATGTTTTTCAGGACCATGGTGCTACATGAAACAATACAAAAACTACACTGAACTACGTAAAACAACACAAAAAAACTACACTAGACGACAGACCTACCCAGGACTGCATAAAGTGCACAAAATAGTGCAGGCATTACAATAAATAATAAACAAGACAATAGGCTGGGACTACAAGGGTATCCTCTTAAAACTGAGATGAGGAGGAATTTCTTTAGCCAGAGGATGATGAATCTGTGGAATTCCCTGCCACAGATGTGTTGGAGGCCAAGTCATTTAAAGCGGAAGTTGATTGATTCTTGATTGGTCAGGGCATCAAAGGTTACAGGGAGAAGTCAGGAGAATGGCGTTGAGGGGAATAATAAATCAGACATGACGGAATGGTAGAGCAGACTCGATGGGCCAAATGGCCTAATTTTGACCTTATATCTTAGTCTTATGATATGCAACCCAGGCATTGAGAAATACAAGGGAGAAAGATTCCAAGGTTCACACGTTTCTCACGACCAAATTAAGAAATATGAGAAGTGACTTGATAGAGGTGTACAAGATGATGAGAAGCAAATATCGAGTAGATAGCCAGAGACTTCTTCCCAGAATGGAAATGGCTAATTCGAGGGGTGCATAATTTTAAGGTGATTGGAAGGAAATATGGGGAGATACAGGGCGGATGTCAGAGGTAAGATCTTTACACAGAGAGTACTTGGTACGTGAAGCACCCTGCCAGATGTGGTAGTAGATGTAGATGTATTAAAAGCATTTGCAACCTGTTAGATAGGCACATGGATGACAGAACAATGGAGAGCTATCTTAGAGTAGATTAAAAGGACGGCAAGACATTGTGGAAACTCCGCCATGGATGGTCCCAGGCCTAGCTGTGAAAGGGGGAAGGATGGGCCTGGGGCTTAGAAACCCAGAAGTACAGCAATGCCAACAGAAGCTCCAAAACCCTCATTCCTGGGAGAGGAAGGATCTTTGCCTACAAGATGTGTGAAGCCGTATGGAGAAGCAGGGACCACAGAGCTGATCAACCTTCGATCAGGACAGAGGACTATGGTGAGCTGCTGCAGGAGACCTATGCCACCGTAGTGGTAATGGGCTTAAGAAGAAGATAACGTTGTGGCCATAAGGCCTACATTGTGCTCTAGTGTTCTACGTTAAACTTCTAAATATTTGTCATTTCTTGATGCATGCATTACTAAATGACAATAAAAGAGGACTGTGTGTCTTCATAATCTAAAACTAAACAGCCCTTCGAAGGTTTAGTCAAAGTCAGCTCCAAAAAGGGTTTCAGCAAATAAGCCAGGCAAACTTTTTATCGCCACAACAAACACTGAGACAACTTACATAGTCAATCTCCTCATCGTAAACGCTCCTCTCCTTCCTGCTGTTCATCTTGGGGAAGACCTCCTTCACAACGTGGGGGCCTTTCCCGTTGGAGCCTCGGTGGTCAACGGTGACAGTGGCCAGGCTGTTCTTCCTCGCCGAGGCCTGCACGATGGGCACCTGCAGGAGTTCGGGCAGGTCGCTGGAACCCTTGGTGTCCAGGGAGAGGGCCCGGCGGTGCACCAGGCTCGAGCCGTTGACTGCTTCGGCCCGGAGGTCGTCGGGGCCACCGGAGGAGGTCTTACGGCCCTCGGAGCAGAGCAGCGACTCGTGCTCACCGGAGTGGAGGTTCCGCTTCAGGCTGGAGGCGCGGCCCACGCTGTTCCAGCTGGCCCTCCGACTGCTCCAGGGGAGGTAGTGTGAGCTCCGCAGGCTAGGCTGGGAAAAGGACACAGTGTTCAGTGGCTGGGATAGCAAGAGGCAAAGCATGATGCACCTCAGACCCATAACACCACTGCATTCACACCCGCTAAAACCTGGAGAAGCACCGCTGACAGGAAGGTTACACCAGTGGGTTCAGATATAGAGGCTGTCAGCGGGACAGTACTGAGGGAATGTCTCACTGTCAAAGGGACAGTACTGCGGGAGTGTCTCACTGTCAGAGGGACAGTACTGAGGGAGTGTCTCACTGTCAGAGGGACAGTACTGAGGGAGTGTCCCACTGTCAGAGGGACAGTACCGAGGGAGTGTCTCACTGTCAGAGGGACAGTACTGAAGGAGTGTCGCACTGTCGGAGGGACAGTACTGAGGGAGTGTCACACTGACGGAGGGACGGTACTGAGGGAGTGTCTCACTGTCAGAGGGACGGTACTGAGGGAGTGTCACACTGTCGGATGGACAGTATTGAGGGAATGTCTCACTGTCAGAGGGACGGTACTGAGGGAGTGTCTCACTGTCAGAGGGACAGTACCGAGGGAGCGTCACATTTCAGAGGGACAGTACTGAAGGAGTGCCACACTGTCAGGGGGACAGTACTGAGGGAGTGTCTCACTGTCAGAGGGACGGTACTGAGGGAGAGCCTCACTGTCGGTGGGACGGTACCGAGGGAGTGTCACAGTCAGAGGGACAGTACTGAGGGAGTGTCACACTGTCAGAGGGACAGTACCGAGTGAGTGTCACACTGTCAGAGGGATGGTACTGAGGGAGAGTCTCACTGTCAGAGGGACAGAACTGAAGGAGTGTCTCACTGTCGGAGGGACAGTACTGAGGGATGTCTCACTGTCTGAGGGACGGTACCGAGGGAGTGTCACACTGACAGAGGGACAGTACTGAGGGAGTGTCTCACTGTCAGAGGGATGGTACCGAGGGAGTGTCACACTGTCAGAGGGACAGTACTGAGGGTGCGCAGCAATACTGGAGGCTTGGCCTCCCTGGCGACTCTTTAAACTAAAGCCAATTTTCTGCAAGCAAGACTGAACATCTGGTCATGATAGCACCAGTGTTTGTGGGAGCTCGTTGTGTTGAACTTGGCTGCTACTTTTCCCATATCACAGAAGTGTCCAAACTTCAAGCAGTATTTCATAGACAGTAAAGAGCTTTGAAAAATCTGAAAGATGAATGTTACTTAGAAAATCAAGCCTTTAACTTAGAGAATGATAGTTGTAAATTCGCACAGCATGGAACTAACCCTCTGGGCACTGAGTCTGTGCTGATCTTAAAGCATCTCTTTACACTAATGTCACTGTAATCCCATTTTTTACTCTTCCCTGATTTCCATCAACATCCCACGTAAAGTTGTAGAGTACTACATCACAGAAGCAGGCCATTCAGCCCATCTCATCGGTGCCAAACTATTATTCGGCCTCGTGTTATTACTTGCACCTCGATCATAGCCCTTTATACACCATTCCTACCACACACTTTTCCAATCTTCTCTTAAATGTTGAAATCGAACCCACATCCACCACCTCTGGATTCCATATCCCTAGTCTCTACACTAGGGGGCAATTTACAGTGGGCAATTAGCCTACCAACGCCTGCTAATTCCCCTGGAATTCTGCCCCTTGTTATAATCCAATTGTATGAGCAAAGATAGACTGTATACTCATGGTCTTCTGCTGCTGTAGCCCATCTACTTCAAAGTTT
The DNA here is from genome assembly GCF_963921235.1 of Mobula hypostoma. Lineage (NCBI taxonomy): Eukaryota > Metazoa > Chordata > Chondrichthyes > Myliobatiformes > Myliobatidae > Mobula > Mobula hypostoma. The sequence continues at coordinate 108,226,853 of NC_086107.1, forward strand.
GATGAGCTGTATGTTCAGAGATGCTTTTCTGCATGTCACTGTTGTAACACGTGGTTATTTGAGTTACTGTCGCCTTCCGGTAAGCTTGAAGCAGTCTGGCCATTCTTCTCTGACCTCTCACAATAATGAGGCATTTTTGCCCTCAGAACTGATGCTCACTGGATGTCTTTTGTTTTCGCACCGCTCTCTGCAAACTCTAGGGACAGTTGTGCGTGAAAATTCAAGGGTTCTGAGATCCACAGACCATCTCTTCTGGCACCAACAATCATTGCACGGTCAGGGTCACTTAGATCACATTCCTTCCCCATTCTGGAGTTTGGTCTGAACAGCAACTGGGCCTCTTGACCATGTCTGCGTGCTTTTGTGCATTGAGTTTCAGCCACATGATTGGCTGATTAGATATTTGCATTAGCGAGAAAGTGGACAGGTGTATCTAATAAAGTGGCCACTATGTGTATGTAATCTTTCCTGCCTGTGGAACTTTGTAGATTAAGATCAGTAGGTTTGGTGGTTACTGTCTTCTGTCTTTAATTTGGTTTCCCCTGGTTGCGGAATGTTGAATCTACACTGTTCCATTCCCACTTGAAGGAAGTGCCTTTAGACGTCCTCATAATGTCAAGTTCCCTCTTTCTTTCACTTCTTATTCATGTAAGTGGCACCAGGCTGATCGGCTAGGGTATGCGTCACTGCTGAATGCAATCCTGCTGTCCAGCAGCTCAAGTATTTCTCCCTCCGTCAGCCACAACGGGGTCGTGACCTCTACCCCTTTTCCAACATGGGGAGTGGGGTGGTCCATGAGCTAAGTTGTAGAAACCTGACTGGTGACCTTGTTGGCACCAAGGAACCTAAAATGGGCAACACATCAGTTGCCAAACACACAGGGTATTCATTACATTTGTTAGGGAATGGTTCTTGATTGGTAAGGTAGGGGGGTTTAATAGTTATTGAGAGAAGGTGGGAGAAAGGGGACGAAAAGAAAATTAGCTATGATTGTTTGCTGGAGCAGACTCGATGAGCCAAATGGCCTAATTCTGCTCCTATATCAGAATTCTGCTCCCACATGGTCAGAATTTCAACTAAATTCTCAGCTGGCAGAATGGGAGATGGCTCACATCTGAGCTGAGAATCTAGTTGAAATTTTAAACATTCATCCCATATTCCAAATGCATTAAGTCGGGTTAATAGAGGGTTTAAGCTGCACATGAGTACACTGACTCTAAGTACCATCAATAATAAGCATTCATCGATGTAAGTACTCTTAACTGTTAAGTACCCAGAGTGATAAATTCTCACAGTATTTAAGAATGATAAATGGCAATAGTTTGTTTAACTCGCCCATGCACCGCCCCCAGCCCCATACTCATTATAAACAGGAATCCCATTAATCGAATCATCCACTGTAAAATATGTGGAGACAGACTGTGGCGTCTTTGGAAGCACTTGTTCTGAAAGAGCTTATGTCTAACTGATGTCATTATTTGTGGCTTTTACCAGTGGTTCCCAACCTCCGGGCCGCAAAGCTTGCAGTGGTGCAGTTGTAGCCAGGATGCACCCAGCACATCTTTAAGAAAAAAGCAGATAAACAAGCTAATTAATTAGGTGCCGCCTGGCACGTAAAAATCTGGGCCGACATTTACGTGCCGGGCAGCACCTAATTAATTAGCTCGTTTATTTCTGCTTTTTTCTTAAAGGTGTGCAGGGTGCGTTCCAGCTACCACTGCACGCTTCGCCGTCCGGTTTCGGTCCACGGCCCGGAGGTTGGGGACCACTGACTTCTACACTGTGAGAAGTAGGAGCAGGAATAAGTTCTTCTACCTCTTGAGCTCACTATGCCTTTCGGTGAGGTCATGGTTAACCTGAGCTGGGCTTCGCCATCATTTTCCTGTCCGTTCTCAGAAAGCCTTGAATTCATATGTCTCAAAGAGCCAGGAAACAGGCGTTTTCAAATAATCCATGCCAACAAATTTGCTTAATGGAGCTGGTCCTACAGGCCTGCATTGGCTAATATCCCTCTAAAGCTTTCCTACCCATGTACCTGTCCAAACACTCTAATTGTAGTCAGCTCTGCCACTTCCTTTGGTGGTTCATTCCATACACCATCACTTTCTGTGTAGGAAAATTTGCCCCTCAGTGCCCTTTTAAATCTCTCCTCTCTTGCTTGAAACCCATATTTAAAGGCTTTTAAAATTTAAACTTTCCTGCGCTGTCACAGCAAGGCACTGTCCATCATCGAGCACCACGTCACCAGGTTCAGCAGCAGTTACTACCCCTCAGCCATCAGAGGCTTGAACCAGAGGGAATAACCACTCAACTTTTCCCCATCACTGAACTGTTCCCACTGTTTACGAAGAAATCAGGTCAGTGCCTCAACTTCCTTAGGAGCTTGCAAAGATTTGGCATGACATCTAAAACTTTGACAAACTTCTATCGATGTGTAGTGGAGAGTGCATTGACTGGCTGCATCACAGCCCCGTAAGGAAACACCAATGCCCCTGAATGAACAATCCTACCAAAAGTAGAGGATACAGCCCAGTCCACCTTGGGTACATCCCTCCCCACCATTGAGCACATCTACTTGGAGGGTTGTCGTAGGAAAGCGGCATCCATCGTCAGGGGCCCCCGCCACCCAGAACGTGCTCTCTTCTCGCTGCTGCCGTCAGGTGGAAGGTACAGAGGCCTCAGGACTCGCGTCACCAGATTCAGGAACAGTTATTACCCGTCAGCCATCAGGCTCTTGAACCAGAGGGGATAACTTCACTCAATTTCACTTGCCCCTTCACTGAAATGTCCCACTACACATGGACTCACTTACAGGGACCCTTCACCTCATACCCACAATAAATATTGCTTATTTGTTATTATAATTATTTCTTTCTTTTTGTATTTACACAGTGGGTTGCCTTTTGCATCTTGGTTGTTTGACTACCCTGTTGGGTGAAGTTTTTCATTGTTTCTATTGCGTTCCTTCTACTTATTGTGAATGCCTACAAGTAAATTATACAGTGACATATATGTGCTTTGATAATAAATTTCCTTTAACCATTCGATCTTTGAACTTTAAACCCTCTAGATTAGGACTCTGTGACCCAAGATAAAAGATTCTGGTTATTCACCTTGAATATGTTCTTGTAATACTGAATGCCCGTAAGGAAGTGAATCTCAGGGTTGTATGTGGTGACATATACTTATTTTGAGAATAAATTTACTTTGAATTTTGAACTTTGAACTTTGAACTTTGTTCAGTGCCACTGCCATAGATTTTACTTGAATAGAGAATTCCAATAATTTTACTACAAGAGTAAGTTCCTCCTTATTTCATTCTTCATTGGGCAACTCCTGGAGGCTTTGCCCTCTACTTCTGCATTCTCCCACTCAAGGAAATATTCTCTGAACATCTATCCTGTGTACATCACCTGGGGTGAAACAGGTAGACAGCAATGAAGATTGTATGGAAAGGTTGCCTTCATGGGTCAAGGCAATGTGTACAAGAGATGGGACATCATGTTACAACAGTACCAGGTGATGGTAGGTGTGCAATTCAGATGGAATCAAGGTGTAAAGGGAGCAGAATTGACCCGCAAGGATATTGCCAGCTTGAGTTGTAAGGAGGAGATTGGATTGGCTGGAACTTTTTTCCCTGGAGGGTAAGAGGTTGACGTGTGACCTTAAAGATGTTCATAAAATCATGAAGGGCATGGATAAGGTGGATCGTCACAGACATTTCCCCAGGGCAGCAGACTCCAAAGCTAGAGGGTATAGGTTTAAGTTGTGACTGGAAAGATTTAAGGAGGACAGGCTTATAAAATCATGAGGGACATAGATAAGGTGGATTGTCACAGATTTTTCCCTAGGGTAGCAGAGTCTAAAACTAGAGGGTATAGGGCTTAAGTTGAGACAGGAAAGATTTAAGGTGCACATGCTGAAGAAGAAGATTCTTCACTCTGAGGATGGTGTGAGTGCAGAACAAGCTGCCCGTGGAAGTGGTAGATGCAGGTTTAATTGTAATATTTAAGAGAAGTCTGAATAGGTGCATGGATGACAGAGGTATGGAGGGATATGTTCTGGGTGCAGAAAAGTGGAACCAGGTGGAAGACCTGATTCTTTGTCTCAGGTTGGCATGGACTAGATGGGCCAAAAGGCCTACTTCTCTGCTGTAGTACTCTTTGAATCTATGCTTCACTCACTGAGTTCCTCCAGCAGGTTGCTTGTTGCTTTGAATACCAGTATCTATGGTCTCTCGTGTCTCCACACATTTTCTACATTTAAAAGAATGAGAGGCCAACTCATTGAAACATATACAATTTTCACAGGGCTAATCAGGGAAAGTGCAGGGAGACATTCTTTTTGTGGAACAGCATAGAACTATTTTCCATTGTCTCAGAGAAACAAAGGGGTAACTATTTAGGACAGGGATGTGCAGAAAACATCCGCAGTCAGAGGTTTCTCCATCTGAGAATGTTCTGTGGGCTCAGTCACTGACTTCACACAAAGTAGAGATCAATAGCTTTCTTAAGCAAAAAAAAAACACTGGAAAATCTCGAACAGTAGGCAGCATCTGTAATAAAGGAATGTGGAAGAAAATTTCAAATATAGGGTTTAAAGAGCTGTGTTTTGCTAGAGCTTTGCAACCTTGTGGACATCCTGTGTTTTCACAATAAAGTTGCAAGTCTACATAACTAAGATAATTGTGCTGGCCATTAATACTCCTTAGAGTGATATCACAGCTGCACAAATAGGTAAGGGTGGACAGATGATCCACAAATCATGAGAAAAACATTAATGAACTGCCAACTCTTTGTCTTGCTAATGGAGGGGGGTGGTTTCACTCACTTGTCTGTTACTAGATATAAGCACAAGCTGATTTCCCTGTAACTCAGAGCTCCACCCAAGTGGACTTTCTGTGATATTCTGCCAAAGTAAAAGATTCACCACTTGAAGTCTGGTATCGAGCTTTATTTTACAATCTCCCTGAAAAAGAAACAGTGGTTCACGTCCGTTAAACTTCGTCGGGAGAAGGAAAGGGAGAGATGTGAGTAGGTTTTATGTATAAGGGAAAGGACGTGCAGAACAAACAGAGTGTCGTGACAGAAACCTAATTCAACAGATAATGTTTCGTTATCTGCGATGGTACTAATTCTCCAGGTCACTGTTACAAAGAACTTCTCTGGACTAGTAGTTACGAAACTGAAGTAAATTTTTTGAACAAGTTCCTGGAGGATCATGAAGCAAAAAAACTGTATATGCTGGAATAGGAAAGTAAAATGCTTTAAGTACAATAGCAGATAAAGCAGCATCTGTAGAGGAATGGAGTTCCTCCGAGCAGATAGTAGTGTAGAGCTAATTGTCACTATATTAGCATTCTGACTTTAGTGTACAAGATAGAAATGAATGCCACAGTTGCACAATACTTTAGAGGGGCTGCAGAGGAGGTTTACCAGGACGCTACCTGGATCAGAGAGCATGTTTTATGAGAAAAGGTTGAACAAGCTAGGGTTTTTCTCTTTGAAGTGAAGGAGGATGAGAGGAGACTTGATAGAGGTGTATAAAATGGGAAGAGGCATTGATCGAGTGGACAGCCAGAGACTTGTTCCCAGGGTAGAAATGACTGATACAAAGAGGCATAAGAGGTCTTGGGAGGAGGATGTCAGAGGCAGGTCTTTTAAACATAGAGTGGTAACAGTGTGGGACGCCTGTCGGGGTTAGTGGTAATGGCAGGTACATTAGGAACATTTAAGAAACTCTTCAATAGGCACACAGGCAATAGAAAAATGGAGGGCTATGTAGGAGGAAAGGGTTAGATCGATCTTGGACAGGGTTAAAAGGTTGGGGCAACACCATGGGCTGCAGGGTCGGTACCATGCTGTAATATCGTGGCCAGCACGGTAGCGTAGTGGTTAGCACAACACTTTACAGTACAGATGACCCGGGTTCAATTCCCATTGCTGCCTGTAAGGAGCTTGTACATTCCCCCCGTGACCACATGGGTTTCCGCTGGGTGTTCCAGTTTCCTCCCACATTCCAAAGATGTACCATTTGTAAATTGATTAGGTTGGGATTAAATTGGTTTGTTGCTATGCGGTGAGGCTCGAAGGATCAGAAAGCCTACTCCGAGCTGTAGGTCAATAAATAAATAAGTAAATATTCCATGCTTTATGAAATTCCCTGGAAGGATTCTAGGGAAGAGGAAATCACCGGAGGGATGTTGAGGATGGTCTTGGGTCAGTGCGTTGCTGTAATCTGGAACTCTGATAGGGCGGTCTGTGTGATACTATTCTACATTTTAAGATAAGGCAATCAATATGAAAACTGGCCAAAATTTCACAGTGACTGAGAGGATTTAAGGAAAATGAACGAGGGAGGTGGGAGGATGGCTGGATTCTTTAACAGGTGGGTGTCATCTGCTCTGTTAATTAAAAGAAGAGATGCACATATCTCACCCATGCCACAACAGATCTAGTGGATAATCTCAGGGAGTCAAAAATGGAAAGTCTCCAAATCCCGTTACTTAAATGGTATAAAATTCAAGAACAATGATTGAAAGCAACAATCAGTGTGTTTCATTGCTTGTTGGGTTTGGGCCAACATTAATTTCTGTCTCTTATCTCTCTTCCAGGGGATGGTGAGTCACTTCTTGGTAGCATAGCATCTAATTTTAGAGGGCAATTAAGTATTTCTACATTCCCCTGAGGGTGAAGTCCCAAGCCCCAGACCAGGCACGATCTCCTTCTTAAAAGAACGTCAGTGAACAAAATTTGTCATCCGTTTCACAGCCACCAAACAAACAGCTCAGGTATAACATTAAAATGTGACCTGGCTGGCCAACATGAACCCAAGCTGAGCCTCAAACTCTGATTTATTTTCCAAACCTGACCCGGCTATTACAAATTCTAACACACTATTGGCCAGTGGAAAGATGAAATACCCAAGTTTATCAAGAGCAGTGGAAACATTAAGTTCAATAGTTCAAAGTAAATTTATTATCAAAGTACATATATGTCACCATTTACTAACCTGAGATTCATTTTCTTGCAGACATTCACAGCTGAACAAAGAAATACAATAACAAACACTGTAAAACCACACACAAAGACTGCCAAACAACCAATGCATAACGGACAAACTGTGCGAGGTCAAACAAGTAAATAAATAATACTGAGGACGTGAGTTGTAGTGTACTTGAAAGTGTTGAGATGAGTGAAGTTATCTGCGCTGGTTCAGGAGCCTGATTGTTATAAGCAGGGGTTCCAAACCTTTTTTATGTCGTGGACTCCTACCGTTAACTGAGGGATCAATGGAACCCAGGTTGGGAACCCCTGCTATAAAGTATTAACTGTTCCTGAAGCTGGTGGTGTGGGACCTAAGGCTCCTGTACCTCCTTCCCGGTGGCAGCAGTGAGAAGAGAGCATGGCCTGGATGGTGGAGGTCCTTGATGATGGATGCTGCTCTTTTGTGGCAGTGCTCCTTCAGATATGCTCAATGGTGAGGAGGGTTTTTCCTGTGATTAACACGTTTATCCCACATTATTTGGGTAACGGAAATGAAGCCTTCATTGAACATGGTGGAAAACTCATGTCACTGGACAAATTGTCAAAGCAAGCTACAAAGCTTTTGGACAAGTAACAAAATCACAAAGTGCCTTTTAAAGGCACAAGAGTCTGGAGCAACACACTAAGTGTTGGAGGAACTCAGTGGGTCAGGCAAATTCTATGGAGGGAAATAGACTATCTGTCTGAAGGATCTTGACCCAAAACATCAACTGTCCATTTCTCTCCATAGATGCTGCCTGACCCTTCTGAGTTCCCCAGCACCTTGTGTGTTGCTCACAACATCCATTCCTTCACATTCATTTAATTATGGAAGTGGTTCCTCAAAGTTGTTATAGCCGGAGGTGGTAGTGGGGACAACGGTGTGCGCCTCAAATAGCCCCTGATAACCAGGTCCAGCTCCTGGCCTTCACGTGTGGCTTAATTACTAAGCCAAGATCGCTTTGGAGAGATGGGGCTCGTCTGCTTTGGTTGACAGCTCATCTAGGAGAAGGAAAACTCTGATCTTCAACTTCCACTGCCTTCCAGCTGTACCCGCTCATGGGAAAGCTTTGGGAGTAAACCCTGAGGGAAAATTCCGGAGCTGCAGTCCCTAAGACAATAGACAATAGGTGCAGGAGTGGATCATTCAGCCCTTCGAGCCGGCACCGCCATTCACTGTGATCATGGCTGATCATCCACAATCAGTATCCAGTTCCTGCCTTCTCCCCATCAGGCAGTCTTACATTGAATGCAACGCTGACTGGGAACCCCGGCGACACTGCTGGTACCAAACTGCATAGGTCTCTGCTGTTCCTTTGGGCTCATCAGATGCATGGAGAGGGGGATTTTTATTACAGGGGCAACAACTTGCTGTCCATATCGTACTGCCCAGGCTTGCATATCTAGACAGCTGGGATGCAATATCTATGGTCAACTCTGACTGATGGAGGCTCTCACCTCCCCTCACATTTATTAAAGTACAGCACAGAATAGGCCATTCCGGACCTTCAAGCAGCACTACCCAGCAACCATGATTTAACCCCAGCCTAATCACCAAACAATCTATAATAACCAATTAACCTACTAACTGGTATGTCTTTGCACTATGGGAGGAAACCAGGGCACCCAAAGAAAACCCACCCATTCCATGGGGAGGACAGACTGACTCCTCATAGGTGATGTTGGAATTGAATTCTGAACTCCATTGCTCCGAGCTGTTCTACTGTCACGTCAACCACTACCGCTACCGTAACCATGATGCCTTTGCTGCCTATAAAATAGGAGATGGAGGAAGAAAGACTGATGGACAGTCGGGATTTATCCTGTTGGGAAACGAGAAGGCTCCTTTCTGACTGGCAGTTGAAAGATGCCGGGAAGGTGGACGTGTTAAGTGAGTTTTGATGAAACTCTGAGGGAGGACTAGTTGGGGCAGAACTAGTTATACATAATATTTCAAACGGGATGTTTGCAATTGAGGTTTGCAACTTGTGCCAATTTTGTTATGTCTTTAGATCCTTTTCAAAGTTCGAAGTAAATTCATTATCAAAGTACACATGTGTCATTTTCTTGTGGGCATTCACAGTAAGACAAATAAATACAATGGAATCAATGAAAAACTACACACAAACAATGACTGACAAACAAATAATGTGCAAAAGAAGACAAACTGTAAATAAAAAAAAGTAAATAAATAATACTGAGAACATGAGTTGTGGAGTCCTTGAAAGTGAGTCCATAGTTGTGAAATCAGTTCAGAGTTGAGGTGAGTGAAGTTATCCACACTAGTTCAGGAGTCTAATGGTTGAAGGGTAATATCTATCTGTTCCTGGTGGGGTGAGAGATAAGACTCCTGTACCTTCTTCCTGATGACAGCAGCGAGAAGAGAGGAAGGGCTGAATGGTGGGGATTCTTGATAATGGATGTTACCTGTATGATAAAGGACTCCTGATTCTGAATTTACTTCTTCAAAGCCTTGGCACCTTATATGGCCCCCTCCACTGCACTACTAGATGTAATATTATATTCTGCATTCTGTAAACTGGGTTTTCTTTGTGCACTACTTTGACATATTTTGGAATTCATTGAAAGTGCCGTCACAGGTAGATAGGATGGTATAGAAAGCTTGTTGGCACATCGACCTTCAGAAATCACAGTTGTGAGTACAGGAGATGGGATGTTATGTCGAAGCCGTATAAGACATTGGTGAGGTCTAATTTGGAGTATTGTGTGCAGTTTTGGTCACCTACCTACAGGAAAGATGTAAAGAAGGTTGAAAGAGCATAGACAAAAATTTACAAGGACGTTGCCGGGTCTGGAGGACCTGAGTTATAAAGGAAGATTGAATAGGTTAGGACTTTATTCCTCGGAACGCAGAAGATTGAGAGGAGATTTGATACAGGTAAACAAAATTATGAGGGGTATAGATAGGATAAATACAAGCAGGCTTTTTCCGCTGAGGTTGGGTGGGACTACAACTAGAGGTAATGGGTTAAGGGTGAAAGGTGAAAAGTTTAAGGGGAACATCATATGAAACTTCTTCACTCAGAGGGTCATGAGAGCGTGGAACGAGCTGCAGTGCAAGTGGTGCATGCGAGCTCGATTTCAACGTTTAAGAGAAGTTTAGATAGGGACATGGATGGAAGGGGTGTTGAGGGCAATGGTCCCTATACAGACATTTTAAATGGCTTGGCACAAACTGGATGGACTGAAGGGCATGTTTCTGTGCGGTAATTTTCTATAGCTCTATGGCTTTCTGAACGATCTGTCTGAATGGTGAGCAAAGGTTTTCTCCTTACCCCAGTACATGTGATAATAATCCAGTTACATTAAAAGGGGACTTATATACTTTTATACCTAAAGGAACAGACACAAAATTCTGGAGGAACTCAGTAGGTCACGCAACATCAATGGAGAGGACTGAACAGTTGACATTTTGGGATGAGACCCTTCATCATACCTATTGTAGGTATCAAAATGAACTTAATTTTGTAGGTATTGTAAATTCTGCAGGTATTCAATGAACTACATTGAACGCTACTGTAAGTACTGAAGGATCAGTCGACATTTCAGGCCAAGACCCTTCCCATACCTATTGTAGTATTCAGGACTTCTTACAGAGCTTTGCTGCTGATTGTGATGTAGGAAAATTAGCAGGCACTCCTGTGCACAGCAAGATCCCACCAAGAGGATGCAATAGGTTAGTGAGTGGGATTGAGTGATGATGACCAAATCCCTTTCTCTCCTTAAAAATATCAAGTCGACATTTGTTGCTGAGGATATCGATAGGACCTCAATTCTGTATTACATCCAAAAGATAACATCTCTTTCAATGCGATCTTCCCTCAGCACAGCATTGGGCTTTTGTGTTCAAGTCTCTGGAAAGGTCTTGAACACACAATCTTCCCACTGAGCAGAAAGAGAGTTCTGCCCAGTGAACCACGGCTCAGAAGCTCTTTGGCAAGTATGCCATCGTCTGTTCAAATAGGAGAGACAACACCTACTTCACCTCCTCCATCCACACCTCAATACCATGTGTTGAATGTGGCCCAGATGTGCCATGTGATTCTTACCAGTGATTTCTGATCGAAGTTGACCCTTGTCAGTGAGGTTATGCTGCTCTTCCTGGATCCCGTGAAGCTCCGGAAGTTTTCCGGCTGTAGAGAAGTCCTCGATGAGGTTATGATTCCTGATCCTATTGATTGGTTCTGGGGCGCCAGGTCCAAGTGCCCATTGGGGGTCATTGTAATTGAGCATCCTTTCACCTCTGAATCCATGAAAAACGAATGGAAAACCAGCATTAGACATTGCTCAGGAACTGTACTATCATCATCATTATCATTATCATCATCATCACTAGTATGTGCCATGTTGTATTGATGTTGGCAATCATGGTCTTACCCATAACCAAGATTATTGGCAAATTAGCAAATTTCTCTACTGAAGTGATTTGCCATTATGTTCTTCTAGGCGGTGTCTGTTCAAGACAGGTGACCCCAGTCATTATCAATACTTTTCAGAGATTGTCTGCCTGGCATCAGTGGTCTCATAACCAAGATTTGCAATGAGCACCAGCTGCTCATACGACCAGAGGTTCATTTATTATCAAAGTATAGAACTCTGAAATTCTTCTTCTCCGGATAGCCATGAAACCGAGAAAGAAAAGAACGGCAGCACCATCATCGACCCCCAAATCCCTCCTTCCTGCACAAAAATTGAACAAAAATGGAACAGGGACATCAACTCCCAAATTCCCCTCTTCTGCACACACAAAAAAACCCGAGAAATATCGGGTGAGAAACAGAATATAAAAAAACTGTAAGACAGGGAAAAGTCTATAGTCCAAGTCCACAACCAAAATGCAGAAAACCTGGATAACCTTCTCCAGGCACAGCAGCAGTCTTTTCCCTCTATTGGAACAGAGCAATGCCACCAACCAGTAAAAGGCAGTCTCCCTTCTCCAGTAGCAGAGCGATCCCACCAGTGATCAAAAGGCTGTTTCCCCTCTCCATAGTAGAGCGATCCCACCGGTGATCAAAAGGCTGCCTCCCCTCTCTGTAGCAGAGTGATCCCACCAGCGATCTAAAGGCAGGGAGCCATCTTGACCTTCCACCACCTGCTCCCGTAGTTTCACATGACTCTGATCAGGATGGGGGAATAGGCAGGTGCTACACCTTGCCCAAGGGTCTTCCACCTGCCAGGCTAATGGAGGGAAGGAGCACCTCCTTTGGCAGAGAAGAATCTCCACCCTGATACCCAAACTTTACTATATCAGTATACCAGTTCCAATCCCAACAGGGAAGGGCACAAACTATCAGGTTCTTGAATCGGTTCTTGAATCTGTTCTTGAACCACAGCATTGGAGCACTGTAGACCACCTCTTGCATAGATTCAGGTTGTGCTAATGTCTTGTTTTTCATTGTCTTTTTCTCTTCAATATCTGATATAATTTACATCTGTGCTGTCTGAGCCTACGTGCCCGTGATGCTGCAGCCAGCAAACCTGTACCTCTCCGATCTTGCGCACCTGACCATAAACTCAACTTGGGCTGGAATGAATGGACCGGCCAGGTTGAGAAGCTGACCTGCCTCATAACCGGGCTGCTGCATTAGCTGGGACATCTCAGTGTCTGGTCCATACATAGTCAGTGCAGGATCTCACAGGTGGCCATCCGGCCCTTCGTGCCTGTGCTAGCTCTTTGAAAGAGTTAGCCACCCCACATTCATACAGGATTTATTCAATGACCAATATTGAGTTCCTAAAAAATCCACTTCCACCACCCTTTCCAGATCTCAGCAACTCACTTCATTAGGAGATGGTTCCTTAGCTCATTCTCTGGTCCATCCACCCTCGCAGAACATGCCCTCCCGACTCTTCGAGATGCACCCTAGCCTAATCACAGGACAATTTACAATGACTAATTAGTCTACTAACCGGTACGTCTTTGGACTGTGGGAGGAAACTAGAGTACCCAGGGGAAACCCAAGTATTCTATGGGTGGGGGGGGGGGTCACACAGACTCCTTACAGATGACTCCAAACTGTAATAGCATCACTCAAATCACTACACCACCATGGCACCCAATCTTGCTCCACTGATGACCAATCTCTCTTTCACCGGCAACACCTTCCTCCTATCCAAAATTATTATGAGCCCTTCCATCACAGGTACGAGCACCTGCTTTAAGGGTGGGGGAGGGCGGGGGTTCAAGGTGAGTTACCTGATAAATATTGCATTTCTTTTATCTTCTCACAGTCTTCATAGTTAGTTGAAGTCCGTTCTTCCTCAGAATCCCACTTGTTGGCATTCCCCTGTAGATGGAGGTACAAGAAGGTAAGTTAAACACATAGCTGTATGGTAGGGGGGAGGGCATTAAAGGTTATACTTGCCACCTTGGTCAGAACGCACCAACTATCACCTCTGTATGACGCTAAGCAATCTGAAGGATGTGCTTAGTAGAAAGTATAAAAACTTTCGTATAAAGTTCAACTCATGTGTCCCAACAATGCATCTCAGCTTTTACCAAGGTTGGTAATTCCCCTATCTTGGGCGGTGGGATGGAGATACGTCTCTACAAAAGGTAAGGCGCTCCTTCCCTCCGCTAGCTTGCAGCTCACCCCTGGGCAAAGTGTAGCACCTGTTCAGCCCCCATGATCAGGGTTACGCGCAGCCATGACAGCAGGTGGTGGATGGTCGTATGACCCGCTAATGCCTATCACAAGTCCCGCTTGTGCAACCACTGACGCCAGACAGGCAACCTCTGAAGATAATTGATGGTGGCTGGGGTCACCTGTCTTGTAAAAATGCTGGCCAGAAGAAGGCAATGGTCGACCACTTCTGGAGAAAAATTGGACAAGAGCAATCATGGTCATGGCAAGGCCATGAGTGCCCATGTCATATGACAGGGCACACAACAAACGAACAAATTGCCCTATAAACCAGTGGGTCATAGGATCAGAGTCTCATCCATACCAACCAAGGTACCCACCAAGTTAGTTCCATTTGCCCCCAGTTGGTCCATATTCCTCTAACCATTTCCTACAAACGTACTTGTCCAAGTCCTCTTAAATTTTGTTATGGTACCCACATTAACTACTTTCTGGCAGTTTGTTCAATATGTCCACCACCCTCTGCATGAAGAAGATGCATCCTGTATCCCTTTTAATTCCTTCCTGTCTCACCTTAAACGTACAGTATGCTCTTCTGTTTTGATTGCTTTACCTTGAGAAAAATCGTGGTGAGCATTCACCCTATCTGTACCTCTCATGATTTTATTCACCTTTATAAGGTCATCCCTCAGTCTCCTATGTTCCAATGAATAAATTCCTGGACTGCCCAACCTCCCGCTCTATAGCTCAGGTCCCTGAGTTCTGGCTGGCAACATTCTTTCCAACTAAATGACTTCTTTCTTATAATAGGGTGACCAAAACTGTACACAACCTTCCAACTGTGGCTTCAGAAGAAAATGAATCTCAGGGTTGTATGTGGTGACAACCCTGAGATAATAATAAAACTTACTCTGAACTTTGGACTTCTTCGCACTTTTGTAGCAGATGGCTAGGGGAAGCAGGAAGGGAGGCTTATGCCTAGAGAATTCAGGAGGGATGGAAGGAATAGTAAGCCCACCATCCAGTCTCTGGAACGGGATCTGAAAGTTCCTTCCATGACAGTGAAGAAGCATAGGACTGCAACCTCTTACCTCTGCCTGAAAGCCCTCCACCAAGATAGCGACTAGAAGGTTGAAGAGCACGTAGTTGCCAAATGTCATGAGCGCGACAAAGTACAAAGCAGCCCAAGGCGAGGTGGAAGCCATTCCGTTGTAAAGCACGACATTCCAGTCCTCCTGAGTCAGGATCTGTGGAGGGGATTAGGCGGGAGAGGGCGGGCCAGCAGCAAACAGAGGCAGGGAGTTTGGGAGAGAGAAAGGTGAGAGAGCCATAAGTTCCATTATTCTCCAAACAATATCACTTATAGATTATTACATTGCACTCAGGGTTGGTAGATTTTTTCACACTTATGATATAGTCAGGGGATTGGCATTAGACTGAACATCCAATATCCCCTCTAAGCTGTTCATGTGTGGGCACACACACATCTTTTGCTACTAGCGCACAAAAGCTTGTCACCCTCGACCTCATTGGCATGTTAAGTATATTTCATGAGCGTACACAATCACATTTCCTGTCTCAGTTTCTGATGCAGACGGCGTTGACACATGAGGAGTTTGCCATGATTTGTTTGCAGGTTTTAGAGCTGACTTATTTATACAGTTTTTATTGAGGAAATTATTCAGTGCGCACGTGTTGTTGTCACTGGGTAAAAAAATCACGCAGCACAAGATTTTATGCGCACACTGTCATTGCAAATTAGAGGGAATACTGGTCATACCTGTCCAAGTGCTTTATATGGAGGTACAGTATCGATTATGTTAATTCCCCTAGACCAGGGGTTCACAATTTGAGGTCCACGGACCTCTTGCTTGATGGTATCGGTCCATGGCATAAAAAAGATGAAGTAGACTATTTAACGTAGAACAGTGCAGCCAAAGTGTCCAGACTCATTTACCCTTTCTCAAAGAAACTTTGACGAGACAAGCATGCCAAAATTGCTAGAATCTAATTCATTGCTGAGCTAATTTCTGATTCAAGTGCTGTGTGCAACATCTCATAACACCTTTGGAGTCACCTTAGCACAGCAGTTGAAGTGACACAGATACTGGGAGCACTCGAGTGTATCGCAGCCCTGGCCGGAGGAAATGTGGAGGGACTGCAAGTGAAGTAAAAGCCAAATGGTCAATTGTATCCTTCCAACTCAATGGGAAGAGAAAGAGAGGAAAAGCCCAAGCATCATGAGAATGCGAGGGCACCAAGAGTGGCAAGAAAGTGGGAACTGCTGAAGTGGGATATTGATTATATACTACCCACTCCATAGGCATTAAGTAAAACCTTATTCAAATTAAAGAAGTCATGAGTATCCACATTGGCCAATTGATTGTAGGGAGAAACTCATCAGACTTGTCAGAGAATCGTGTGATTGATGGATTTACTCCAGTTGTGGTTGGTTGAGTGGTGCTGCAACAACATCATTGCCCTCATCATCAGTAAGACCACGGAATTGATTGTGGACATCAAGGAGGGGAAGTCAGGAGAACACACACTAGTCCTCATGGAAGGGTCCAGTAGTGGAAAGTGCCTGGATGTCAACATCTCTGAGGGTCTGTCCTAGACCTTGACCACATGATATAGGAGCAGAATTAGGCCATTTGGCCCATCGAGTCTGCTCCACCATTTCATTATAGTTGATTCATTTTCCTCTCAGCCCAATCTCCTGCCTTCTCCCCATATCCCTTTCATGCCCTGACTAATCAAGAACCTATCATCCTCTGCCTAAAATATACCAATGACTTGGCCTCCGCAGCTGCTGGTTGAAGAAATTCCTCCTCACCTCCGTTCTAAAAGGACATCCCTCTATTTTGAGGCAGTGTCCTCTGGTCTTAGACTCACCCATCATACGAAACACCCTCTCCACATCCACTCTATCAAGGCCTTCCGACATTCGATAGGTCTCAATGAGGTCATCTCTCATTCTTCCGCATTCCAATGTGTAGAAGCTTAATCATTTTTGTGAACCTCTTTTGTACCCTCTCCAATGTCAACACATTCTTTCTTAGATAAGGGGCTTGAACTGCTCACAATACTCCAAGTGAGGCCTCACCAGTGCTTTATAAAGCTTCAACATTACATCCTTGGTCTTGAGTCCAACATATTGATGCAATCATGAAGAAGGCACACTTGTGGCTATAGTTGATTACAAATTTGAGGAGATTTGGTATGTCACCAAAGGCGCTACCAAATTTCTACTAATGTATGGTAGAGAGCATTCTGAGTGGTTACATCACCGCCCGAAATGAAGGTGTTAATGCTTAGGTGGAGATACGTCTCTACTAAAGGAGGAATAAGGTGCTCCTTCCCTCCAGTTCACCCTTGGGCAAGGTGTAGCACCTATTTAGCTTCTCCTGTCAAGGTCACATGAAGCCATGGGAGCAGCTGGTGCATATCACAAGGTGCATATCCACCATTTGGGGCCCCAGACAGTCCTTCCAGGTGAGGCGACACGTCACCTGTGAGTCGGCTGGGGTGATATACTGCGTCCGGTGCTCCCGATGTGACCTTCTATATATTGGTGAGACCCGACGCAGACTGGGAGACTGCTTTGCTGAACACCTATGCTCCGTCCGCCAGAGAAAGCAGGATCTCCCAGTGGCCACACATTTTAATTCCACATCCCATTCCCATTCTGACATGTCTATCCACGGCCTCCTCTACTGTAAAGATGAAGCCACACTCAGGTTGGAGGAACAACACCTTATATTCCGTCTGGGTAGCCTCCAACCTTATGGCATGAACATCGACTTCTCTAACTTCCGCTAATGCCCCACTTCCCCCTCGTACCCCATCCATTATTTATTTTTATACACACATTCTTTCTCTCACTCTCCTTTTTCTCCCTCTGTCCCTCTGACTATACCCCTTGCCCATCTTCTGGGTTTCCCCCCACCCTTGTCTTTCTCCCTGGGCCTCCTGTCCCATGATCCTCTCATATCCCCTTTGCCAATCACCTGCCCAGCTCTTGGCTCCATCCCTCCCCCTCCTGTCTTCTCCTATCATTTTGGATCTCCCCCTCCCCCTCCCACTTTCAAATCTCTTACTAATTCTTCCTTCAGTTAGTCCTGACGAAGGTTCTCGGCCTGAAACGTCGACTGTACCTCTTCCTAGAGATGCTGCCTGGCCTACTGCGTTCACCAGCAACTTTGATGTGTGTTGCTTGAATTTCCAGCATCTGCAGAATTCCTGTTGTTTGCATATCACAAGTCCTGGTTATGCGAGCACTGACACCAGGCAGACAATCTCTGAAGAGTATTGATAATGGTTGGGAGTCACCCATCTTGTAAAGACACTGCCCAGAAGGTGGCAATGGCCAACCACTTCTGTAAACAAATTTGCCAAGAACAATCATGGTCATGGAAAGACCATGATCACCCACGTCATACGACACGGTATATAATGAACAAACAAGTGCACAGGACTGGGAAAAATCTGCAGAGGTTGTAGACTCTAGCCAGCTCCATCATGGGCACTAGCTGCCCCACCACCGAGGGCATCTTCAAAAGGCAGTGTCCCAGGAAGGCAGCATCCATTATCTAGGACCCCCACCACCCAGGACATGCCTCCTCCCATCAGGGTGGAGGTACAGGAGCCTGAGGATGAACACTCAAAATTTTAGGAACTGCTTCTTCTCTTCTGCAATGAAAAGATTTCCGAATGGTCCAGGAACACTACCTCAATATTTTGCTCACTATTTGCTCTATTTATTTATTTTATTATATGTTTCTTATTTTAAATTAGAGTAAATTTTTAAATCTTGCACCGTACTGCTGCCACAAAAGAACAAATTTCACATCACACGGCAGTGATAATAAATCTGATTCTGATATAAGATAAACCATTGAGTAGGTACGCAAGTCACCGACAATGTCCCAGAGTCTTCATTTCAAAAAAAAACTACAGCACTACAGATCCAAACACAGTTAAGAAGTCTGAAGCACTTTAGAAAGTTAGTCACAGGCTGAATTTGTAATTACTGTAAGTACACGAAGTACTCTTATTAAAGAGGGAAAGCACATATTAATGAGTCATGAGTGGATTTAACGTCAAGGTGATTTGAGGAATGATCTGATATTTGGACAATTTAAATGCTGGGCCGGGTGGATTGAAAAGGCAGGGTGTCAGGGCCAGAGATGAGGCCTGGGCTAGTTCTGCTCGCTGCCCTGCGATGTTTTCTCTTCTCAGCGCTGCACTGACCCTGGCTGCTCTGAGCTCTGCAACGTTCACTCCACCATGTGCTGAATGGAGGCTGACGCTGTGGGCCTGTTCCAGCTGCTCCGGGCTTCGTGTCTGTGGGCTCCACAACATCTGCTCCACTGTGTGCTAAACTGAGGCTGAGGCTCTGGGCCTACTCTGGCTGCTTCATGTCCGAGGACTCCCTTTCGTTCCAAATGCTATTTGCCTACTTTGATTGTTGGTATTATTTGTTCCTTTTCTCTCTCTCTCTGCACGTTGGGTGTTAGTCAGGTATTTTTTATGAGTTCTTTTGGGTCTCTTGTTTTGTGGCTGACTGTAAGGTGATAAACATCAAGCACAAAATACTCTTCAGAAGCTGGGGTCAAAGCAACACTCACAACACGCTGGAGGAACTCAGCAGGTTGGGCAGCATCCGTGGAAACGATCAGTCAACGCTTCGGGCCGGAACCCTTCATCAGGACTGAAGAGGGAGGGGGCAGAGGCCCTATAAGGAAGATGGGGGGAGGGTGGGAAGGAGAAGGCTGGTAGGTGCCAGGTGAAAAACCAGTAAGGGGAAAGATAAAGGGGTAGGGGAGGGGAAGCAGGGAGGGGATAGGCAGGAAAGGTGAAGAAGGAATGGGGGAAAGCACAATGGGTAGTAGAAGGAGGCGGAACCATGAGGGATGAATCTCAAGGTTGTATGATGTATGCATACTTTGATAATAAATGTACTTTGAACTTTGAAGTGTTGTGCTGTAGATAGTTGACAGTATTATTAGTCTTCAGTAAAGAGTCAACATATGCTCTGAAGTTGCTGGTGCTTCCTGGAGCTCATCTAGCGCAATACACATCAACTCTGCTGTTGGGCTTGCAGAGCAACTCCAATACACTACACCCCACCTCGTGTCCCAACATCCCGTTGTTGTGGCCCTCCAAATCGCCTGACAACTCAACCCTCCCCCACCATCCTCTACCCAGCCAAATGCCTCACCACACCCCCAGCCCTTGGCTTGGCCTTTACTCTCTCCGTAGTGGTTGATAAAGAATTAGAATCAGAATCAGGTTTGATATCACCAGCACATGCCATGAAACTAGTTGTCTTTGTGGCAGCAGTACAGTGCAATTCAGTGAGTGTATTGAATAAGATAGCATTATTTGCCACACGTACATCAAAACAGTGAAAAGTGAGTATTGTGTTGGGCAGCCGCTTTTGGTGGCAACATAGCACGTCTACTAAATGTCTTTGGAATGTGGAGCAGACCGGAGCACCTCAAGGAAACCCACGTGGTCAGTATACAAACTTCTTACAGGCAATGTTGGGAATTGACCCCCGATCGGTGATCACTGGCACTATAAAGCGATGCGCTATGCTACTGTGACATCCGCCAGTACCAGTCTATTGGTCAATAAGCTTTCCCCACCTGCCTGCACCACCCGGCCTGGTGTTGCCCCGTACACTAACCTGGAATACCGTGACGATCGCCCAGAGAAGTGAGTCAAAGTTCTTCCTGTCAGGAACAGTGTCTCCACCGTCAGTCTTGAGGCTAAATTTACAGCCGAAGATGTGCATTCCCAGAATGCTGGAGGATAGAAGAAAGAGGGAGGTCAAAGGTTAGTTTAACAATAAAGCAGGTGAAATGCACCTGACAGCAGACATCAGAATCTGGATCAAAAACAAATTGCAGGAAGAACTCAGTGGGTCAGGCAGCATCCATACAGGCAAGAGGGCAGCCAGGTCCTGATTCAGGTCTTAAACCTCCAAAAAGACTGGACTAAATACGAAAAATTGTGTAGAAACTGGAAATCTTGAGTAACACACACAAAACACTAGAGGAACACAGCAAGTCAGGTACTATCTATGGAGGGGAATAAATAGGTCAAAATTTCAGGCCAAGACCTGATGAACATTCTCAGTCTGAAATCTGTTGATTGCTTATTCCCCTCCATAGATGCTGCCTGATTTGCTGAGTTCCTCCAGCATTTTGTGTGCATTGAAAGAGGATGAAATGTGGTCCAGATACAGTCTTGAACTGAAATGTCAATCATTCCCCTTTGCCTCCACAGATGCTGCTTGACCTGCTGAGTTCTTCCAGCAGTTTGTTTTTAAATGCTGCACGTGTTAGAGATTAGAGTCACCCCATCTGTCCCTTTTCTCATTCAGTCAAATTAAAACAGCAAGTTTATAATTTCCCTAAAGTGCACAGATGGTTCCGACAGCTAGTCTGATTGGTTTTCATTTTCCTTCTCATCTTCATACCAATTATGCGGCATAGCTGAACCTCAAACGACGCTAATGTGCAGCTAGATTTCTCAATTAGGCACTTTTGCAGGGTTTTGACACTGCTCTGCGCTGGCGGGAAATGTCCTGTCAAGCTCACTCTGCATCGCCATGGTAACGAGGCCTACTTGCAAGGTCAGAGAGAGCCACGAGAGCTCGCGGCGGCCAGCCAATTACCCATGGTGAACGGGCTCGGAACCTGACCGGTCAGCTAAATAAAAGGAATTCTGCCCCCCCCCGCCCCCGCTAACCCCCTTCATTCAATTCAGTTATAGCTGAAGAGATTAAGGAGATTTTGTTCTCTGAACTGGAATATTATTGTCCCATGTAACGAGAGACAGTGAAAAGCATACTGTTCACACAGTTCAGATCGTTAGACAATGCACTGAGGCAGAGCAAAGTTAAAACAATAACAATGCAGGCAGAACACAGTGTAATAGCTACAGAGAAAGTGCAGTGCAGGTAAACAATAAAGTGCAAGATGAATAATATTACTCAATAGGTAATGAATAACCCACCACACAGAACAACCCAGGGAGGGAAGGGAAAGCAGGTCCAGATTGGAACTTGTAATGACAAACATTTTTTAAGGTTTCCCAGTCAGGAGGTTGAGGGTTCACATCCCTGTCTTGGGACTATAGAGCAATTCCAGGGCGAGAGGGTGTTGTACGGTTCAGTGGAGCTGCCTTTCAATGGGACATTAAACTGAGGCCTTTCTACCCTCTCGGGTGGAGGCAAAAGACACTGGATAGAGTGAACACGGAGAAGATGTTTCCACAGTAGATAGATCTCTCAGATAGGCACATGGATGAATGAAAAATAGAGGGCTATGTGGGTGGGAGGGAGGTGAAGAGCTAGATTGATCTTGGAGTAGGGTAAAAGGTTGGCATAACATTGTGGGCTGAATGGCCTGTACTGTGTTGTGCTGTTATTAGGAAAGCAGAATAAAGGGATGAAGAAGAATTTCTTCAGCCAGGGGTTGGTGAATCTGTGGAATTCGTTGCCAAAGAAGACTGTGGAGGCCAAGTCATTGGGTGGATTTAAGGCAGAAATTGATGGGTTATTGAATGGTGAGAGGATTAAGGGTTATAGGGAGAAGGTGGGAGAATGTGGTTGAGAAAATAATCAATCATAATAGAGTGGTGGAGCAGGCTGGATGGGCCAAATATCTTTTGGCTTCTTCAACCTGCTAGGGTGAGTGTGAGGGCAACAGCGCTTTGTAAAGATTTGAGCAACAGGGTGGAGCTGGGGCAGGTTAGAGCATCCTTGAGGGGCTGAAAGGCCCTCAGTTGGTGCATTCACCCTGGAATTGCTCCGGCACACGTGACCCTGTGCCAACAGGGAGCGTCACTCGTCAGCGCTCCTCGATCCAACGTTTTCACTATACTTACATTATTTCTGATCTGCTTTCTCCCCCACAATCTCTACCCCATGTGCGCTATGCATACACAGGTCTGGAGCAGTTTCAAGCGTCAGCACTTGACGGTACGGGCACTAACGCAACACTGGATTCAATTCCTGCCGCTGTCTGTAAGGCGCTTGTGCATTCTCCTCATCAATGCGTGGGTCTCCTCCAGGTATTCCGGCTCCCTCCCGCCTTCCAAAGATGTACGGGTTATTGGGTTAATTGGTCCCAAGGGCAGGGCATCATTAGGCAGGCAGGGCCTTCTAACTGCTGTATCTCTAAACATTTCTAAAAGAAATCTCATCTATGTTTTATGTTAATTGTGTACAATTCCATTTTTACTTTATATGTACATATTAACGGCAAGCTTCATTCCTGGAGTCTTATGAAGCTGTTGCTAGGCTAGTAACTAGGCATGGGTTCACCAGAGTTTGTTTTAGCCTGAAGTTTGCGCCTCGGGCTGTTTGAGCCTGTTACAGACTTTGACTGCCTGTAACAACCCTGAATGGAACCCCCCCCCCACCCTTTATCACTCCCCATCTCTCTCCGCCACGCTACTGAACCAAGAATTCACTATCCCCTGCTATAAATTTACTGTCTCCGCACAACACCCAGCAAGTTGGAACCACATCATGAGTTAGAACTTCAGGGATGGAGCAGGAAGAGGAAGAGAACTGAGGGGGAGGGGGAGGGGGAAGAGTTGGAAGTCGGTACGATCTGAGCCTTGGGCTGCGATGGGACTCACCTGAAAATGAAGATGAAGAGCATCAGGAGCATACAGAAGGTGGCCACGTTATCCATCGTCTTCATCAGGACCACCAGCTGGCGGCGCAGAGCTGGCATGAATCTCACCAGCTTCAGCACTCGCAGGAGACGGAAGGTGCGCAGCACAGAGAGGCCCCCGTCCGACTGGCCCACGATTTCACAGACGCTGCCCCAAGAGAAGGCATGTTAAAAAGATAAAACTTGTGCCTATGTATTATGCAGCTGTGTTACAGTGGCTCGGTCAGTAACACTGAATCGGTAGGTTGGTGGCGGGGCGGGGGGGGGGGGTTCAGGCATGCACCGGACCACTAATATTCCCACTGTCCGTACTGATGGAGTCCTGAGGCACTATCGTTGGGATGAAGCTTTGAACCGGAGCCTTTTCGCCCCAGGGGGAGTCAAGCAGCAGCTTGTCAGATCCTTTAAATTATGCTGCCCAGGGCTGTGGGTTTGGGGGGTGGAAGAAATTCTGGCGATATTCTCCTGCACATGGAAAAGATGCCATGGTCACTTTTTCTGAAATGGTGGAAGGTTTCTCTGTAGCCTCTGGATATATTTTTTTAATCGCTTAGCTATTATCAATAAAATGTATAATTATGCCCATCATCAAATTTCTGTTTGTGAGATCTTACTGTGTTCATGCAGATATGACATAATTGGCTGCAAAGTGCCTGGGGGCAGCCTCGGGTGCTATATTAATGAGACATCTATTCAACCAGGCCAACGGTGCTTCGCATGGGCAACTGTGTGGAAGATGTTGGAAAATCCCTTGACAGTGCAGCAGAATTTGACTAATTCAATCATCCTTGCAGTAAATTAGGGAAAGCAATTGGCCAACAATTCCATAATCTAGGCAATCAAAAAGAAATTTGACCTGGATTTGCTTGTTCAGTGGTTAGGAGAGCTTTGGTTTAAAGATGCAGTGTCCCTTATGTGGGTTAGGACATGGGACATGAGCTAGTGTGTGTGTGTGTGTGTGTGTGTGTGCGTGCTGTGTCTGTTGCACGAGCTTGTAAAAGTATCTGTGTGTCCACGTATGTGTGTGTTTGTGTGCGTCTTTATGTGTATGTGAATGTATGCAAGTTTCCACGGACTTGTGGCAGTATCTGTTCATGTCTGTCCCTTTGTGTGTGAGAGTGTCTATCTGTGTGTCTGTGTGTGCATGTGCATGTGTGGGTGTTTGCTTGCACTTGTAGCTGTATTTGTTGGTGTGTGTCTGTCTGTCTGTCTGCATATGTCTATGTGTGTGTGTGTGTGTGTTTGCATAGACCTGTGGGAGTATCTGTGTGTATCTTTCCATTGTGTGTGTGTGTTGATGCATGTCTATGTAGTGTGCCTGTTAAGTTCAGCTCTACACAGAGTGTGATGTAGTGTGCCTGTGTGTGTCTGTTCAGCTCCACACAGAGTGTGATGTAGTGTATCTGTGTGTTTCTGTTCAGCTCTACACTGAGTGTGATGTAGTGTGTCTGTGTGTGTCTGTTCAGCTCCACACAGAGTGTGATGTAGTGTATCTGTGTGTTTCTGTTCAGCTCTACACTGAGTGTGATGTAGTGTATCTGTGTGTTTCTGTTCAGCTCTACACTGAGTGTGATGTAGTGTATCTGTGTGTTTCTGTTCAGCTCTACACAGGGTGATGTAGTGGGTCTGTTCAGCTCTACGCAGAGTGTGCTCTCATGAAGCTCTCATTGATTGAGTCATTTCCAACATTTCAGGCATCGATACACAAAAGGATCACAAGCTGCCTGCAGTGTGATGAAAGTTGTGTTGTGACGCACAAGAGGAACTCCAGTCTCTGGGAGAGATTGCAGCCTATCTCCTGGCAGCTTCATTTGCTTTCCGCAGTCCACCTCTCTCCAAGCAGCTTGGATTGGAGGGAGACCAACTCCTAACTCCCCACTTGAGGGGGCTTCACCACAAATGAACAAGGCTACAAGCCAGAATTCAAAGTAAACACCGGTACTCACCTGGAGAGGGAAAGAATTAAAATGCTAGGGAGTTGTATTTCTGAAAACAGAAATTTCTGGAAACACTCAGGACAGCATGTGTGAAAAGAGAAATATACGGAGTGCCTGTTATGATGAGGGTATTTGGCCTCTGAAATAAATGTAGATTGTTCGGGTGAGTGGGTTCAGGTGTGAGATGTGACATTTATTATCAAGCGGAACACGTTTCTTTGTACATGTGGACAGTCACTGGAAGTCTGATGTTCATTCTAACCTCTCCTCAGTGGTCAGTGCTTCCACATATTTACACAGGAGACTGTCCATTTGACCGAACCAGACTCTACCAGCCTTTGTGCGACGCTCAACCAGCCCGTGGACATCTGTCAGCGCGGTCCTCAGCTCCCTCCTCCCCCACCCCCCCTGCGCACCGGCCCGGCCTCCCCTTGACTCCAGCAGGCCCACCATCCCAGGAATCGATCCGGTGAACTGCCGCCTGGTGAGAGCAGGTGGGTGGGTGGGAAAGGGGCTTGTTTGGCTGTTGTTGTTGTTGTTCTGATTTTCCGCGGTCGCTACTTGTGTTGCGTTGTTTGTGGGCGAGCTACGCTGGCACCGGAACGTGTGGCAGCACTTGTGGGCTGCCCCCAGCACATGGTTGGACAGTGTTGGGTCAAAGTTCAGAGCGGATTTATTATCGAAGTACATATATGTCACTACATACAGCCCTGAGATCCATTTTCTTGCGGGCATACTCCGCAAATGTATAGAATAGTAACTATAACAGGATCAATGAAAGACCAACCAGAAGAAAGAAGACAACAAACTGTGCAAATGCAAATATAAATAAATAGCAACAAAAAATGAGAACATGATTTAACACGAGATAAAGAGTCCTTAAAGTGAGATCATTGGTTGTGGGAACATCTCAATGATGGGGCTAGTGAGTGTAGTTATCTCCTTTTGTTCAAGAACCTGATGGTCGAGGGGTAGTAACGGTTCTTGAACCCGGTGGTGCGAGTCCTGAGGCTCTTGAACCTTCTACCTGATGGCAGCAGCAAGAAAAGAGCATGGCCTGGGTGGTGGGGGTCCCTGATAACGGACGCTGCTTTCCTACGACAGCGTTTCATGTAGTTGTGCTCAACGGATGGGAGGGCTTTACCTGTGGTGTACGCGAACAACGCATTTTACTGTATGTTTCGATATGAAAGTGGTGAATCTGTATCTAAATCTGAACTTGAACCTGAACCTGAACCTGAATATGAATCTGAAGCAGGCAGAGGAGGAATCAACAACACAAAAAAATCTGCGGATGCTGGAAGTCTAAAAGCAACGCACACACAGAATGCTGGAGGAACACAGCAGGTCAGACAGCGTCTATGGAAAACAGTAAGCAGTCGATGTTCTGGGCTGAGACCCTTCATCAGGACCAGGGAAAAAAAGAGAAGTCAGATTAGGAAGGTGGGGGGAGGGAAGGATGAAGTACAAGGTGGTAGGTGATAGGTGAAACAGGGAGACGGGGAGGGGGTGAAGTAAAGAGCTGGGAATTTGATTGGTGAAAGAGATAAAAGGCTGGAGAAGGAGGAATCTGATAGCAGAGGGCAGGAGACCGTGGAATAAGGTGAAGGAGGTCGTGGTCAGGTAAGGGGATAAGGTGAGAGAAGAAAACAGGAATGGGGAACGGTGTAGTTGGGAGAGGGGTGCAATTACTGGAAGTTAGAGAAATCGTTGTTCATACCCATCAGGTTGGAGACTACCTGAGGAGGAATCAAAAGCATTTTCTAAATGGAGAGAAACTACAAATGAGCGGAGTGCAGAGGGATCTAGGTGTTCTTGTGTGTGAAACATAAAAAACAATGTGGGCAATGCAAGTAATTATGAACCAAAATGGCAATTTAGGCTTTACCTGTAGGGGTCTACAGGATGCATCGAAGGCTGCACTTTGGAGTACTGTATACAGCTTTGGTCTCCCTATTTACGGAAGACTATACAAGCATTGGAAACTATCCAAAAGAGATTCACCAGGCTAAGTCATGGAACGAGGGAATTGTGCTCTGTGGAGCTTAGAAGAATGAGGGGTAATCTTACTGAAATGTAAATACCTAAGAGGCCACAGCAGAGGAAATGTCAAGACGTTTCTCTCAGAGGGAGGTTCTGAATGAGCAGAGGCAGTTACAAGATAATGGGACGTTCATTAAAGATCATTTGCTACATGTACATCGAAACATGCAGTGAAACGTGTCGTTTCCATCAGATCAAATCAAAGAGCACAGAGTTTACTGATTTTCTTCATTAGCCTACCCTTGGACTGGAAATTTCACCTCTTGTTTGAACATGGATGCACATTTTGTATCTATAATAATGTCCACATCCATGTTGCTAATTGCAATGTTAATGTTTGTGGGGGAGAGTGGATTGTGACACCGAAGCTAAATTGCGAGGTTAATCGAGAGCTAGATTGACCCTTCCCTACCATGCACCAACACCCCAGCCAATAACTTCCCCTCCGATGTGTATCACCTCCATCAACACCCTCATACACACAAGGCTAATCCTCAGACCCTGGGCCCTGCCATCAAACACACAAGGCCAACCCTCCGACTCTAGGGCCTCCCATCAACGCCCTAATACAAACAAGGCTAATCCTCAAACCCTCAGCCCTCCACCAATGTCCCGTGTCCCCAATACCCTGGAGGTTAACACTCCATTTCCTTCTCTGATGCTCTCATACCCCTCAAACTCAAAAGGCAAGTTCTAATGTCTCTAAAGACAACATTCCATTATCACTCATCCCTTCTGCCAACATTCACAAACCTCCACCACCCCACACCCTTATTTTCTCCACCCTGTCCTGTCCTCAGTGTCAAGGCAAGTGCTCAGTACTGACAACCCCAACCTCTCATACATCTGCCTTCCAGCAACAAACCTCCCTAACCTCACCTTCAATACCAACCCCTACAGACACTATTCAAAGAGACCAGCTATCTGCTCACGTGAAAGAACACAGAACATAGGATACTACAGCTTAGTACAGGCCATTCAATTCATGATGTTGTACTGCTCTTCTAACCAACTCCAAGATCAATCTAACCCTTCCCTCCTACATAGCTCTAATTTTTTCTATCACCCATGTGCCCATCTAAGAGTTTCTTAAATGCTCCTAAAGTATCTGCCTCTACCAGTGCCCCTGGCAGGGATTTCCATGGACCTTCTATGCTCTCTATATAAAACCTAACTCTGACATCTCTCCTATACTTTCCTCCAATCACCTTAAAATTATGTCCCCTTGTACCAGCCATTTGCACCCTGGGAAAAAGTCTCGGTTATTAATGCTTTTGATACCTCTGTATCATCTTGTACACCTCTATCAAGTCACTTCCATCCTCCTTCATCACAAAGAGAAAAGCCCCAGCTCGTCCAAACTGTAAGACTCTCTAGTCCAGACAGAAGGGTTTTGCGAATAACTGGAGCTTATTTTTTTTTCTCAAATAGCATGATAAACCAGTCCCCTTCTCTATTCTTATCCTCATGTTAGGTGGCCTCTGAGCAATGGGGAGAACACCTTCGGCCATTTGCGCATTCCTTCACCCACCTGATGATGACGATGATACCATCGAAAATGTTATAAGGGTTCCTCAGGTAGTTGAAGAAACCAAATGCAGTGAGCTTGAGAATCATCTCCAGGGCAAACATGCTGGTAAATACGATATTGCTAATCTCCAAGACATTTGTCAGCTCCTCTGGCTGGAAGAGATGAAGAGAAAGGACCGGATTAGACAGCTTGTCTCAGTCAGTAAGCTTCAGTTGCCCTGGGGAGTTGTGGGTGAGGGTGACAGGATTTTTCCTGGATTTTTGACTGTTGTCTGGAGTCAAGTTGTGTCCTGTTTACTGCCTTGAATGGAGCGCCCAGCAGGAATTATTAACAACCCAACCGTTCACTTAGAAAGGCAACTGTTAGGATCTTCCTCTTTCTTACTTGTACAGAGGGCGGATGGAGCATGGGAATTCTCAACATCAGATGCCTATGGGCACTCAGTCACTGAGGGCGGCACGGTAGGATAGTGGTTGGCACGCTTTACAGTGCGGGTGACCTGGGCTCACTTCCCACCGCTGCCTCTAAGGAGTTTGTACGTTTTCCCCGTGACCGCGTGGGTTTCCTCCGGGTGCTCCAGTTTCCTCCCACAGTCCAAAGACATACCAGCTGGCAGGTTAACTGGTCATTGTAAGTTGTCCCCTGATTAGGCTAGCATTAAATTGGTGGGTGGCTGAGTGGCGGGGCGCAAAGAGCTAAATGGCCTATTGTGCGCTGTACCTCAATAAATAAATCAATAAGTAAAATATATTCATGACTACAATCCATGACTTGTTGTCCTCTATAGGACAGGGGATCAAGCATGGCACACTCCTCCCCTTTCTATACAGACATTTTATTCATTTTTATTTAAAGATACAGCATGAGCCCATGTCACCCAATTACATCCACGTGACCAATCACCCTACTGATTCAAAACTCAGAAAATGTATTGCTTGGGTGGCTGAGCTGTTCTCTGATCTTGGAAATCAATTTGAAAACGTTTCATCAGCACACGAGGAGACATAAGAGCAAAAGAAATAGGAGCAGGAGTCAGCCATCTGGCCCATCGAGCCTGCTCTTCCATTCAATAAGATCATGGTTGACCTGACCATGGACTCATCTCCACCTGCCTGCCTTTTCTCCATAACCCTTAATTCCCCAACTATGCAAAAATCTATCTAACCTTGTCTTAAGTATATTTACTGAGGTAGCCTCCACTGCTTCATTGGGCAGAGAATTCCACAGATTCACCGCTCTCTGGGAAAGGCAGTTCCTCCTCATCTCCATCCTAAATTGACTCCTTGAATCTTGAGGCTTTTTCCCCTAGTTCTAGTCTCACCTACCAATTTTCTTGCCTCTATCTTATCTGTCCCTTTCATAATTTTATATATTTCTATAAGATCTCCCCTCATCCTTCTGTGTGTATCATCAGTGTGCTGTTCATTTGTGGCGTGTCCTCCGAATGCTTGGCCTTATTTATCAATCAGCTGATGGGTAATCACTATGGAAACTGAATTGTGATGGAGAGAGGGGTTCTCATCACTGATTGGTTGTGTGGTGAACTTGATGCGCTGTGGTCTGGAATTTTGCCTGTATTGGCTTATAAACAGGATCGACGGATATGTAGACCTTCATCCTATTTATCAGCCGATGTGGGTGAAATTCCAGACCACAATAAACAGAGTTTGCCACACAACCAATCGGCGATGGAACCTCCCCCGTAATGTCGACCAATCAGCTGATTGACAAGTATATAAAGGCCAAGCATTCGGAGGTCAGACCACAGTTAGCAGCGCACTGATGATGTCTCCTCATACGGTGGCAAAACGTATTTGGAATGTGGGTGGAAACCAGAGCACCCAGAGGAAACCCACATGGTCACGGGGAGAACGTACAAACTTCCTACAGACGGTGGGGGAATTGAACCTGCGTCGCTGGCGGCGTAATAGCATTACACTAGCCATGCCAGCCCGTCCGTTCCTCAACAATTGTGGGACCAGTAAAGAATGAGCAAGAACGGAATGATCCTGCCCGCGACCCCGTCAGGAATTGACTCGCCCACATCTCTGAAGCAATTCTGGTTCTTCTGGCTATAATAGCAAGTGAGGAGATAAAACTTATTTGCAGGTAGTGGCTTGTGCTTTCCGAGATCAATAATAATTTGCTGCGATCATCTATGATTCATGATACATTAACGTTGTTGTCACGGTAATGGAAGTGGAACATTAATCCATCTCAGCTAAATCTAACTCTCTTTTCACAAGTACAGTGGTTAGAGGCAAATCCCTGTCAACTTCATTCAAACATAAAATCCCAATACCCAACAATGATTGTGCTAATGACGTTATCTTAAACTTGATCATTTAATGAACCCCAAACAGCTCAGGTCGATTGATGTTGCCAGTCCTATTTTAGCATGTTGGAGAGAGTGGCAAAACTAGATTTCTCTAGGAATGTGATTCCGTTCTTTAAGCTCCTCGGGGAAGTGCAGTTCCAGCCTCTGAATTCCTTCTTTAGAATCAGAATCAAGTTTAGTATCACCGGCATATTTCATGAAATTTGTTGACTTTGGGGCAGCAGTACAATGCAATACATAATAATAGAAAAAAATCTATTATTTTTTGCAGTAAGTTGTATTGCAGTAAGTATATATATTGCAGTAAGTATATATATAATAGTTAAATTAAATAAGCAGTGCAAAAGCTGAAACTTGGGAAAAAAACTGAGGTTCAATGTCCATTCAGAAATCTGATCGCAGAGGGGAAGAAGCTATTCCTGAATCACTGAGTGTTTGTCTTCGGGCTCCTATACCTCCTTCCTGATGGTAGCAATGAGAAGAGGGCATGACTTGGGTGATGGGGATCCTTAATGATGGATGCCGCCCATTTGAGACACCACTTCTTGAAGATGGCCTGGATACCGTGGAGGGCAGTGCCCACGATGGAGCTGACTATGTTTACAACTCTCTGCATCTTACTTTGATCCTGTGCAGTAGCCCCATTCCCGTACCAGATGGTGATGCAGCCAACACACACAAAAAATGCTGGTGGAACGCAGCAGGCCAGGCAGCATCTATAGGAAGAGGTACAGTCAATGTTTCGGGCTGGGACCCTTTCTTCAGGACTAACTGAAAGAAGAGATCTCTTCTTTCAAGTTAGTCCTGATGAAGGGTCCTGGCCCGAAACGTCAACTGTACCTCTTCCTATAGATGCTGCCTGGCCTGCTGCGTTCCACCAGCATTTTTTGTGTGTGTTCTTTGAATTTCCAGCATCTGCAGATTTCCTCGTGTTCAATGCAGCCAGTTAGAATGCCCTTCACAGTACATATGTCGCCATCCTTTTGCCACTGAGAATTCCCTCAAAGCTCCCACCTCACCAACCCACAGAAATATACTATTTGGTCTAACTATTCAGTTGATGATGCTCTTGCTGGAGGAAATGAGAGCTATTTAGTCAAATCCCATTACCCAGCTCCTGATCTTCAGGTCTGTAGGTTACAGTACAGAAAATACTTTAAAAAAATTTATTGAGTGAGATACAGTGCGGAATAAGACCCCGCGGCCCTACGATCTGTGCCGCCCAGCAATCCCCTGATTGAATCTTAGCTTAAACATGAGAGAACTTACAATGAACAATTAACACACCAACCAATACGTCTTTAGACTGTGGGAGGAAACCGGAGCACCCGGAGGGAACCCACGCGGTCACGGGGAGAACGCACAAACTCATTATTGAACCCGGGTAGCTGGTGCTGTAAAGCATCGTGCTAACTACTATGCTGAAGTGCCACTTTCACCATCACTTTATTTTCTACACCAAGTTTCAGAGTGATGCTCCTCTTTGATTGAGACTATTTCTCCTCAACTCCCCTGTTGCCTTTCACTTTAGATCTTCCCTGCTGGGAAAATTATAATCTGCCTTTCTATTGAAATAAAAACAGCATATAATCTGCTCTCCATGACTAGGAATCTAGATAAGAGACTCAAAACAATTTTACTGTCCCCATGATCTGCTCTTTATCAAATTATGGTATTGCTTTGCACTGCTGTAACTATATGTTATAATTATGTGGTTCTGTCAGTATTAGTCTTTGGTTTGCCCTGTTTTTCTGTGATATCACTCTGGAGGAACATTGTATCATTTCTTAATGCATGCATGTATTTCTAAATGACAGTAAACAAGGATTGAGTGTTCTCATAATCTAAAAAAATCTAAAAAATAATCTTGAAGAAATCTCACTTCAGACTTTTCATTCCTAAAGCAAGCTATCCTAGACTAGCAGATCTTGTCTCATAGATTGTCCAGGAGAGACAACATTCCCTTCTGAAGCCTTGGCCAGGCAACGTGACAATCAAGATGTTGCAGCATCCAGACTGTATTTAATGTTTAGTAAAGTATCCCCTGCATGGGTCATACTTCCCAGTACCTCAAATCTGTTTGGCATTTGCACAGGAGGTTCTGCATGGCCTCAGCAGAGTGAGGTCTTGATCCAGCTGCAAGGAATATGATCAACTGGAAACCAGGGTCTACAGTATGCACCACACACACACACACACACACACACACACACACACAGACACACACACACGCTCATGGACAATGTACAGATGCCCACCCACAATCTCGTAAGATTGAAGATTAGCTGTACTTGTCACAGGTACATCGAAGCATACCATGAAATGTGTCGTTTGCGTCAAATCAGGGTTGTGCTGGGTAGCCCACAAGTGTTGCTACATAGCATGCCAACAACTCACTTACTCTAACCATATGACTTTAGAGTGTGGGAGGAAACCAGACCACCTATAGGAAACCCACACGATTACAGGGAGAACAGACAAGACAGTGGCAGGAATCAAACCCGATTCTTACAGCCACTGCTATAAAGCAATTACGCTAACCGCTACTCCATCATGCCACTGTGGAATGTGGGAGGAAACTGGAGCACCTGGAGGAAAACCAAATAGTCATGGGGAGAGCATACAAACTCCTTATAGACAGCAGCGGGAATTGAACATCTAACAGCTGCTGCAGCAAAGCAATAGCACAAACTGTTATGCTACCCAGAATGACTCTAAGTGAACATACACTTGCCAATGAGCTCTTCCAGAACCCTCATTCTTTAGTCACCTCTCCCTTCAATAACTCCACCACTGGAAATTGTGCTCTGGAGTACTATTCCCATACCTCTCCTCTTCCCTACTTCTAAGCTGCTTAATGAAACCACCATCATTGACCAAAATAGTTTTCATCAACCTCCTCGTTGTTCCGGGCACCATTTTCCCTCTGGTACCACTCTTGTGCCCTCCAGGAAGATTACAACCTTGTCGTGGTTTGGAGGCTTGCGTGCTTCAGTGACCTGGAGTGCAGTGTAGGCTGAAGTCAGGGCTTTTTGCTTTGGTCCGTGGTAGGGTCACCCATGCCGAACTGGTCAGAGGGTAGAGGACAGATTAAGAGTGGTCCACCGGTCTTCCAGGTTCAGGGGGTCAGCTCAGGGCTAACAACTCTGACTGGTCAAAACATTGTTTCAGAAACAGCAATGAAGAATCCTCCTGCACCTGAGTGTGACGGTATTCCTGAGTCTCCATCCAGGACCTGCGTGACCGACAGTAGTGAAAACCAAGAGGAAGCTACTGACACCATGAAGGAAGTCCTGAACACCACCAGAGATGGAGGACCTTCATTGCTGCCCGGAAACGCCAGTGGCATTGCAGGCACCTTGAACACTCTTGTGCACTATTTAGTTACAATAAAGGCACACTATGAATAGGAGTGGCCGTGCTATGCGATAAGGGAGCAGGTACTTAGGACTGAGGTGTGTAGAACTTCCTTTTGCGGAGAGTGGCGAGTCTCTGGGATTCTTTTCTCTGGCGGGCTGAGGAGAGTGGATCACTGGAGATATTTAAAGAGATTAAGACTGGGAAGTGAGAGCTCTGGGGAATTGGCGCAGAGGAGGGTGTGAAGCCTAGGGCAGACCAGTCACTGTTGTGGTAGTTCATGGGTTAATCCTACGCCACTCAGTTAGCCTCTTGCACACGGGAGGAGTTCACACGTTGTCCAAGCAGAGTAACCGTGCAGTCGAATAGCCCGCATGCTGTCATGCTGGTGTGCTCTGCACCCTCCCTCATAAACAGCACAAGAGCTTTGATGGTATTGAATGGTGAGGTGGGGTCAAGGAACTGCTCCTAATTTCTTCTGCTTTCACATACAATCTTTAGAGCACTTAGATCAGATCACCCTGCTGCCTCACACTGCAAGAGACTACAAGTCGGGGTCATGTCACCTGCCCTGGTAATTCAATCCTCTGGGATCTGGTTACTGGCACTTAAAGAAACTCTTCGGTGATTTCACCCGTCATTGAAAAAAACAATAAAATCCACCTTAGCCCAGACTGCCAGCTCACGACAAGGTGTCACAAACAAGACGCGTGTCCAGAAGAAATGGTCAGTTCAGATTCTCATAAACACAGGAGATTCTGTGGGTACTGGTAACACACACAAAACTGCTGTAGAAACTCAGCAGGTCAGGCAGCATCTATGGAAAGGAATAAAGAGTCAATGTTTCGGGCCAGGACTCTTCATGAGGACTGGAAAGTTAGGGGGAAGAAGCCAGAATAAGGTGGCAGCAGGGGAAGAAGTGCAAGCTGGCACAGAACAGGTGAAACCAGGTGAGGGAGAAGGTAGGTGGGGTGAAGTGAGAAGCTGTGAGGTGATAGGTTGGAAAAGGTAAAGGGCTGAAGAAGAAGGAATCTGATAGGAGAGGAGAGTGGACCATGGGAGAAAGGGGAGGAGGAGGGGCAGCGTGGGGAGGTGATTGGCAGGTGAGGAGTAGAGAATAGGCAAGAGGGGAGCCAGAATGGGGAATGGAAGGAGAGAGAAGGGAAGAGGGAAAATATTACCAGAAGTTTGAGAAATCAATGTTCATGCCATCAAGTTGGAGGCGAAAGAATATGAGGTGTTGTTCTTTCAACCTGAGAGTGGTTTCAACTTGGCAGTAAAGAAAGCCACGGACTGACAAGTTGGAAAGGGAATGGGGATTGCAATTAAAATGGTTGGCCATTGGGAAATCCTGCTTGCTGCGGATGGAGCGAAGGTGCTTGTAAGTTCACATTCTCGTACCGGGTTAGCCCCTTCATTGCATGGCTGTTAATATTTGCTCCGCAACAATAAATGATTCTAACTTGTACAAGCAACGCTGCGAGGAAAAGCGTTAAGCCATCACTGTTAAAAAAGCATAGGTGATGAAAATATTTTGCAACCTTATCACCTACTTGAGAATGCATTAATTACGTAGCGAATAGTTGACAGTTTCATACAATCAGATCGTGGGATTTATTATTGTGTGTGTGTTTTTGTTATTCAAATGTAATTATGTATGCTAATAAACTTCTTCTCTGAACAGAGCATTAGTTCATTATTAAAAACCTCCTTGACAACAGGACATTTCCTCTTCTTCAACCCCCGTCTCTCTGTGCAGCTGGGAAAATGTCAAAAATACGCCAGCATTCAAGAGTAAATTATCCACTGCTTTGCATCAGGCTCTGGTCTCTTGAAAAGCTCATCAAATTCTCATAAAATGCTGATTAACTGAACAAAGATGTTGGCTGCCTCGCTACAAATGAGTAATTACAGACATAAATCGCAACAAATCCTTTCATATTTGTTAGGCTCCGTCTCCCTCTCTCTCAGGGAGGACAAGCCCTCTCCCGAGCTGAATGGTTTTGTTTGTGTCCAAGGGTATGTGCTCAGTGAGTCACCAGGAAAAGCTGAAATTAGTAAATAAGGCTAAATGTTGGAGATAACCCAGTTTCTTAAATAATAAGAAGGATTATCAGAATCAGGTTCAATATCACCAGCGTATGTCGTGAAATTTAACCTTGTGGCAGCAGTACCTTGCAATATGTAATAATAGAAAAGAAAGAAAAAAACTGTGAGTTACAGTAAGTAGTGCTAAGTAAAATAAGAAAATGTAGGGAGGTAGTGATCATGGGTTCAATGTTCATTTAGGAATCTGATGGCAGAGGGGAAGAAGTTGTTCCTGAATCATTGAGTGTGTGCCTTCAGGCTCCTGTACCACCTTCCTGATGGTAGCAATAAGAAGGCAGTACATTCTGGATTGTAGGGCTCCCTAATGCCTCTAATCTCCAGAATTCCCTCCATTAAGCCATTTGGTTTCTCCCTCCTCTTCTGTGTCTCCAACCCAGCTTTTGGTTCTGGCTTGGCATCAGTCTCTGCCTGAAAATGGTTCCTTGATGAAAGTTGAGGGAACAAGCAGAGTTAGGGTCAACAGTTAGAAAATTCGTTCAGGCTTAGTCCATCCCGGGAAAAGTATGAGGCGTGATTCACTTTGGAGGGCTGAACTTGAAGGCAGGGTACAGGGTTAATAGGAGGATTCTAGGGAGTGTGGAGGAACAGAGGGAACTTGGGACCTACGTCTATAGATCCCTCAAAGTTGTCACTGAGTTCAAGAACCGAGGGTAATGTTGCAGCTCTATAAAACCCTGGTTAGGCATACTTGGAATATCGTGTTCAGTTCTGATCATCCCATTATAGGACGGATGTGGAAGCTTTGGAGAGGGTGCAGAGGAGATTTACCAGGATGCTGCCTGGATTGGAGAGCATGTCTTATAAAGAGCTGCCTGGATTGGAGAGCATGTCTTATAAAGAGCTGCCTGGATTGGAGAGCATGTCTTATAAAGAGCTGCCTGGATAGGACAGCATGTCTTATGAGTGAGTTAGGGCTTTTGTCTTTGAAGCACAGAAGGGTGAGAGATGATTTGAGAGATGTGCACAAGGTGATAAGAGGCATAGATCAAGAGGGCAGTGAGAGACTTTTCCCCAGGGCAGAAGTGACTAATAGGAGGAGGCAAAATTTTAAGCTGATTGGAGGAAAGAATAGTGGGGCTGTCAGAGGTATGTTATTACATAGAGTGCAGTGGGTGTATGGAACGGTATGTACAGCTAGTGGTAGAGGCAGATAAATTAGCAATATTTATGAGATTCTTAGATAGACACATTGATGATAGAAAAATGGAAGGCTATGTAGGAGGGGAGAGTTAGATTGATCTTAGAGTAGACAGAGCATCATGGATCGAAGGACCTGTACTGTTTTACTGTATGTTCTAGTTTTCTGACTGTTCTTCACAGGAGGATGAAGGCAGAAGGGTTGTGTTACTGGTGACTATAATATTATAGTTAAAAAAACATCTTGTTAAGTTTATTTTGATAGGCTTAGGGATTCTGTGTTACTTGTATTATTTAAGTAGACTCCTGATTAGAGCTAATCACGGGGTCCTAGTTCTGAGAATGTTACGTCTCATGGTGTCGCTCGGCCAAGCCACCAATGTTCCGTTGGAATTCTTTTGAATAAACGTATCGCTCTCTCTACCTTAGAGTCTGACTTCCCTCCGTACCTGGATTCCAATATTGCCAGCTCACATCGTGACACCCAGTGACTACATGGGTTTGATCCGGGTGTTCTACTTCCCTCCCACATTCAAAAAGGACCTTTTTGGAAAGTGGGTATCAGTCAGGGTTAGTAAGTTATGGGTACACTTTGTCGGAGTTGGAAGTGTGGTGACATTTGTGGGCTGCCCCCAGCACAATCCTTGGACTGTGTGGGTCGTTAACGCAAGACAGCACATTCAACTGATCTTTAATCTAATATCTGACAAGGTGTCATAAGGTGGTGGCTGGGAACGGACCCAAGTGCAAGACACAGACACTGAAGTACTAGGGACAGGACTAGGATACAGGGTGAGGGCTAGGACATGGACACAAAAACCGGGAACCCAGAACAGGACAGGACAAGAGAGCTAGGAGCTAGGTCTTGGACTCCGAGCCAGAGACTGGACAAAGACCCAGAACCTGGGTCTTGCCTCTGGCTCGGACACCAGAACTAGGCAAGGACGTGACTTGGCTGGCAGACAGGACGAGGCTGGAGTCTTCAGGCTTGAGACTTGAGGCGAGGCTAGAGACCAGAGACTTGAGGCGAGGCTAGAGACCAGAGACTTGAGGCGAGGCTAGAGACCAGAGATTTGAGTCTACAGGCTTGAGGCTTGGGGTCTTGAAGCTTGGCTTGGGGCAAGGCTCGGCTAGACAAGAACAATCCAGCAGCCATGCCCTGGTCTCTGGAGTTATTTATGCAGCCAGCCCCAACAAGAATCAGCTGCCTCATTTAGTGCTCAACAGGAACAGAAACAGGGTGGACAGGAAAACCTGGAGCAAGGGTCGATGGACCGGACCGTGAATTGGAATGCGGACTTCACGGACCAGACCATGACACAAGGCTCGGCAAGCCACTCAGTTGTCAAGAAAGCAGACTACTTCCAAGAGTGATGGGTTAGACAATAAGGGCTGCTCTGCTCCTAGAGCAGTGATAAGTGTCGAGCCATTGTTCCCTTCCATTACATTTCTCTCTGTCATTTATTTTTACAAGATATTAAGTGGTTGAAAAATAGACAATTCCCCCTTCTGATAGAAAGCCTCAGCCTAAAATATTGACTGTTTATAACCTTCCTTAGATGTTTGACTTGTGGAGTTCTTTCAGCATTTTGTTCTCTGTTCTGACTCCCTATACTAATCCACTTTAATTGGTATATTAGATTAGATTAGATTATGAGGACACTCAGTCCTTGTTTATTGTCATTTAGAAATGCATGCATGCATTAAGAAATGATACAATGTTCCTCCAGAGTGATATCACAAAAAAAAGGACAAACCAAAGACTAACACTGACAAGACCACATAATTATAACATATAGTTACAGCAGTGCAAAGCAATACCATAATTTGATGAAGAGCAGACCATGGGAATGGTAAAAAAAGTCTCAAAGTTCCGATCGACTCCCGATAGTCCCTGATAGCAGGCGGCAGAAGGGAGAAACTCTCTCTGCCATAAACCTCCAGGCACCGACAACTGTCGATGCATTGGAAGCACCCGACCACAGCCCACTCTGAGTCCGTCCGAAAACTTCGAGCCTCCGACCAGCCCTCCGACACTGAGCGCCGAGCACCATCTCGGCCGAGCACTTTGACCCTGTCCCAGCCGCCGAGCAACAAGCAAAGCCGAGGACTCGGGGCCTTCCCCTCCGGAGATTCTGGATCACACAGTAACAGCGGCAGCGAAAAGGGCATTTCAGAAGTTTCTCCAGATGTTCCTCCATTCTCTCACATCTGTCTCCATCAAATCAGGATTGTGCGC
Source organism: Mobula hypostoma (assembly GCF_963921235.1). Classification (NCBI taxonomy): domain Eukaryota; kingdom Metazoa; phylum Chordata; class Chondrichthyes; order Myliobatiformes; family Myliobatidae; genus Mobula; species Mobula hypostoma. The sequence continues at coordinate 108,266,872 of NC_086107.1, forward strand.
GGCACCCTACTTGACAGATTAAAGATATCATTCACCGGATGGCCGCGCAAGCTGCATCACGCCGCCATCTTCTCCTCCTCCTTTGTGGGCAGTCCTTCCCCAATTAAAGGGGCAGGAAAAGCTGCCTGTTTCTAAACGTTGCCATCTTCCCATCTCCCCTTTTGTTCTCGGCCTAGTCGTCCACTGAGATCAAATTTGGACCAAGTTTTCTATCCCTGACTCTCTGCTGTGGCCGTGACAATTTTGCATTTGCACAGCAGATTTCTCCTGCGATCACTGGAAGCCTGAATGTAAATTTAGAGTCAATTAATTCTTGTTTTGTGGCCCACGTCCACCAGGATGGCAACTATACCTCACCACAACAGCCAACAGATAGATAAGGTTCCCATACCATCTGTCTAGCTGTGTTAGGTCCTGGGTCTCAGAACCAAGAGGGAAGCTTGTAAACAGAACTAATACAACTAACCCCTTAATTTTTAAATTCTCACCCATTTAGAGGGGACCCTTAGTGTGAAGGAGGCTTTTCCACTGTTGCCCTGCCATAGCTTTCAAAAATTTAAGAGACGCAAGTGACAGCATATCCTGGAATCTGGCGTGACAAGTTATCTGCTGGAGGAATTTAACGGGACAAGCAGCGTCTGTGTGGGGGAGGTGGTAGAGAAGAGGAGGGAAGGAATTTGTCCTGATGTAAGATTTCAACCCAAAACTCAACAATTCTTCCCTTCTCACAAACGCTCTTAACCCACCGTGTTCCTCCAGCAGCTGAAAGGTGAGATGAAGACAAAAGTGGAGTTAAGATGGCGCTAACCGGCAACTCCTTTGCTTGCATCTTCAGAAACAGCTTTATTTCCATCTTTAGTACCTTTATTTTTCCCGTTCAGGGTTCTTTTGAAGACCTTGACCTGGGGTTACACGCTGACTTCTTTGCGGGAATGGGACCCATTCCCGGGGTTTCAGGACTGGCTGTTGTACAGCGTGCCAAGGGTTCGGCCTGAGAGTCCGGCTCGGATTTGGAAGCCTAAGATCTCGGGGCTCTGGAGACGGGCGGATCGAGGGTCGGTGTCACGACAGGAGACCCATGTGTCGTGGGGGGAGTCAGAAAATCTACTGCTGTGGGCCCAAAGACCCGGGATCTTTGCAATCTTCAGGCACAGAGCTCGACAAAAGCGACGTAGCAGACTTTTAACATCATAAACCACTGAGTTGGTCGTTATGTCTCCCTGCTCGCTGGGAAAATGGAGACACCTCCTCCTCCCTTATTAGGGAGAGAGAGAACCTGCGGTATGTCGAATGCCGGGTGAAACACAAGGTCTTTGGAGTAACTGCAAGTCTGTGTCTTTGTTGTTGCTTTGTTTATGCTCGAGTGCTCAGATGCTTGCTTTTTTTTTACTGGTGGGGGGAAGGGGGGGATTGTTGCTTGCTGCCGCTTACGCATGGGGGGGGAAGCCGTGAGGGGGAGACTTTAGGGTTCTCACGTTTAACTGTCATTCGTTCTTTGGGGCATTTCTCTGTTTTCATGGACGTTTGTGAAGAAAAAGCATTTCAGGATGTATACATTTCTCTGACATTAAATTGCACCTCTGAAACCTTTGATTCACTAATTACTAACTCAGTGGCATCCATGTGAGTTTACTATGTCAGAACCAAAATCAGGTTTAATATCACTGGCATATGTTGTGAAATTTGGTGTCTCTGTGACAGCAGTGCAATGCAATACATAATAATAGAAAAGATTGATTTAAGTTAAGTATATATATATATACTATATTAAATAGTTAAATTAACTAAGTGGTGCAGATATAGAAATAAAAAAGTAGTCAGGTAGTGTCCATGGATTCAATGTCCATTCAGAAATTAGATGGTGGAGGATGAAGAAGCTGTTCCTGAATCGTTGAGTGTGTGCTTTCAGTGCTTCCTCTATTTCAGCCGGTGGGGGGGGGGGGCACATTTTTAAAACTATTTTATCAGCTCTAGAGAATGAGGGGATGCCCTAAAGCCATGAAAGATGGGTTGGCATGTCCCTAAGGATCCTCACAAATGTCTACTGATGTACTCGGTAGAGCATTCTGACTGGATGCATCGCAGTCTGGCATGGAGGCTCCAGCGCACAGGATCGTAAGAGGCTGCAAAGGGAGTATTAAATTTTTGTAAAAGTATTAGATGAAAAGCTGAACAGTTCCAAGTGACAGCTTAACTCTTCGTGAGCTCGCAATATGTAAGGTGTCTGTACAAGTTAAACACTGTAGGTTTGTTAAATGTTTGCCGATAGCGGCTGGAGTCTTCCTTGGCCTCAGGCACAGTGGCATCAGGATGTCTGTCGATGAGCACATGAGTTGTGTGAATGAAAGACACTATGCTGAGTTAGTGGCATGAGAACAAAACATCAATTACTTTGTCTGCCTCTGTGTGTCTTGCTATGCTTGTGGATTGAACACCTGTTTACTGAGTCACCTTTCGTTTGGTTCTTGGGACTTCATCTAGACTGAGGAATCGCTATCGATCAGTGTCTAGGGCAGACACAGGGTGATTTCATGAGTCAGAATTCAGAGTTCCCCCGACAACAGCAACAACCAAATCACCTGATGACAGCAACAACCAAGTAGAGGTTAAGAATCGTGAACCCTTAAATGTTGTGGAAATCTTTGTAACTTACTTAGTATTTAGTGTGCTTTCTGATTTATAATAATAAATTAGGTTTACTTTGCTGTGCTTGTACGCTTATTACCGCATCTTCTGGTCACCCGAATCAGTCTGTGCTTTTTGGGTCTGATCAACACAGCCCATTACACCCTCCACACGATTGAGGACATCTTCAAGAGGTGGTGCGTCGGGAAGGCAGTAAGGCTCTCACTATCTGGAACATGACCTCTTCACTTTAGTACTATTGGGGAGGAAGTACAAGAGCCTGAAGACCATTTTAGGAATGGTTTCTTCACCTCCCCCATCAGATTTCTGAATAGTCCATGAACCCATGTCCTACCTCACTATTTGTCCTTGCCACATTTTTTTAGTTTTATATCTTTTTTTTAATATAGGCATCCGTTAGTCTCATGAGACCATGGACTTGCACTTTGGAAAGTTTCCAGAGCGCAGGCCTGGGCAGGGTTGTATGGAAGACCAGCAGTTGCCCATGTTGCAAGTCTCCCCTCTCCACACCACCAATGTTGTCCAAGGGAAGGGCATGAGGACCCATACAGCTTGGCACCAGTGTCGTCGCAGAGCAATGCGTGATTAAGTGCCTTGCTCAAGGACACAACACGCTGCGTGAGCCAAGGCTCGAACTAGCGACCTTCAAATCACTAGGCGAATGCCTTAACCACTTGGCCACGTGCTAACTTATAGCTAATTTTTACATCTTGCCACAAAACAGCACATTTCACGACATGATTCCAGGATTGGAATGGTTTGTCTTAGGAAAAGTGTTTGATGGCCCTAGGCCTATATTCACTGGAATTCAGAAGAATGAGGGGTGACCTCATTGAAACCCCTCGGATGTTGTATGGCCTCGATAGAATGGACGTGGAGAGGATGTGAGAGTGCCTCAGTCCAGAGTTACAGCCTCAGAACAGAGGGCCATCCTTTTAGAACGGAGATGACGAGGTATTTCTTTAGCCAGAAAGTGGCGTATCTACAGAATTTGTTGCTGACTGTGGAGGCCAAGTCATTGGGTATATTTAAGGCAGAGGTTGATAGAGTTTGGTCAGGGCATGAAGGGATAAGGGGAAGAAGACAGGAGACTGGGGCTGAGAAGAAAAATGGATCAGTTATGACGAAATGGTGGAGCAGACCCCATGAGCCAAGTGGCCTAATTCTGCTCCTATATTTTATGGTCTCATGGTCTTATAATGGACAGCCAGTACCTTTTTCCTAGGTCAGTACTAGCCAATACACAAGGACATCAGATTAAGATAAGTGGAAGAAAGTTTAGGGGAGATGTCAGAGGTAGTTCTGTTACAGAGAAAGTGGTAAACATCTGGAACACACTGCCGGGAGCAGGGGATGGCGGGTAGATGTTAATATAATAGGGACTTTTGAGAGATTTGTAGATTGGCACATGGAAAAAATGATGGGCAATGGACCTTGTAGGAGGGAGGTGTCAGATTGATTTTGGGGTTCATGTGTATAAAAAGACCAAATTTCATTACCTCTGTGTGTGATGATAAACCTGATTCTTATATGGGTCTTTGTTGTGGAATGAGAGTGGGAAGGGGGCAGGGAGAGGGGAATAATGGTTGGGAAAAGGGGAAGTGAAAGGGTAGGGTGTGGCAAGCACCAAAGTGACCTTCTGTAATGATCAATAAACCAATTGTTTGGAATCAAATGACCTTGACTGGTGTCTCAGGGCTGTGTGTGTCTGCACCCACGCCACCCCCTGCCCCTGGCACACCTTCTGTGCTACCTGTCCCAAATCCCTCCTGCCGTACTCCATCCTCACCTTTCCACAACATAGCATAGTGGACCAAAGGGTCTGCACTGTACTGTACTGCTCTATGTTCTAGGGTCTAAACGTTTGTGATAACGAACCTGATTCTATTTCTGATTTGGTTACAAATTTACTGACCTGAATAATGAATCTGGGACAGAACCAGGTTTAGATACACACACAAAAAATGCTGAAGTAACTCTGTGGGTAAGATAGTATCTATGGAGGGAAATGGGCAGTTGATTTTTTTAGGTTGGGACCCTTCACCTGGACATGTGCCGTTTAGAGATGTTGACTGTCAATTTTCCACCACAGATGCTACCTGTCCCATTGAGCTCCTCCAGTGTTTTGTGTGTTGCTCCAGACTCTAGTCGTTTGTGTCTTGAGGTTTGCATATACAACATAGAATATAGTCGCACAAACCATTTGGCCCCCAATGTTATGTCTGTTAGGGCGTATTCTGGAGTTATACAATATAGTAAATGTTAATTTCAACAGCAATCAGTCTTCAGATTTGAATGTGGATGGCAGATTGAGTTTAAAATGCAGCTTAGAACAATGGTCTTCCTAGAGCTCCAGACTGGGGTCAATTGCAAACCAAGAAATGCCAATTCACCTGAGATGTCTGCAAATGCATGAATGCAACTCAGAGACGGAGGTGACTAACACTCATCTTAGGTGCGTTGGTGTGAAGATCTAGGTGTCTGAAATCACGTGCAACTCAAAGTAAGCATTATGAATGCATTGTAACTACAGAAACTGTTCTGTTGTTACCCTTGTTCTTTAACATATAAAATGTGATGTAATATTAAGTCAGGGAGCCTCTTCTTCCAAGTGTGTCTCCAGTATGCTGCCTGCTTGATATGCAGAATAAAGACTTTTTCACCAGGTTCAGTGTCTCCTGATGACTTTGATCACAATCACAACAGTGCTGACTATTTAATCTGCAATAAGGTCAATCTAACAGTTTTCTCCTATATGGCCATATGGCCCTCCATCTTTACTATCATTTATGAGCTTATATAAGAGTTTTTTAAATGTCGCCTAATGTATCTGCCTTTACCACCATCCCTGGCAGCTTGTTCTACACACCCACCACTCTGTTTAATAAAAGGTTTAAAGAATCCTTCGAACCCCTATTATACTAGCCCCAGATGGCTGTGCTTTATGGTTAACTGCTTTGAAATGTGCCTTCTCTTTCTGGAATGCACCTCGAGGCACCACGGTAACACAGCGGTTAGTGAGATGCTATTACAGCTCGGGGCGGGCTGGTGGCACAATGGGATCAGCGCCAGACTCCGGAGCGAAGGCTCCCGAGTTCGAATCCAAGTCGGGCCACTCCCGGGCATGCTTTCCATCCGTGCCGGGTTAAGCGTCAAGCTAGCCACTCGGCCTCGTAAAAAAAAAAGGGTTGAGTCAGGAACGTTCATATCGTGACCTGGTTAATCCGAAAGGAGACCAATCCTGACACTATGTGCCAGCCAAGAATGGCTGACTGTCTGGTGCGACATGATAAAAGCTCGGGGCATCAGAATTCAAAGTTCAGTTCTGGTGTCCTCTGTAAGGAGTCTCTGAACGCTGTGAAATGTGTGGGTTTTCTCCCAAAGTCCAAAGACACACTGGTTAGTAGGTTAACTGGTCATGGTAAATTGTCCTGTGATTATGTTAGGGTTAAATTGGGGCTATCGAGGGCCTATTTCATACTTTATCAGAAATCTTTAAAAAATAATAAATTATATAAAACTTATATCCCAGACTTATGATATGTTTTAACTGTAGACGTAGAGGTGGGAAAGTGTATCCTGACGCTCACCACTGCTGTGTCATTCAGTAAAATCTTTTATCTCAGGACCACTTTCTTGCTCTAATTCCATATCTCTTCATTATTCTTCAATACCTACAAAATTGATCAATCCTTGGTTTGAACACGCTCAGCAACTGGGCCTCCAAAGTACTCCTGGGTATAGAATTACCACAGATTTTCTGCCTTCTCCTCTCTTCCATAGGCAGAAACACAAAGGCCTGAAAACACCTACCGCCAGGGTTAAGGGCAGCTTCTAGCACGTTATTATAAGAATGGTTCCCCTGGTCGGTAGGATGGACTCTTGACCTCACAATTTAATTTTTTATGATCTTGTATCTCATTGTTTACCTGTACTGCACTTTCTCTGTAGCTGTTAACACTTTATTCTGCATCTGATATTGATTTACCTTGTACTACCTCAGTGCACTGTTGGAGTGATCTGATCTGTATATATATATATATATATATATATATATATATATGCAAGACAAGTTTTTCACTGCACCTTGATATACACTAAATGGCCACTCGATTGGCGACACCTGAACGCCTGTTTGTTAACGTAAATAGCTAATCAGCCAATCATGTGGCAGCAACTCAATGTGTAAAAGCATGCAGACATGGTCAAGAGGTCCAGTTGTTGTTCAGACCAAGGGGAAGAAATGGGATCTGAGTGACTTTGACCGTGGAATGATTGTTGGTGCCAGATGGGGTGGTTTGAGTATCTCAGAAACTGCTGATCTCCTGGGATTTTCATGCATGATGGTCTCTGGAGTTTACAGAGAATGGTTAACAAAACAAAAAAACATCCAGTGAATGGAGGGTCTGTGGGTGAAATAAAACCTTGTTAATAGGGGAGGTCAGAGGAGAATGGCCAGACTGGTTCAAGCTGACTGGAAGGCAACAGTAACTCAAGTAACCAGACGTTACAACAATGGTGTACAGAAGAGGATCTCTGAACACACAACACATCGAACCTTGAAGAGGATGGGCTACAGTAGAAGAATACCATGAACATACACTCAGTGGCCACTGTATTAGGTACAGGAGCTCCCTGATAAACTGGCCACTGAGCGGTTGTGACAATAATCAACCAGTATCTCCAATACCTCTCTGGGGGAAGAAATCTGTGACCCTTAGAGATTGTAATCCCTGGTCCAAAGTCAAAGTCAAGTCAAAGTAAATTTATTATCGAAGTACATATACAACCATATACAACCCTGAGAGTCATTTACTTGCAGGCATTTACAAGAAAGTAAAGAAATTCAATAGAAATAATTTTTTTTATTTACATAAACAAGGACTGACAAACAACGAATGTGCAAAAAAGATAAACTGTGCAAAGGAAACAACTCTGAAAATCTGTTGTCGAGACCTTGAAAGTGAGTATGTAGGTTGTGGAACCAATTCAGATTTGAGGTGAGTGAAGTTACCCAAGCTACTTACTTATTTAATTTAATTACTTATATATACCTACTGTAATACACAGGTTTTTTTTCCTTGTTATTATTATGTATTGCATCGTACTGCTGCAGCAAAGTTAACAAATTCCACGACAAATGCTGATGATATTAAACCTGGTTCTGATTGAAAGTGAGTCCAGTTCACTGATGGGGTGACTGAAGTTGAGCGAGGATACCCCCACACAACACACATAAAAGTTGCTGGTGAACGCAGCAGGACAGGCAGCACCTATAGGAAGAGGTAGAGTCGACGTTTCGGGCCGAGACCCTTTGTCGGGAATAACTGAAAGAAGAGAGTACTTTCAAATCTCTTACTAACTCTTCTTTCAGTTCGTCCTGACGAAGGGTCTTGGCTCGAAACGTCCTAGAGATGCTGCCTGGCCTGCTGCGTTCAACAGCAACTTTTATGTGTATTGCCTGATATTCCAGCATCTGCAGGATATCCTCGTGTTTGCAAAGATATCCCCTCTGGTTTTACAGCCTGATGGTTGAGGGGTTATTACTGATTCTGAACCTGGAGGTGTGGGACCTAAGGCTCCTGTACCTCATTCCTGACGGGAGTACTGAGAAGACAGTGTGGCCTGGGTGATGCTTTCTTGTGGCAGTGCTCATTGTGGGGAGGGTTTTGCCTGCGATGGAAGACCTGAATCCATCACTTTCTATACACTATTCCATTTCCAGGTATTGGTGTTTCTATGTACCAGAGGGGCAATATTAACTCTGCAGCTATCCCTTCAAGCTCCTTAACATGGTTTAATGTATTATATCAAGTAGCACTAATTTGCCATAATGAAAAGGGGAAGGAAATATTAATGAACGCAGTGGGAATGGGGGATCTCCAGCTAATCTCGCCCGCCGCCCTCCTCCCACATTCAGTCAGACTGACAGGAAGGCGGGAGCGCCGCTGATCTAGAAGAGCAGTAAGTGTGAGAGAAAGGCACCAACAGATTGCAGTCATTAAATTTGCAAGCTCTGGAGGTGTCGAATAACATCTCCGCGGTGGCCTAAAGCTTCCTGCATGTTGCCCGACAACAGGAGCGTGCCAGCCTGAGATATAACTGACTCTGTGAGGTAAAATGTTTGACATCTACGAGCTTCAGTGTTCGGCTTGCACAGGCGACACCAGTCTTGGGCATTCGCGCGGAACACTCGAGGTCAGAGGAGTTTCACGCTGTGCTCACTTTTACAGGTCCAGATGAGGTGGACATGATTTACCATTCAAAGGGACTGAGTACATGACAGTCCGAGTACAGTACTGAGGGAGTGGGACACTGCTGATGGGTCATTACTGAGGGGGTGCCGCACTGTCGGAGGGACAGTACTGAGGGAGTGTCTCACTGTCAGAGGGACAGTACTGAGGGAGTGCCGCACTGTCGGAGGGACAGTACTGAGGGATTGTCTCACTATCGGAGGGACAGTACTGAGGGAGTGTCACACTGTCAGAGGGATAGTACTGAGGGAGTGTCACACTGTCGGAGGGACAGTACCGAGGGAGTGTCACACTGTCAGAGGGACAGTACTGAGGGAGTGTCACACTGTCAGAGGGACAGTACTGAGGGAGTGTCACACTGTCAGAGGGACAGTACTGAGAGAGTGTCTCAGTGTCGGAGGGACAGTACTGAGGGAGCATCACACTGTCGGAGGTACAGTACTGAGGGAGTGGGACACTGCTGATGGGTCATTACTGAGGGAGTGCCGCACTGTCAGAGGGACAGTACTGAGGGAGTGTCTCACTGTCAGAGGGACAGTACTGAGGGAGTGTCACACTGTCGGAGGGACAGTACTGAGGGAGTGTCACACTGTCAGAGGGACAGTACTGAGGGAGTGTCACACTGCCAGAGGGACAGTACTGAGGGAGTGTCACACTGTCAGAGGGACGGTACTGAGGGAGTGTCACACTGTCAGAGGGACAGTACTGAGGGAGTATCACACTGTCAGAGGGACAGTACTGAGGGAGTGTCACACTGCCAGAGGGACAGTACTGAGGGAGTGTCACACTGTCAGAGGGACAGTACCGACGGAGTGTCTCACTGTCAGAGGGACGGTACTGAGGGAGTGTCTCACTGTCAGAGGGACAGTACTGAGGGAGTGTCTCACTGTCAGAGGGACAGTACTGAGGGAGTGTAACACTGTCAGAGGGACAGTACCGACGGAGTGTCTCACTGTCGGAGGAACAGTACTGAGGGAGTGTCTCACTGTCGGAGGGACAGTACCAAGGGAGTGCCTCACCGTCGGAGGGACGGTACCGAAGGGGTGCCGCACTGTCAGAGGGACGGTACTGAGGGAGTGTCTCACTGTCAGAGGGACGGTACTGAGGGAGTGTCTCACTGTCAGAGGGACAGTACTGAGGGAGTGTAACACTGTAAGAGGGACAGTACCGACGGAGTGTCTCACTGTCGGAGGAACAGTACTGAGGGAGTGTCTCACTGTCGGAGGGACAGTACCAAGGGAGTGTCACACTGTCGGAGGGACAGTACCGAGGGAGTGTCTCACTGTCAGAGGGACGGTACTGAGGGAGTGTCTCACTGTCAGAGGGACGGTACTGAGGGAGTATCGCATCATCGGAGGGACGGTACCGAGGGAGAGCCTCAACGTCGGAGGGACGGTACCGACTGAGTGTGAAAAAGATAACATACTGTACAAATGCTAAAAGACATAAAAATCATGGCATTAGCTCCTCCACCCACCGAGTGCACCCTGTCTACCAACCACACTTCTGCACTAATACTACACTAACCCCTGTTTTTATTGGAGGGACAGTAGATTGACGATCATTGGCGCTGGAAAGTGATTGTGCAAATTGCTATGCTACCATGCTGCTGCAGTGCATGGATAAAGGCAAATTTAGGGACTGGGAAGAGTTTTTCAGTGGTTACTGAGTTGGTGAAGTGCGAGTCTATCATAACTCAAGTTACTGAGATGGAAGGAACCAGTAATCAGGAAGGGTAACGAGAGAGAGAGATCGACTGGAATAGTGGAACGAGCTGCCAGTGCAAGTCCTGCCTGCAGATTCAATTTCAATGTTTAAGAGAAGTTTGGATAGGTACATGGATGGTAGGGGTATGGAGGGTTATGGTCTTAGTGCAGGTAAATAGAAGTAGGCAACTGAAATGCTTTGGCATGGACTAGATGGGCCAAAGGGCCTGTTTCTGTGCTGTACTTTTCTCTGACTCTAAATAGGGAGAGGTGAGGAGTGAGTATCTGCAGAAGCCAGCAATCTCCACTGCCTGTTCTAGAGTCTTGAAATGTTCAGTGGCTGACTGAACCTGCTATCTTTAGTCTGCAATTTCAAAAATAATCTTTCAGGGCTGTGACATTTAAGATGTGTTTATTTTTGTAGTTTCATAATTTTGCTTATTTGAGGCATTACACACTCAAACCAGCCGGGGAAAGGAGCAGGGGAAATCGAAACCATTGGATCATCTTTATTCTTCTCCGGACCGTGCTTAACTCCTCGTGGCCAGTGAACTGCTCAGACGTAAACATCAGCCTCTGAGATTATTTCTGGATCTCAGAATGGTCATTGATTATTGAAGCAGGTCCGCAAAACAGTTCAATTATTGTTTTTGAGGAATACACAATGGTTAATGTGCAGAAGGAAGACATTCAGTCCATCAAGTCTATGCTGGATTTGTGTACGAGAAGCTCAGCAAGTCTCACTCCTGGTGAAGGGTCTCAGCCTGAAGCGTCAACTGTTCATTCCCTTCCATTGGTGCTGCCTGACTTGCTGAGGTCCTCCAGCATTTTGTGAAGGTTGGTCAAGTATCTACTGTATTTAAGTCCCATACCCTCTCATTCTCCCTATTGTTCGTTCATTATGTGCCATGTCATGACATAGGGGATCGTGATTTTTCCATGACTATGATTGTTCTTGGCAAATTTTACGGCAGAAGTGGTTTGCCATTGTCCTTTTCTGTGCAGTCATCTTTACAAGACGGGTGACTCCAGCCGTTATCAATACCCTTCAGACGTTGTCTGCCTGGCATTAGTGGTCACATAACCAGGACTTGTGATATGCACCAGCTGCTCATACGACCATACACCACCTGTTCCCATGGCTTCACATGACTCTGATCGGGGGGGATAAGCAGGTTCTACACCTTGTCCAAGGGTGACCTGCAGGCTAGTGGAGGGAAGGAGTGCCTTACACCTCCTTTGGTAGAGACGTATCTCTGCCCCACCACTGCATTCTTCCCATAACCTTGAAAACCTTTCAGTTGTTTATTCGGTCACTTCACTCAGCAATACATTTCAGACCCTATGTCTTTTGTAGAATAGTTTACCACTGATGGTTATTTTGCCAAATGTGCTGATTCATTTTTTGGATCTTGACAGATCCACTAAAGGGAATTGTGTTTCTCTATCCCTGGTCTTGTTGCTATGGATAAAATCACGGCAACAAGATAGGGGATAGAGAAAGATTATTCTCTTTAGTGGACCCCTCGCACATCTTCTTGCGACCTTCTCTATCGTCAGCCAAAGAACTCCAATTTCGCAAATCTATCCACATAATTCAAGTCCTACTTCCATGAAGTTATTTTGGTAAATCTCTTCTGAAAACTTTCTAAAATACTTCAAAGATTACATCCCTTATTTCACCTTGATGCTTTGCTAACATTTCCCCCACAATCTTCAAACTTTAGAAGCAGTGAGAACTGTCACAGACCAAGGACATGTTGATGTACTGCGGTATGGGAAACGGATCGCAGATTTCCTAAAGTCTCCCACCCGGAATATGGGCAATGCTCCAGTCGTAGCTAAACCAGACAAGCACTTGAATGGTCAAGGCATAGGTTCCTTGGCTCAAATCCTACACCAGCATGGTAGTGTAATGGTTAGCAGAACACTATTGCAGCTCCAGTGACCCAGGTTCAATTCCCGCCACTGCCTGTAAAGAAATTGTATGTTCTCCCTGTGACCACGTGGCTTTTCTTTGGGTTTCAAATTCTAAAGCTTCTCCGTGGATTGTCACCTTGTCGCAGTGGAGCAGCTTGTGTGGTCCTGAGATCCCAAGAGCGATGCCGTCTGGAGCTATGCTCCTGGTAGGTTCACCCATGGCGGTAAGGTCGAGGGTGAGGTCTCTGACAAAGAACAATCCAACCAAGACCTCAACGGTGGAACAGACGGATGAGGTTACTTCGAACCCAGCTGCTGTGAAGGCGGATGAAGGCTGCAACAAGTCCATTAGCTCCAATCGTCGTGGTTTCCATGCCATTGGAATCAGTTGGTTGATTTGTGAAGTATCGTGTGCTTCTTGGAGTGCAACATCAAGTACACGTTAAACAAATACACGCACAGGTGTCTTCGCTCTGTGGGCCACTTCTTCAGAATGAAGACCATCATGCTCGACCTCGAGGGATAGCCATGAATGAACGAAAAATTCTAAAGATGTACAGTTAGGCTCAGTAAGTGGTGGGCATGCTATGTTGGTGTTGGAAGTGTGGCTTTCTTCATTGGTGTGTTCTGTTTGTTGTTATTAGTATTATTTTGCTGTGCTTGGTGGCCAACCAAAATTTGCGGCTGCATCCTTTGTTGTTAATTCAACTGATGAATTTCACTGTATGTTTCGATGTATATAGAGTCATAGAAAAGTACAGCATAGAAACAGGCCCTTCGGCCCATCTAGTCTGTGCCAAAACCATTTAGATTGCCTACTCCCATCAACCTGCACTGGGACCATGGCCGTCCATACCTCTCCCATCCATGTACCCATCCACACTTCCCTGGAATGTTGAACTTGAGCTCGCATGCACCACTTGCTCTGGCAGCTCATTCCACACTCTCACAACATGAGTGAAGAGGTTTCCCCTCATGTTCCCCTTAAGCTTTTTACCTTTCACCTTAAGCCCAGGACCTCCAGTTGTAGTCCCACCCAAACTCAGGTGGAAAAAGCTTGCTTGTATTTACAGACATCCCACCCTGCAAAAACTCATTCCAGGGAGGTAGCACCACCATTTCAGGGAGGTAGCGGTCCCGCCCCCCGCAACCCCATATTCCCCCCACAGGTCGACCTCCAAGGGTGTATGTAATACTTTGTTTAGTGATTTTGTCTAACCTGTAAACCAAGTTGGGTATATGCAGAAAATGTGACATTAAAATATGTACATATATTATATATTATATTATCATGTTTATTCTATTACAACCTTAAGCAAGTCTACAGGGAGTTTGGCATCATCACGTAGGACATCAATAGAGTAGCTCCTTATCAGCTAGCCAGCTAGTTTAAATAACGTTAGCTACGCTAATGAACGAATGACACCTGTTAAACTCACCTCAACATGTCGTTTATAGTCTTAACCCACCATGGGCAATAGAAAAGTCACTGTTGCAAACAGTGCAGCGAGCAACACTGTCATTATTTTTGAGGTCGACTGTAAAGCCCGCCCACAGAGAAAACTGAGAGGTCTACTTAGCACGAAGAGAGACCAATCAGGATGCTCGCTGTCGCTCTCCCTCTCAAAACGATCGATTTGCAGGACCCTATCCATACCCCTCAGAATTTTGTATATCTTTATCAAATCTCCTGTCAATGTGTGAGATTTAAAAAAAAATCTTAACCTGAGTCCTAGTACAGTGGCTAGCACAACGCTTTACAGCATCGGCGACCCCGGGTTCAATTCCCACTGCTGCCTGTAAGGCGCTTGTACGTTCTCCCCGTGACTGCGTGGGTTTCCTCCGGGTTCTCCGGTTTCCTCCCGCAGTCCAAAGACATGCAGATTGGTAGGTTAATTGGTCATTGTAAATTGTCCTGTGATTAAGTTAGGATTGAATCGGGGGATTTCTGGGCAGTGTGGCTTGAAGGCCCAAAAGGACCTTTCTGCACTGGATTATAACGTGTAGAGTGTAACGTGGAGACACGCGATGTATGAAAAACAGAGACAGAACGTCGGTTAAAAGCGACAAGAGTTGTTGTTCAGAAGGATGAAGGTGTCCTTGTAGAAACACATTCAGTTCGCATGCAGGGCCACAGCAAGTAATTAGAAAAGCAAATGGAACGTTGGATTTTATTGCAAGAAGAGTGGATTATAACAGTAGGAAAGTGCTGCTGCATAACCAGGCTTTTGGTGAGCTGATTCAATGTTCATTGCTTGTTGTTTTTCTCTCTTCAATTAAACAGGAATGTCCTTGCCCTTGACAGAGTTTAGGGAGGGTTGATTTGGTTACTTTCTAGGAGGGGTGCTGTCTCAGGAGGTTAAGCAAGTTGTGCCAATACCCAAATTCTGGAAGAACCAGAAGAATGAAGGGGGTTAGTAAGCTGAAAGGATGGTTTCCCCATGTGAGAGAATCGACACGAAGGGAGACACTTTCAGAGGCAGAGTGAAAGGAGGAATTTCTTCCCCAAGGCTTGTGGATGTTTGTTCATGGTTTCTTAAGAACATAACAAACAGGAGTCAGAATCAGGGTTAATATTTACTTATTTAGCAATACAGTGTGCAGTAGTCCCTTCTGGGCCTTTGGGCTCAGCAACCACCCTGACAAACCTCATTAAGCCTAGCCTCATCATGGGACAATTCACAAAGACAATTTAACCTACCCGCTACGTCTTTGGACTGTGGGAGGAAACTGGAGCACAAGGGGAAAACCCATGTATTTTACAGGGATGACTCCTTACAGAATGGCACCGGAATTGAACTCTGAACTCTGGAACGCCCTAAGCTCTAATAACGTTGCATTGCCTACACTACTTTGGGGTAGTGTGTGTATGTGTGTGTATATATATATCACTTAACGTTTGTCTTGAAATTTGCTGTTTTGTAGTGCAGGACATAACATATAGAAAATATACTACAAATTAAAATAATATATAAATAATTGGTACAAAGAAGAGAGCAAAAATAGTGAGGTAGTGGCGTGGGTTCATGGACTGTTCAGAAATCTGATGGCAGAGGGGTAGAAGCTGTTCCTAAAATGCTGAGTGTGAGTCTTCGGGTTCCTGTACCTTTTCCCTGATGATAGACCCTTCGTAATGGATGCCATCTTTTTGTGACATTTCCTTTTGAAGATACCCTTAATGCTGGGGTGGCTAGGTCTCCATGTCCAGTCTTTCTAGGCCTTTCAATATTTGAAAGATTTTAATGAGATTCTCCCCCCGCCATTGTCCTCTAAATCTCCTCTGCTGATGATCCTAATTTACCTCCTGACTCGAGAATGATTCTCTGCACATTACTGGTGGAGAATCTCCCTACAGATCTATGGGACAAGATGTTCTCTGCTCAAGGGAGATCAGCACAATGTGTTTCATGGAAAAAACAAATCGAACTGCATCAGTGTGATTCACAAGCAGACCTGAGAATCATGGCAACGCTTTTAAAGCAAGCCAGGAACTCCACTGGTGAATGCTCGCGATGGCACTAAATAATCTGCTGGGAACTTGTTTTGGATTTAACCAAACTATGATACGAATCCAATTGAATATTGGAAGGCCTAGATAGAGTTAGTGTAGTGCAAATGTTTCCTATAGTGGGGGAATCAAGGACTAGAGGACACAACCATGGAATAGAAAGACTTCCCTTCAGAACAGAAATGAGGAGGAATTTCGTTATCCAGAGGGTAGTGAATCTGTGGAATTTATTGTCACAGGAGGCTGTGGTGGTTAAGTCACTGGATGTATTTGAAGTGGAGGTTGATGGGTCCTTGATTAGTAAGAGCGCCAAAGGTTATGGGATGAAGGCAGGAGAATGGGGATGAGAGAGATAATAAAACAGCCACGATGGAATGGCTGAGCCACCTCAATGGGCCAAACAGCCAAATTCTGCTCCTACGTCTTACGGTCTTATCGTCTTAACAGGAAGCTGCCTGGATTAGAGAACATACCTTCTCTGTGGAAAGACAGAAGATCTGAACTGCATGTTAATGCTTTCTCAATGAGGAGAAAGCCTTGCCTACAAATCGGAGGTTGTGCATTGGAGCCCCACTCCAGAACATAAAGATCTGGGTGAATGTTCTCAGTGTGATACTGTAGGGAGCAGTCTTTTGGATCAGATGTTAAGCCAGACCACTGCCCACTCCCTCACGCAGATCAAAACAGTTTAGTCATACCAGGGGGTCCTCACCAATAGTTATTCATGAAAAAGTAAATTATAAGAGTCCTGAAGAAGGGTCTTGGCTCAAAACGTCAACTGTTTACTCTTTTCCATAGATGCTTCCTGGCCTGCTGAATTCCTCCAGCATTATGTGAGTATCACTTTGATTTCCAGCATCTGCAGATTTTCTCGTTCATTATTATCGAGTATTTTGAGTAAAGTCCACAGATAATCTCAATATAGCTGTGTGAAAATTGATTGCTGCCTTTCCAATTTTATAATAGTTTCTACGTTTCAAAAAACGTATTTGGCTCTGAAGAACTTTGGGGAATCTGACGGGTAGGATTTTCTTGGTGATTTGCACTCAATCCCATTTCCAAATCTCAATAACAAACACATAAACAACCCAGTCACAAAACAAATACCGACAGAGGTAGACATTATGGTCCATCAAGCCAGTTGCACCATTCATCAAGGTCATGAAGATCCAATCAAGGCTTCTGTTCCACCTTCCTGACTATTCCCTATTACACCTGACTCCCCTATAGGCCAATAACCGATACTTTTTTGGCTTGATTGTCTTCATTAACTTTGCCTCCACAGCTCTCCAGAGTAAAGAATTCCAACGATTAATGACCCACTGAGGGAAGAAATTCCTCCTCGTCTTTGTCTTAGAAGATTGATGTCTTATACAGCAGCTATGCTCCCCTGATATTGCACCGCTCTGAGGCAAAGCATCCTTACTTCTATCTTATTGACTTCAAAATCATCCAAGTTTCATTCTTCCAATACAATTGAACACAGGTCCAATCTGCTTACACTTGCCGCTTGGAACAATTCTTGGTAAATCGGTTTATTACAGTCACATACACTGAGATACATTGAAAAACATGGTTTTGCATGCCGTCCATTCAGATCATTTCATTACATCGAGGTGATACAAGGGAGGACAATAACAGAATGTGGGATGTAGTGTTACAGTTACGGACAGGTGCAGGTAATCAATAAGCTGAAAGGTCACAATGTGGAAGATAAAGATTAGCTTTACTTGTTGCAACATTGAAACATACAGCAAAATATATTGTTTGTGTCAATGACCAACACACAGTCTGAGATGTGCAGACCAGAAGTCTCATCATACTTAAGGCACCACCATAACATGTCCTTTACTAACCCTAACCTGTACATCTTTGGAGAAAACCAAAAAACCTGGACGAAGCCCACATGGTCACAGGGGAAGAACATACAAACTCTTTGCTAACATGTCCGACATGACAGTCCATGGCCTCCTCTACTGCCGTGATGAGGCCACACTCAGGTTGGAGGAGCATCGCTTTATATTCCATCTGGGTAGCCTCCAACCTGATGGCATGAACTCGAACTTCTGGTAATTGCTCCCCACCCTCTCTTTCACCATTCCCCATTCCTGTTTCCCTCTCTCACCTTACCTGCGCATCACCTCCCTCTAGTTCTCCTCACCCTACCCTTTCTTCCATGGTCTCTGTCCTCTCCTATCAGATTCCCCCTTCTCCAGCCCTTTATCTCTTTCACCAAAGGACTTCCCAACTCTTTACTTCACCCCTCCCCCTCTGCTAGCTTCACCTTTCACCTACAGCCTTGTACTTCTGCTCCTCTCCCCCCCCCCCTTCCTACTGTCACTTCCTATCTATTTTTTCCAGACCCGATGAAGGGTCTCAGACCGAAACATCAACTGTTCACTCTTTTCCATAGATGCCACCTGGCCTGCTGAGCTCCTGCAGCGTATTTTGTGTGTATCACTTTGATTTCCAACATCTGCAGAATTTCTCTTGTTTGTCACCTTACTTCCAGCAGTGGGAAATGAACCCTGATCATACAGCCAACATAGTAATAGTGCTGGGCTACCATGCCACTTTGTTGTGAAGTCAAGTGTCCATCTTAATGTATGAGTGATCTGTTTAATAGATGGATCACTTTTCGCCATCTTTGAAGTTTCTTCCTCCAGGTAGTTAATCTGATCAATCATTCTAGTTAGCCCACCCCACTCAGTCACTACATTGCACAGTAAACACATTAAACTATTTTTTATAATGCTGTTAACATTGAGAATACATGCCTGCATTTAAGTATTTATGCACGTTATTCCATATCCATGCTTTAACCTGTAAGGCAACGCAGACAAAATGTCCAAGAAACTCAGCAGCATGGTGCGAAGACAATAAACTATCCCTCAACGTCAGCAAGACGAAGGAATTGGTTGTTGACTTCAGAAGGAGTAGAGGACCGCACGGCCCAATTTACATCGGTGGTGCGCAAGTGGAACAGGTCAAAAGCTTTAAGTTCCTCGGGGTCAATATCATAAATGACCTGACTTGGTCCAATCAAGCAGAGTTCACTGCCAAGAAGGCCCACCAGCGCCTTTACTTCCTGAGAAAACTAAAGAAATTTGGCCTGTCCCCTAAAACCCTCACTAATTTTTATAGATGCACCGTAGAAAGCATTCTTCTCGGGTGCATCACAACCTTGTATGGAAGTTGTCCTGTCTAAGACCGGAAGAAGCTGCAGGAGATCGTGAACACGGCGCAGCACATCACACAAACCAATCTTCCGTCCGTAGACTCACTTTACACCACACACTGTCGGAGCAGTGCTGCCAGGATAATCAAGGACAAGACCCACCCAGCCAATACACTTTTCGTCCCTCTTCCCTCCGGGTGAAGGTTCAGGAGCTTGAAGACTCTTATGGCCAGATTTGGGAACAGCTTCTTTCCAACTGTGATAAGACTGCTGAACGGATCCTGACCCGGATCTGGGCCGTACCCTCCAAATATCCAGACCTGCCTCTCGGTTTTTTTGCACTACCTTATTTTCCATTTTTCTATTTTCTATTTATGATTTATAATTTAAATTTTTAATATTTACTCATTTTAACTATCTTTAATATTTTTAATATTTAATATTTGTAATCTATGGGTGTGAAGCGCAGAATCAAATATCGCTGTGATGATTGTACGTTCTAGTACCAATTGTTTGGCGACAATAAAGTATAAAGTATAAAGTATCTATGGAAATGAATAGATAGACAATATTTCGGGCCGAGACCCTACTTCAGGACTGAGAATGTAGGGGAAAGATACCAGAATAAAAAGATGGGAGTGGGGGAGATGGAGCTGAAGGAGGCTAGCAGGAAGGTGATGGGTGAAGCCAGGTGGGTGGGAAAGGTCAAGGGCTGGAGAAGAAGGAGACCAATAGGAGAGGAGAGTAGACTACAGGAGAAGGGGACCCAGGGGAAGTGATAAGCTAAGTTTTATAGAATTCTTTTCTCTTATAATTAGAACACAAACACAGAACATGTGCTGAACCAAGTTAAATTAACAAATTTCACAACACATGCCGGTGATAATAAACCTGATTCTGATTCTAATCAGTGGTTGAATATTGTTGTTTTTTTATTGCATGCTGCACCCTGACAAGCACACCGCAGCAAATTCCTAATACACGTAAATGTATATGGCGAATAAAGTTGATTCTTGGTAACAGGGGTGTTATCCTCACCCCTTCCATCACAGGAGTCAACTTTGTGATTTTGCCTCCAATCCAAACGTCCCTCTCACTACATGAGGAGACCAAATGCTTGCAGTGCTAGCTGCCCTCCTGGTGCAGCCACACTAACACTCTATGCAGTTACCGATAGGTAGATAAATAGATACTTTATTGATTGCAAAGGAAATTACAGTGCACAGTACTTTTAGCGCTTTCCACTTTCACCCAACACTGCACTCAGTGGCCACTTTATTAGGTTCACCTGTTCACCTGCTCATTAATGCAAATATCTAATCAGCCAATCATGCGGCAACAACTCAATTGATAAAAGCATGCAGACATGGTCAAGAGGTTCAGGTTTTGTCCAGACCAAACATCAGACTGGAGAAGGAATGTGATCTAAGTGACTTTGACAGTGGAATGTTTGCTGGTGCCAGACGGGGTGGTTTGAGTATCTCAGAAACTGCTGATCTCCTGGGATTCTCCCCAACAGCAGTCTCCAGAGTTTACAGAGAATGATGCGAGAAAAAACATCCAGTGAGCGGCAGTTCTGTGGGGGAAAACGCCTTGTTAATGAGAGGTCAGGGGAGAATGGCCAGACTGGTTCAAGCTGACAAGAAGGTGACAGTAACTCAAATAACCACACGTTACAACAGTGGTGTGCAGAAGAGCGTCCCTGAATGCACAGCATGTTGAACCTTGAAGCGGATGGGCTACTGGAGCAGAAAACGATGGACATTCACTCAGTAGTCAGTTTATTAGATATAGGAGGTAACTAATAAAGTGGCCACTGAATGTATATGGCCTTTGCAACAAGGTCCCTACATCCTACTTGCCTTCCTAATTACTTGGCTATATGTGCGTGCTAACTTTCCATGTATCACTCACAAGGACACCCACACCCATCTGTACAGGAGCGTTCCACAGGTTCTGTCTGGTTAATGAACATGGTGATTCTGTAATCTGCCCAGCACATTTCCGCACAATCTTCCCCATTATCTCCCATTCAACACATCCCACACATGAGTTATCACCGTGCTTGCCTGAACCTTGCAAATGCCTGTTTCCACAGACTTTTCCGCAGGTGTCACTGCTCCTGAACAGAACTTACAGGCTCATTTCTAATTCCTAGCTTTCACACTAGCTATGACAGCTGTCCCTGCTTGGTAACTTCGGCAATTCGCTTCAATTCTTAATTAAGTGGCAGTCTAGGAGGAAGTATCGTTAAAGTCGTACCTGCTCATGGTGCTCGATGCCCATACTAATGGTGTTGATCAGTATCGCTATCATGATTCCTCGGTTGAAGTACTTGCTCTCCACGATGCTGGTCAGTTTACATCGCACCTCTGTCCACAAGCCGACGCACCAGTTCACCTCGCTTTCCTTCGCTCCTCTGCCGCTGGTCTTCAGCTCCCTGTCTTTTGCTGCCTCTCCTGCCTCGGTCCCTGCTAGATCAACGGCATTGGTAGCCGGATTCCGCTTGGCGCAGTTGCATTGCAGGCAGGGGTCGGGGTCCGAGGTCAGGGTCAGCGCGATCGGCTGGACAATAGCGCACGGCGTGTATTCCAAACCCTCTGGCATGTGGTAATGCCCTGAGATGGAAAAGAGAGAACAGTTTAAAGTACATTTATTATCAAAGTATGTATACCTTATACAACCTCGAGTTCAATTTCTTGCAGGCAGCCACAAAACAAAGAAGCACGGTAAAACCCCGCACAACAAAGATGGTCAAGTACCTAAAGTGTGAATAAAAAAGAACAGACCGTGCAAACAATAAAAACAGTAAGCACATCATACACAGAACGTGAAAGGCAGAGTCCCCCGAAAGGGAGTCCACAGCCACGGTCAGGGCCAGTTCAGCTCCGTGGTAAGTGCAGCCGTCCAGGAGCCCGTTGGCTACAGGCCACAGCTGCAGAGTCTGTTCAACGTGGAGGAGTGAGCTGGACACCGGTAAGTCCGCCGCCCTCGACCTCAGTGCCTTAATCTTTTAAATCTGCTTCGGCGCTGAAATCGGTTGTACACCGGTCCGTTTTTCGCTCTGGGGCCCAGGTGTGAGGAAGAGCGAGCAACAAAGGATAGTCAAAATAGAACCATGTCAACTGATTCACTTGGAAGGTCGAACTCGAAGTCATAACACAGAACGTTAATGGCAAGAACTTTGGAAGTGTGGAGGAACAGAGGGATCTTGGATACATATCCCTCAAAGATCCCGCGCAAGTTGATGGGGCTTTTAAGGCGGCATATGGTGTATTGGGTTTCATCTGTCAGGGGACTAAGTTCAAGGCCAAGAGGTTATGTTGCACCTCTGTAAAACCCTGGTTAGACAACGCCTGCAATATTCAGTTCAGTTCTGGTTGCCTCATTAAAGGAAATGTAGACTCAGAGTCATAGAAATGTACAGCACAGAAACAGGCCCTTTGGCCCATCTAGTCCATGCTGAACCATTTAAACTGTCCACTCCCATTGACCTGCAACTGGGGCCCCAGCCCTCCATACCCGCTACCATCCATGTACCTGTCCAAACTTCTCCAAAACGATGAAGTCGAGCTCGCATGCACCACTTGCGCTGGCAGCTTAGAAACATAGAAAACCTACAGCACAATACAGGCCCTTCGGCCCACAAAGCTGTGCCGAACATGTCCTTACCTTAGAAATTACCTTGGGTTACCCATAGCCCTCTATTTTTCTGAGCTCCATATACCTGTCCAGGAGTCTCTTAAAAGACCCTATCATATCTGCCTCCACCACCGCCACTGGCAGCCCATTCCACGCACCTTGTTTAATTTTGGAAATGTAGACATAGGAGTCAGCCATTCAAACCTCTCACCTCATCTTAATCACAGTGTATGTTGATTCCCCTTACCTTCCTTGGTTTCATTATCATGACTTTTTATCCAACAAAACCTACAGTCTCAGTTTTGAAATGAATTGACCTCCAGCTACAAGAGCTTTCTGGAGTGAACCAATCTGAGATTCCTACCATCTGATGAGTTTCCTAACTTCACTCCTGAACCAAGGTGAGATCTAGTTATAAGTCTATGTGTCCTTGTTCAGGGCTGTTCCAAAAGAGTAAATAGTCTC
This sequence comes from Mobula hypostoma, assembly GCF_963921235.1. Classification (NCBI taxonomy): domain Eukaryota; kingdom Metazoa; phylum Chordata; class Chondrichthyes; order Myliobatiformes; family Myliobatidae; genus Mobula; species Mobula hypostoma. The sequence continues at coordinate 108,290,191 of NC_086107.1, forward strand.
CCTTTATCAACTCTAGAGAAAAGGTTTTTATTCACAAAGGCCTCGGGGAACATGTACTTGTTCCACACTCTCACGACCTTCTGAGTGAAAACGCTTCCCCTCGTGTTCCCATTAAACTTTTCACCTTTCACCCTTTAACCCATGACCTCTGGTTGTAGTCCTACCCAATATCTGTGGAAAAAGCCTATTTGCACTTTCCCCTCATAATTTTGCATACCTCTATCAAATCTCCCCTCAATCTTCTACATTCCTACCCTACTCAATCTTTCCTTATAAATTAGATCCTCTAGATCTGGCAATAAGCTTTAGATAGGGTGCAGAGGAGATTTAATAGGATGCTGCCCAGATTAGAGAACATGCCTTATGAGGATAGGTTGAGCGAGCTAAGGTGAACAAGGATGAGAGGTGACTTGATAGAGTTGTACAAGATGATAAGAGGCATAGATCAAGTGGACAGCCTGTGTCTTTTCTCCCAGGGCAAATTGGCTAATATGAAGGGGCATGATTTTAAGCTGATTGGAGGAAAATATAGGTGCGATAACAGAGGTAAGTTTTTTTACACAGAGAGTGCCAGGGGTGGTGGTAGAGGCAGATACACTAGGAACATTTAAGACACTCTTAGATAGGTATTTGGATGATAGAAAATAGTGAGTTATGTAGGAAGGAAGGGTTAGATTGATCCTAGAGTAGGCTAAAAGGTTGGAACAACATTGTGGCCTGTACTGCGCTGTACTGTGTTCTATGTTCCATAATAACCTTGGTGGACAAAATAGATTTACCAGAAGAATGTCTGGATCCCAGCAATGCTGAAGTTATGAATGTTTACACAAACAGGCTATTTTCCTTAGTACTGAGGTTAATTGATAATTGGTTTATTGTCGCCAGACATACTGAGATGCAGTGAAAAGCTTTGCTCTCCACGCCATCCACACACATCATGACACACATAATTACATCGAGTTAGTACAAAAGGAAAATAATAAAATACTGAATCGTGGCTAACAGTTACAGAAAAAGTACAGTGCTGACAGAATACAAAGTGCAAGTGTCATGACAAGGTAGGTTGGGAGATCAAGAGTTCATCTTTATCGTACAGAAGTACAGGAGATCCTTTCAATATAGCAGGATAGAAGCTGTCTTTTAGTGGTGGTACACATCTGCTCGATGGAAGGGTAGGGAAGAGAGTGACCAGGGTGATCTTTTCAGGTGCTGATGGTTGTAGGTGGTGATGATTGTAGGTGCTGATGTTCGCAGATGGTTTTGGCTGGATGAGCTGATGGTTGTAGATGCTGATTGTCAGTGGAGATGATCAAACCTGCTAATGTTTGTAGGTGGTGATGTTTATAGGTGCTGATGGTTGTAGGTGCTTATATTTGTCGACATCGATGATTATAGGTGCCTACGGTTGTAGGTGCTGATGGTTGTAGATGCATATGGCTATAGATTTTGATGGTCTTAGCAAAGTTCATGTGCAAAGGCAGGGATGGAATTAGGTCACATATCAAACAAGATCTCTTTGAATAGTCTTATAGTCTTAAGGGGCTGAATGGTCTTTCCCTGAGACAATGCCACTAAAGCAGAGGAAGACATAAGGCCAGCCTGACCTAGTTATAGATTACAGCTCTGACTCAGTCACAGAGGCAGAGTCATACAGGTCAAAAACAAATCCTTCAGCACAGCCAATGAAGGATTTATGGGAAAAATAAATAACAAGTTTTGCACGGCCAACCGAGATACCCATTCAAGTTTGTCCCATTTGCTGGTGTTTGGCCTTCTAACTTTCTAAACCTTTCCGATCCATATACGTCTCCAACTGTCTTTTAAGAGTCATTATTGTTCCTGTAGCAGCTCGTTTCCTTTACAGGAAGAAGTTGCCCCTCAGATTCATATTTTATCTTTCTTCTCTCATCTTATGCCCTCCAATTCTTGATTCCACAGCCCTGGGAAAAAGACTGAGTGCATTTACCCTAACTATGCCCCTCCCAATAGTACACAACCCTGTAAGGTCAAAGGATTCAGTCAATAGAAACATCCTCATTTCCCTTTCCTTCAGAAGAAGTGAAATTCTCTAGTGCAATTACAATCTCAGGACATCCTAATATGTATCGCAGCCAATGGAGGACTTATGGCAAAAACAGAGATCACGTTTTGCACAGAGAGACCCCACACCCCACGTGGAGGATGGCTTGGTGATGAACATTGGCCTGGATGGTCCCCAATGGGAATGGGTGGGATATGTGGGGCACATATGTGAGGAGTTAGGGTCTAACACAGTGATTCCTAGCTGGGGTTCATGAGCTTCTTGTTTAATGGTAGGAGTCTCTGGCATACAAAAGGTTGGGAACCCCTGGGCTAACAGCTTAGTGCAGAGGTAGCACCTCCAACACTTGGTGATGGAGTCTGGTATCTATTAGAATCAGCATTCATCACCGAGGACAATTCGTGAAGCCATATTGATGGTTTCAATCGGTGCATCAATTTATGCATATTAGTGACTATTCCTATCGCGAAATTTAATACAAAATTCTTCTCATACGTAAGCAAACCACCAGTTGTTTAAGACTTGAATCAACAGCAGTTCCTGTCGTTACTGACAGCAATTTTATTAATGCTCATGCACATCTGTCTGCACGTAACAATTTCACTCGCAATAATCTTCCACTGCACTTTGGAAATATTTTCTGAACTCCTCTGCTCTGTTCAGTAAGTGTGATCCTTAAACACCAGTTATCCATCAGCAAATTCAGAAATCAGAAGTGCAAAGAGATTTGGGAGTCCTCATGCAGAATTCCCTGAAGGTTAGTCTGCAGGTTGTGGCAATGGTAAGGAAAGGAAATGCAATGTTTGCATTCATTTTGAGAGGCCTAAAATATAAGAGCAAAGATGTAATGTTAAGGCTTTATAAGATATCAGTCAGACTGCACTTGGAGTGTTGTGAGATGTTTTGGGCACCTTTGTCACATGGTGTGAGCAGAATTATCTGCAGCTTAATGTGAAAAAGACTAAGGAGCTGGTGCTAGACCTGAGGAGAGCTAAGGTACCGGTAACCCCTGTTTCCATCCAGGGGGTCAGTGTGGACATGGTGGAGGATTACAAATACCTGGGGGTACAAATTGACAATAAACTGGACTGGTCAAAGAACACTGAGGCTGTCTACAAGAAGGGTCAGAGCCGTCTCTATTTCCTGAGGAGACTGAGGTCCTTTAACATCTGCCGGATGATGCTGAGGATGTTCCACGAGTCTGTGGTGGCCAGTGCTATCATGTTTGCTGTTGTGTGCTGGGGCAGCAGGCTGAGGGTAGCAGACATCAACAAACTCATTCGTAAGGCCAGTGATGTTGTGGGGATGGAACTGGACTCTCTCACGGTGGTGTCTGAAAAGAGGATGCTGTCTAAGTTACATGCCATCTTGGTCAATGTCTCCCATCCACTACATAAAGTACTGGGTGGGCACAGGAGTACATTCAGCCAGAGACTCATTCCACCGAGATGCAGCACTGAGCGTCACAGGAAGTCATTACTGCCTGTGGCCATCAAACTTTACAACTCCTCCCTTGGAGGGTCAGACACCCTGAGCCAATAGGCTGGTCCTGGACTTATTTCCTGGCATAATTTACATATTACTATTTAACTATTTATGGTTCCATTACTATTTATTATTTATGGTGCAACTGTAATGAAAACCAATTTCCCCAGGGATCAATAAAGTATGACTATGACTATGACTTATCTATGAAAAGATGTGCCCGCATTGAAGAAGATCCAGAAGAGATTTATGACAACTATCCTGGGGATGAAAGGGTTAACATATGATGAGTGTTTGATGGCTGGAGTTTAAAAGAAGGGGAATCTCATTGAAACCTACTGAATATTGAAAGTCCTAGATGAGTGGACATGGAGAGGATGTTTCCTTTAGGAACAGAGGGCACAGCCTTGGAAGAGAAGGATATCCCTTTAAAACAGAGATGAGGAGGAATTTCTTCAGCCAGAGAAGTAGTGACTCTGTGGAATTCATTGCCACGTACAACTGTGGAGGCCAAGTCATCGGGGATATTTAAAGCAGAGGTTGAAAGGTTCTTGATTAGTAAGGGTGTCAAAAGTTACAGGAAGAAGATGGAGAATGGGGTTGAGAGGAACGATAAATCAGCAATGATGGATTGACGGAGTAGACTCAATAGTCTGATGGCCTAAATCTGCTGCTATGTCTTATGCTATTAATTCTCTATTCCACTAACTTGAGCTTCATACACTGCTCCAATTAAGCTCACTGCTAGTTTGATGAATACCTTAGACTTCCGACTGGACATATCATAGCCTGCCACATGCGATGTTTATAGATAATATCCCTGCTACTGGTATTGTATTTTCACCTTTCCTAAGCCCATTGGTTGTTTCTCATCCCAGTATTGTCCTCTTTCACCTCATCATAATCTCTCCTTTTGCTCACCGCTTCTATCCGCCTTTCCAAAGTAGCTTAGAACTTCTTTAAGAGAAGACTTTGGGCAGGGCAAGGGGCAGGGCATGCTCCTCACCTCTGACAAAATTCTGTTGGATACAAGATCAAAATCTCACGTACAATAAGACAAAACTTCAAAAGTTTGATGCACCACCTCTGTGCCCTCCTTCTTTGGGATCTTTGGTTTGGGTTGTTCAACGTTCAAAGTAAATTTATTATCAAAGTACATATAATATCACTATATACAACCCTGAGATTCAGTTATTTGTGGGCATACTCCATGAATCCATAATAGAGTAATAACCATCATGGTATCAATGAAAAACCACACAGGGTGGACAACCAGAGTGCGAAGGACAACAGACTGTGTGGTTTTCCAGCTGCACAGAACAGAACAGGAAGGACTTGCAGTGGGTGGTGAGGGTAGCAGAGCGGGTTATTGGCACAAAATTACCCTCCCTCAGAGACATTTATACTGGCAGACTTCAAAAGGTGGCTACTTGTATTTCGAAGGATCCCACTCATCCTGGACATCACCTGTTTTCCCCTCTACCTTCTGGGAAGAGATACAGAGCATTAAGGATGAAAACAAAGAGACTCCTTTAACAGCTTCTACCCACAAGCAGTGAAATGCATAACACCCCCTTCCCTTCTCCTGCCCTCCTCCTAAGACGGTGGCAGCTAAATGAATCACACTTCCAGGAGTATAAGAAGTGCAAGAAAATAATTAAGAAGGAAATCAGGAGGGCTAAAAGAAGACATGAGGTTGCCTTGGCAGTCAAAGTGAAGGATAATCCAAAGAGCTTTTACAGGTATATTAAGAGCAAAAGGATTGTAAGGGATAAAATTGGTCCTCTTGAAGATCAGAGTGGTCGGCTATGTGCGGAACCAAAGGAAATGGGGGAGATCTTAAATAGGTTTTTTGTGTTTACTAAGGAAACTGGCATGAAGTCTATGGAATTAAGGGAAACAAGTAGTGAGATCATGGAAACTGTACAGATCGAAAAGGAGGAGGTCCTTGCTGTCTTGAGGAAAATTAAAGTGGATAAATCACTGGGACCTGACAGGGTGTTCCCTCGGACCTTGAAGGAGACTAGTGCTGAAATTGCAGGGGCCCTGGCAGAAATATTTAAAATGTCGCTGTCTACAGGTGAGGTGCCAGAGGATTGGAGAGTGGCTCATGTTGTTCCGTTGTTTAAAAAAGGATTGAAAAGTAATCCTGGAAATTATAGGCCAGTAAGTTTAACGTCGGTAGTAGGTAAGTTATTGGAGGGAGTACTAAGAGACAGAATCTACAAGCATTTGGATAGATTGGGACTTATTAGGGAGAGTCAACATGGCTTTGTGCGTGGTAGGTCATGTTTGACCAATCTATTGGAGTTTTTCAAGGAGGTTACCAGGAAAGTGGATGAAGGGAAGGCAGTGGATATTGTCTACATGGACTTCAGTAAGGCCTTTGACAAGGTCCCGCATGGGAGGTTATTTAGGAAAATTCAGTCACTAGGTATATATGGAGAGGTGGTAAATTGGATTAGACATTGGCTCGATGGAAGAAGCCAGAGAGTGGTGGTAGAGAATTGCTTCTCTGAGTGGAGGCTCGATGGAAGAAGCCAGAGAGTGGTGGTAGAGAATTGCTTCTCTGAGTGGAGGCCTGTGACTAGTGGTGTGCCACAGGGATCAGTGCTGGGTCCATTGTTATTTGTCATCTATATCAATGATCTGGATGATAATGTGGTAAATTGGATCAGCAAGTTTGCTGATGATACAAAGATTAGAGGTGTAGTAGACAGTGAGGAAGGTTTTCAGAGCCTGCAGAGGGACTTGGACCAGCTGGAAAAATGGGCTAAAAAATGGCAGATGGAGTTTAATACTGACAAGTGTGAGGTATTGCATGTTGGAAGGACAAACCAACGTAGAACATACAGGGTTAATGGTAAGACACTGAGGAGTGCAGTGGAACAGAGGGATCTGGGAATACGGATACAAAATTCCCTAAAAGTGGCGTCACAGGTAGATAGGGTCGTAAAGAGAGCTTTTGGTACATTGGCCTTTATTAATCAAAGTATTGAATATAAGAGCTGGAATGTTATGATGAGCTTGTATAAGGCATTGGTGAGGCCGAATCTGGAGTATTGTGTTCAGTTTTGGTCACCAAATTACAGGAAGGATATAAATAAGGTTGAAAGAGTGCAGAGAAGGTTTACAAGGATGTTGCCGGGACGTGAGAAACTCAGTTACAGAGAAAGGTTGAATAGGTTAGGACTTTATTCCCTGGAGCGTAGAAGAATGAGGGGAGATTTGATAGAGGTATATAAAATTATGATGGGTATAGATAGAGTGAATGCAAGCAGGCTTTTTCCACTGAGGCAAGGGGAGAAAAAAACCAGAGGACATGGGTTAAGGGTGAGGGGGGAAAAGTTTAAAGGGAACATTAGGGGGGCGGCTTCTTCACACAGAGAGTGGTGGGAGTATGGAATGAGCTGCCAGACGAGGTGGTAAATGCGGGTTCTTTTTTAACATTTAAGAATAAATTGGACAGATACATGGATGGGAGGTGTATGGAGGGATATGGTCCATGCAGGTCAGTGGGACTAGGCAGAAAATGGTTTGGCACAGCCAAGAAGGGCCAAAAGGCCTGTTTCTGTGCTGTAGTTTCTATGGTTTCTATGGAATGGCAGGCGTGCAATAGTCCTTACCCCCCCCCATCCATATATTATTAATTTTGGACTGCACTCCTGAGGTTTTAGAGTATATTTTATGTATATATTTTTTGTCATGCTGCAAAACATTGAGCTGCTAAACCGTGTTTCATTGCTCCACAACAATGACAATAAAGATATTCTATTTCTAAAATATAAAAAGCAAGGAAGAAATGAAATAAACAAACAGCAAACAAATAAATAAATGGATAGATAGATAGATAGATAGGTAGACAGGTAGGTAGGTAGGTAGATAGGTAGATACATAGGTAGATAGATAGATAGATAGATAGATAGATAGATAGATAGATAGAAAGATAGATAGATAGATAGATATCAAGAACATGCAATGACATGTCCTTGAAAGCGAGTCCGTAGGTTGTGGGAACAGTTCAGTGATTGGGCATGTGAAGTTTAGTGAAGTCATCCCCTTTGGTTTAACAGCCCGTTGGTTGAGGGGTAATAATTTTTTCTGAAGCTGGTGAAGTGAGTCCTGAGGCTCCTGTACCTTCTTCCTGATGGCAGCAGCGAGAAGAGAGCATGTCCTGGATAATGGGGGCCCCTGATGAGGGATGCTGATTTCCTGCAGAAGCACTCCATGTGGATGTGCTCAATGGTGGGGAGTGCTTTATCTGTGATGGACTGGGCCGTATTCACTACTTTCTGTAGGATTTTCCATTCAAGGGCATTGGTGTTTCCATGCCAGGCTGTGGTGCAACCAGTCCACATACTCTCCACCAACACCTCGATAGAAGTTTGTGAAAGTTTTTGATGTTATACCAAATCTTTGCAAACTCCTAAGGAAGTAGAAGTGCTGGCCTGCTTTCTTCGTAATGGCACTTACGCACTTGGCCTAGGAACAATCCTCTGAAATTATAACAGCTAGGAATTTAAAGTTGCTGACCCTCTCCACCTCTGATCCTCCGACGAGGACTGGCTCATGGATCTCCAGTTTCCTTCTGAACTCAATAATCAGCTCCTTAGTCTTGCTGAAATTGAGTGAGAATTTGTTGTGGCACCATTAAGCCAGGTTTTCAATCACCCTCCTATATGCTGATCCATCACCACCTTTGATTCTGACAATGACAGTGGTGTCATAAGATTGATGTGAAGACGGTTGGGGATCAGGATTGTAATCAGTCTAGTCACGGGGGGGGGCAGTGGGGGCGTAGGTTGAGGGAAGTGTCTGCGGAATATCTGCCAACTTAACATAAGAAATAGGAGCAGGAGTAGGCCATCCAGCCCATCGAGCCTGCCCCGCCAGTCAATAAGTTCATGGCTGATCTGTCCGTAAACTCATCTCCATCTACCTACCTTTTCCCCATAACTCTTAATTCCCTTACTATATAAAAACCTTTCTAACTGTATCTTAAATATATTTAGTGAAGAAGCCTCAACTGCCTCCCTGGGAAGAGAATTCCATAGATTCACCACTCTCTGGGAAAAACAATTTCTCCTCGTCTCCGTCCTAAATCTTCTCCCCTGAATCTTGAGGCAATGTCCCCTAGTTCTAGTCTCACCTACCAATGGAAACAACTTTCCTACTTCTATCTTATCTATCCCTCTCAAAATTTTGTATGCTTCTATAAGATCCCCTCTCACTCTTCTGAATTCCAGACAGTATAGTCCCAGGCGACTCAATTTCTCCTTATAGGTTAACCCCTTCATCCCTGGAATCAAGCTGGTGAAACTCCTATCACAGGGTCTAGCTAAAGCAGATCTGAAATGTTGAGTGCTGTGGGCTGGGACCCCTTTGAATTACTCTGGAGCAGACCATGTCTGCTCTCCTCTGGTATGAGTGGACAACGCTGCTGCAGGTCACAGCATGCGTAGCAAAAGCCATACACAGCACACCACAGCACATGTCTGGGATACTCCATCAAGGAGAGCGAAGGAAATGCATTGACTTCACAGAATGTCTAAAACATCTCAGTTCATTTAGAATTATGGAGTAAAACAGCACAGAAACAGCCCCTTCGGCCCAACTCACCCATACTAAATAAGCTATTCCCATTTGCCCATGTTTGGCCCATATACTGCTACATCTTTTCTATCCATGTACCTGCCTATGTATCTTTTAAATATTGCTTAAGTATTGCCTCCTCTGGCAGTTCGTTCCATTACATACCACCCTCCATGTGAAGATGCCCCTTTTTTCTCTTTTCAATCTTTCCTCTCTCACTTTAAATCTCTTGAGATACAGCGCACAGTAGGTCCATCCTGCCCCTCGCGCTGAACTGCCCCGCAATCCCCCAATTTAACCATCGCCCAATCACTGGACACTTTGCAAAGACCAATTAGCCTATCAACCAGCACATCTTTGGACTTTGGGAGGAAACCGGAGCACCCGGAGGAATCCCACGCGGTCACGGGGACAACGTACAGACTCCTTACAGGCAGCGGCGGGAATTGAACCTCGGTCACTGGTACTGTAAGTCGTTGTGTGAAACACCTTGCTACTACGCAGTCATGAAAACTCTGAACTTATTCCACATCCTGCAAACTTTCTTCCAAGGACTCTGCAATTCGTGCTCTCAGTAGTATTAATTTATTTTCACAATTTGTCTTCTTTTGCACATTGGTTGTTTGTCAATCTTTATTTATGCAGTTTTTCATAAGTTCTATTGTATTTCTTTATTTTGCTGTAAACACCTGCAAGTAAATGAGTCTCAAGGTAGTATTGAGTAACACATACATACTTTGATATAAATTTACTTTGACTTTGACTATGGCCTTTAGTTATTTTTTTTATTCCCTTTCCCTGCATAAAAGATTATGTGCATTCATCCTATTCCTTCAAGACGACTGCAACCTTGTTATGGTTTGGAGGCTTGCGTCCCTCAATGACCTGGAGAATTATGTTGGCCGGAGTCAGAGGTTTATGCTTTAGTCTGTGGTAGGGTCACCCATGCCAAACAGGCCAAAGGGTAGAGGCCAGACTAAGAGTGGTCCACCAGTCCTCCAGGTTCGGGGGTTAACAACCCTGACTGGTCAAACAAAATTGTTATGGAAACGACAATGAAGAATCCTTCTACATCTGAGTGCGATGGTATTCCTGAGTCTCCACCCACGACTGACTGTAGTGAAAACCGAGAGGAAGCTACTGACATGATGAAGGAAGCCCTGAACACTGCCAAAGATGGAGGACCTCCATTACTACCCTAAACGCCAGCGGCGTAACGGATAGCAAGAAGATTCATCCCACCCATGCTTCTCATGATTTTAGACACCTTAATAAGGTCAGTATACCCCACTATAATTATTTGATGCTTAATTCTCCTCAGAAGTTCTGCCGGGTAGCATGAGTGAAGATTCACAGAGAAATCATATAGGCCTAGAGACTGCAGGAGTTCAAGGCCAATGTGAACCATCTCCAACGTTTCTGGTTCTGATGAAAAGTCATCAAATTGAAATGCTAATGCATCGTAGGCATGCTGCTTTAGTGCTACAACTTGCGGGCTGCCCCCAGAAATCCTTCGTTTGTGTTGGTTGTTAACGCAAATGGTGCATGTCACTGAATACTTCAATGTATATGTGATAAATCAACCTAATCTGATGTAATAGTGTTTTCTCTGTGAACATTTCCTGACTCGACAAGTGCTTTCCATTGGAAATTCCCAGCAGCCACAGAATGTTGCTTTCATTAGAGGACATTGTTAGAATAGCAAAAAAAAAAACAGGGATCGATTATGAACCAAGTGGTCACGACATGCTGTTCATATTCACTGGTGAGTCAGCAGGCTGCAGTCTGACATCAGAGCCATATATTTTAAGCTTGTCCTATTCTGCATATTTGAAGACAACAATCGAGATTGAAGCTCCCGTTGCAGTGTGAAGAGAGTGCTGCATTGTCAGAAGTGTTCTATTTTCAGATGGGACATTGAACTGAGAATCTGTAGCAGCTCCTGTGGCTGTGACCTGGACAAAAATATCTGAGTGTTTCTTCTGTCTCCAAGGAAAAGAATCCTACAAAAAGTAATGGATATGGCCCAGTCCATCACAGGTAAAGTCCTAACAACCATTAAGAAAATCTACGTGAAATGTTGTCGCAGTAAAGTAGCATCCATCATCAGGAACCCCCACCACCCAGGTCATGCTCTCTTCTTGCTGCTGTCATCAGGAAAGTGGTACAGGAGTCTCAGGACTCACGTCACCAGGTTCAGGAACAGTTATCACCCCTCAACCATCAGGCTCTTGGACTAGAATGGATAACTACACTCAACTTCTCTTGCCTCATTGAAATATTCCCACAACCAATAGACTCACTTTCAAGGACTCTTCATCTCATGTTCTCAACATTTATTGCTCATTTATTTATTGTTATTATTTCTTCTTTTTGCATTTTCACTGTTTGGTGTCTTCTGCTCTCTGGTTGAATAACTGAGCTGGGCGGCCTTTCATTGATTCTGTTATGGTTATTATTCTATAGATTTATTGGGTATGTCCAAAAGAAAATGAATCTCACGGTTGTATATGGCCACACACACACACAAAACATATACTTTGAGGATAAAATTTGCTTTATACTTTGAACCTTAATCTTGAGAGTGGAAAGATTTAAAAGGCACTTTTTCACGCAGAGGGTGGTGGGTAAATGGGAGGAGCTGCCAAAGAAAGCTGTAGACTATGGGTAGAATTACATCACGACATACGTCTGTGATAATAAACCCGATTCCGATCTTGAACTTTTCCCAGTTCTGATAAAAGGTCATTGAACTGAAAAATAACTCTGCTTCCATCTCCATGGATGCCGCCTGATTCACTGAGAATTTGGTGATTAATTCTCCGAAGAAAATTTATCTCACTCCCATCAGGGAGGAGGCTATGTAGCATCCACGCCAGGACCACCAGACTCCAAAACAGTTACTTTCTCCAGGCAGTACGGCTGATCAACACCTCCACCCACTAACCCATCCCTCCACAACCCCCACCACCACCACTTTATCATTTTCTGTCAGTCAACTTACATATAAACACTTTATGGACATACAATCAACCTGCTTTATATAAGCTATTTTATGTACTTATATTTATTGTGGTTTTTTTATTATTATTCTGTCCTTTATCTTTTTGTGCTGCATTGGATCCAAAGAAACAATTATTTCATCTCCTTCACATTTGTGCACTAGAAATGACATTAAATATTCTTGAAACTTGAATCTCAACAGATAAAATGTGTAAAGATTGATCTACGTTGCAGAAGAATCACATTGCCCCAGAGATTGCAGGAGATCAAGGACAAAGTGAATCATTCTGAACATTTCTTAGTTCAAGCATAGAACAGAAAACAGTACAACACAGTGCGGGTATATGGATGGGAAAGGTTCAGAGCAGTAGTTCACAACCTTTTATATGCTATGGACAAAAGGTTTGTGGACCCCCGGTTAGGAAGCCCAGGTCTATAGGGATATGAACCAAGCCCAGGCATATGGGACCTGCTCAGGTAGACATCTTGGTCAGCACAGTTGAGATGGGCTGAATGACCTGCTTCCATACTGTATAACTACAACTCTTGTGCAATTTGAATTAATTTTAAATCAAAATACTGAAATAAGGTCTGGAAGGGTTAATAAGGCCAGGCGTCATCTATGAATAAAGTAGAGAAAGCCTCTGAGGTGGTTGGCTTCTCAATAGAGTTCATCTGTCCACTGATACTGCCTAACCTGCATCTTTTTTAATGTGACTAAATAATCAAATCATTTGGATCACTTTATCCACAAATTATTAACTGTTCACTGCTCAGAGGTACGTACAAGCTGGCTGCTGTGTTTACAGCAGTAGATAGACTGTCGTCACAAGCTCTGAATCTGAAGTGCCTTGGGCTGTTCTGAGGTTCTGAAAGCATGTAATACAATTGGAAACACAAGGGATTCTGCAGGTGCCGGAGATCTTAAGCAACACACACACACACAACATGCTGGAGGAGCTCAACAGGTCAGGCAGCATCGATGAAGGGGAATAAACAGTCAATGTTTCGGGCCGAGACCCTTCATCAAGGCTGGATAGCAAGAGGGCAGAAGCCAGAACATGAAGATGGGAAGATGCGGGAGGAGGGAGAGGGAAGAAGTACAAGGTGTAGGTGAGGGGGAAGGTGGGTGGATGGGTAGAAGAGAAATGAAGCAAGAAACAGACAGGTGATAGGTGGATGAGGTCAAGGGCTGAAGAAGAAGGAATCTAATAGGAGAGGATAGTGGGCCGCGGAAGAGAGGATGGGCAGGTCAGGAGAAGGGGGAGGGGAGAAATTTCTGGAAGTTGGAGAAATCAATGCTCATGCTCTGAGGATAGAAGCTACATGGACAGAATGGAAATTGGAAAATGCTACAACTACTCAATAGGTCAGGTAGCATCTCCGAGTGGGAGATACAGAAGCAACATTGGTGACAGAATGAGAGGTTAGAGAGGCTTAATCCCAAAAAGGACCTGTGCAGAGAATTCAGATGGGTGTTATCTGGAAGAATAGGATCTCGCTTGGTATTTGTATTGGTTTATTATTGTCTCATGTAGGAAGAAACAGTGAAAAACTTTGTTTTGTGTTCCATCTGTATATTATGCCATAAATACATACACTCAGTGGCCACCTTATTAGGTTCCCTGTATACATGAATACCTGTACAACTGAATACCTGAACACCTGTACACCTGCTTGTTAATGCAACTATCTAATCAGACTACAACATGGCAGCAACTCAATGCATCAAAGCGTGGTCGGTCGTTGTGCAGACCAAACATCAGAACGGGGAAGAAATGTGATTGAAGAGATCTCGACTGGGGAATGATTACTGGTGTTCGTTGGGGGCTGGGTGCGGGTTTGAGTATCTCAGAAACTACTGATCTCCGGGGATTTCCACACACAACAGTCTCAAGAGTTTACAGAGAATGGTGTGAAAAACAAAACAAAAAATCCAGCGAACGGCAGTTCTGTGGGCGACGATGCTTTTTGTTAATGAGAGAGGTCAGAGGAGAATGACCAGACTGTTTCAACCTGACAGGAAGGCGATCGTAACTCAAATAACCTTGCATTATAGCAGTGGCATGCCAAGGAATGCTCAACGTGTCAAACATTAAAGTGGGTGGGCTACAGCAGCAGAAGACCACAAACGGTCACTTTCTAGGGTTCAGGAGGTAATTAATAAAATGGCCACTGAGTGTAACTTGTGGCAGTAGAAAGAGAAACAGATTGCAGAATATAATATTACAGATTCAGAGAAAGTGTAGAGCAGATAGACAGATGACATGCAAGGGAGACAAGATCTTAGGAGATGAAAGGCTCATTACTGTTTGAACAGAGGGAAAAACTGAAGATGCCGGAAATTCTCAGCAGGGGTTAGGCAGCACCTTTGACAAGATAAGAGTTAATATTTCAGATGCATGGCCTATCATCAGTTCTGATCCAAATATTAGACAGAATCTCTGGTACCCCTCAGCACATCAGGCAGCATCTACTGCATGGAGACAGAAAGGGACGATCAATATTCTGGATGGAGCACCCCACCAGTCCAGATGAAGGGTCTCAACCCGAAACGTTGTCTGTCCGTTTCCCTCCACGGATGCTGCCTGACCCGCTGAACTCCTTCAGCATTTTGTGTGTTGCTCCAGATTCCAGTGTCTTCCGTCTCCTGTATCTGCCCAGCGCCCCTCCTCATTTTGTGATTAGTTTCCCAAAGAACTTTTACCAGGGAGTGCACAGGAGGGTTGCCCGACACCAAAGGATCTCTAGGCCAATGTGATTCATCCTCTAATGTAAATAGTAATGATCGTATTGTACCAGTGCCACAAAACAACATATTTAACAATATATATTTTAGTGGTAATAAACCTGATTCTGATCTCGAACTTTTCCCAGTTCTGATGAAAGGTCATTGACGTGAAACAATAACTCTGTTTCTATCTCCAAGGATGTTGCCTGACTGGCTGACAAATTCTGGCGCTTCTAGTTTCTATTTCCGATTTCCGACATCTGCAGGATTTTTGAAATGCTAGAGAACAGGATTTTGCACTTTGGGTGAACGGTAGACAGCTATCTGTGGTTGGAATTCGTTCATTGCTGTCACATGTACTGAGTACAATGAAAAGAACTTGTCTTGTACGGAGAAAGTACAGAGCAGGTAGAAAACCTAGTGCAAGATTGAAGTAGATTGTGACGTCAAAAGTTCATCTTATCATACTAGGGTATCATTCAATAGTCTTACAACATCAGGGTAAAAGAGCATGGTGGTACATTACAAGACAAGGGCAAGGACTCTGCCAGCCTACCGCACTTGTTCTGGCAGATGCTGAGGTCAGTGGGTGCCCGCCGTCTGCCCTGGCTCCTGGAGTGGAGGCTGGCATACAGCGCCGCCGTCCGCCGCTTGGCCTTGCGCAGGATGTGGCACACGTACTGGAAGATCTCCTCGTAGCAGTCGCCCGGCTCGGCAAAGCTGGCCAGCGTGCTGGTCGAGAAATAGAGGGCCCGCTGCTCCTGCATCAGCTGGTGCTCCCGCTGCTTCGTCTCCGAGAACTGCGTGGCTATGACGACCAGGCAGAGGTTAATCATGAAGAAGGAGCCCACCTGTGGACAAGGAGCAGTGACTTAAGCAACTTGCTGGCTCAAAGAACAGATTGTGCAGACCAATATGCAGGAGCAGGTTCATAGGACATGCTGGTCCTTTGACGCAACTTGCCCAACTAGTCTCACTCAACACACTTCACTTCAGCTTTCCTTTCCACTAACTTCTTTTAAAAATTATTGGCCAAATCAATTAGGGTCAAATCACTTTTGGACCAGACACTTCACAGCATAATCCGGCGTTCTTAATGTGGGAGACTCGGTTAGCACAATCCCTTTATAGTGCCAGTGATCACCGACCGGCATTCGATTCTCACCACTGTCTGCAAGGAGTTCTCACCTCCTCCCCGCAACTGTGTGGGTTTCCTCCGGGTTCATCCTTGCACGTTCCAAACAGATATGGTTACAATGGGTTTGCAAAGCTATGCTGGCGTCATTAGTGTGGCGATACTTCCGGGTTGCTCTCAGTGCAATCCTTGCGGATTTTATTCGACAGACACAATGCACCCCTCTGTATGTTTCAACGGGGATGTGACAAATAAAGCTAATATCTTAAAATTAATTTTTTTTCTGCTCCCACGCACTGGGGCACCAGCAGATGGTAATATTCTGCTGTCATCTCAGAGGACTAATCTTGATCCATCTTTATATCAACTCCTATACTGCCAACTCACTCAACTGCCTCCGGAGTGACGTGGACCTGCTCCAATTCGCATATCGTCACCACAAGTCAACAACAGATACCATTTCATTGGCTCTCCACTGAGCTCCGGAACATCTGGGCAGTGAAGATGCATACATCAGGATGCTCTTCATTGACCAAAACTCCGAATTCAACACAATCATCCCCCCCAAAACTTACGAGTAAGCTCCTAGACCAGGGTCTTGATACCTTCTGGTCTAACTGGATCCTTCACTTCCTCACTTGCAGACCCTAGTCCATTCAGATTGGCAACAGCATTTCTTCCACAATCACAATCAGCACATGTGCACCACAAGGCTGTGTGCTTACCCCCCCCCCCCGCTCTACTCACTTTATACTTATGATTGTGTGGCTAAGTAACTTTGAACTTATTTGTTTCCCCATCAACCTTTCTGTGCCTTGCACCATCCACCCTCCAATAGTATATAACTTACGTATATGAAAACTTATATAACATATATGAGATTTAGTTTCTTGCAGGTATTTATCAGAAAATAAAGAAATACAATGTAATTAAGGAAAAAATCTGTAAAATAAATAAAGACAGAAAAGCAACCAATCAACCAAATTGTGTAAAATGATATATACGTTAGGAAATATGGTGAATATTGGTAGCTCATATTGAGGGAGTTGTTGTGGTGTTTGATGAGATTAGCATTTAGCTTGCAGACATTCCATCTGCAGTCGAGGTGACATTCTCAGTACACACTTGTTGCTGTTTCTTTCTGAGAGTGCTCGCGTTTATATAGGGCCCCCGTTTACTTGCCTCGGTCCTGATCGGCTACCCCTTTAGGTGACCTTTGAATTTTGTTGGCTCATCTTTCTTCGGCTCTTAGGGGTTCGTAGATGGAGTCTATGTCAATATATTTGTTGATGGAGTTAACAAAGTGTACAGGGACATCTCTAGCTGTACTGGCTTCCTCCCATATCCCTAACTCTGTTGTAAGTAAATTGCCCTTTGGACCAGGATGGGTTGTTGCCTTGCAGAGAGAAAGTGGAGATATTCTCAGAGTTCTTGTGTTGATGTCAACATCAACATCTTTTGCTGTTTTAAGTCGGTATAGAGAGGGACCCCCACTCACATCGGAGGCTTGGTAGGGCATGCAGAGACACAGTACAGGAGGAAGCCTGTGGTTTCCACACTGTCTTTTTGAAAGACAACATTGGATTAAACCATTCCATGCATCTCAGATCTTACATCAGAGGGTTTAACATTTCCTCTCGGCTCGGTGTGGGAATCTGCAGCCCTGTTTTCACTTCTGAGTGGGTATATTTTAATGTCAGGATAGCGCCCAGATATAGTATAATTGCCTAATAATACAATCATAAATAACGTGCAGAAAATTACAATGATTTCCCGGAGGTCTTTGGTCTCTAACATGAGGCACACGTGCATATCAAAGAACATAGAACATAGTACAGAGTGAAACAGAACAGGAACAGGCTCTCCGGCTCACAATCTTGACCGAACCAATTAAATTAGTGATCAAATGGCCAACTTAACTAATCCCTTCTGCCTACACAATGGCCACATCCTTTAATTTTTCTCATATTCATGTGCCCATCTAAATGTCTTTTAAAAGTCTCCAATGTATCTGCTTCTGCCACCATCCCAGGCAGTAGAGTCCAGGCCCTCACCACTCTCTGTGTTAAAAACTTGGCTCTTGCACCTCCTTCGAAATTATCCCCTCTCAGCTTAAATGCATGGCCTCTGGTGTTAGACATTTCAACCCTTCTCTATCTATGCCTCTCATAATCTTATAAATCTCTATCAGATCTCCCCGCAGCCTCTGCTTTTCCAGAGAAAACAACCCAAGTTTGCCCAAACTCTTGCTCTCTAAGACAGGTAGCGTCCTGGTGAACCTCTTCTGCATCCTCTCCAAAGCTTCAACATCCTTCCTACAGTGGTGTGACCAGAACTGTACGCGTTACTCCAGATGTGGCCTGACTAAAGTTTCATGAAGTTGCAAGCTGAGTTGCACATGTGACCTCCATGTTAGTCA
Source organism: Mobula hypostoma (assembly GCF_963921235.1). NCBI lineage: Eukaryota > Metazoa > Chordata > Chondrichthyes > Myliobatiformes > Myliobatidae > Mobula > Mobula hypostoma. The sequence goes on from NC_086107.1 coordinate 108,308,597, forward strand.
CCTACCAAGTGATAAACACAAGAGATGCTGCAGATGCTGGAATTGCAGAGCACACAAAATGCTAGAGGAATTCAGCAGGTCAGGCAGCATCTACGGAGAAGAATAAACATTCGACGCTTTGGGCCAAGACCCCTTATCAAGGCCGGAAAGGATAGGGGAAGGAGCCAGAATAAGAAGGTGGGAGGAGGGGAAGGAGTACGAGATGGTGAAGCCAGGTGAGGGGGGGAGGGTAGGTGAGCATGGAGCGAAGGTGAAGTGCGAAGGAGGGAGGTGATAGTAAAATGTAAAGGCCTGAAGAAGAAGGAATCTGACAGGACAGGAGTGGCCCGTGAGTTAAAGGGAAGAACAAGAAAATCTGCACATGTGGGAAATCCAAGCAACACACACACACACACACACAAAATGCTGGAGGAACCCAGCAGGTCAGGCAGCACTTATGGGAAAGAGTAACCAGTCAACGTTTCGAACTGAAACCCTTCATCAGGACTGGAAAACCAAGATGAGAAGTTAGAGCAAGATGGCGGGGGGAGGGGAGGAAGAAGTGCAAGGTGGCAGGTGATAGGTGAAACCAGGAGAGGGGGAGGGGTGAGGTAAAGAGCTGAGAAGCTGATTGGTGAAGGAGATAAAGAGCTGGAGAAGGTGGAATCTGATAGGAGAGGACAGAAGAAAGGGAAGGGGGACGAGCACCAGAGGGAGGTGATGGGCAGGTAAGAAGATAAGGTGAGAGGGGAAAATGGGAATGAAGGAAGGGTGAAGGGTGGGGTGGGTCAATTACCATGGCAATCCCACAGACCTCTTGCTTTAGGATATCAACAAAAGGTTTGGAATCCCTGCTGTAAAGGTTAGTGTTTAAAGCATATTCTTAATTACTCTTAAACTGAGTGGTTCTCTAGAATATTTCAGTAAGTATTTTAGAGTCAATGACCTGGAGTAGCTCAAAATATAGGAGAGAGCAGTTAAGGAAAGCAGATATTATTCTCTGATGAGCAGCAATGAGCCATCTGGGCTTTATAACTGTCTGGCAGTTTAAGTGGTCATTATTGCTAAGATTAGTTGCTGTTGCTCCAGGTTATAAACCTGAATTTAAATTCCACAGTTGCTGTGGTGGGTGTTGCCTGCTTGCGGCTGCCTGGTGGGGTGGCATTGGAGTCGGGTGCTTCGCCGGAGTGACGGGGATGGTGTGGCGCGGCATCCATGCCGAAGCCGGTGCTGCCCCCCAGTGGCTGCTCGGCAGAAGGCAAGCTGTATTGTGTTCGACTGCAGACTGTTGCAACATTCATGGACTCAGGGACTAGTACAAAATTTTTGTTGTGTGACCGTATTTTACTGATCTCTTATATGTGCCTTGTGCTGTGGATGACTGTTGATACTGTGTCTTGCACCTTGGCCCTGGAGTAAGGTTGTTTTGTCTGGCCATATTCATGGGTATTCATATATGGTACAATTAAACTCCGACTCTGTATAACCAGCAATTTAACTACAGGGGCACCACTATACTGAATGAGTGAACAGAGAACATAGAACAGTATGAGCTCTTCAGCCCACAATGTTGTGCCAACTATATAAATCTACACCAAGATCAATCTAACCTTTCCCTCTTACATAGCCCATAACCCTCCATTTTTCTTATATCCAGCTAGAGTCTCTTCAATGTCCCTGTTATCAGCCTCTACCCCCAACCTCTACATTGAGTCTCAGGTACCCACCGCTCCCTCTACAAGAACTTTAGTGTCGAAGATTAAGGGTAGTTCCAAGATAAGGTGCAGTTAGGATGTTGGTGAATATTGGTAGCTCAGGTTGAGGCGTTTGAAGTTGCAGTATTTGTCCAGCTTGGCAATTAACTTGGGAACACAAATTGCTGGTGCAGAGACACTGTTGCTGATCTAGGTACGTGAAGACCGAGAAGGACGCCACTTTTACTGGGACACCATGAAGGTTCTGGTGCAGGCAAATTCGAAACAAGCACAAGAATTTTCAGAAGCGTGGTTGTCGTCTGATAACTCCATAAACAAACATATCGAAATAGATGCCATCTACGAACCCCCTAAGAGCCAAAGAAATGCAAGCCAATAGAATTCGAAGGTCAACTGAAGGGGTAGCCAATCAGGACCAAGGCAAACAAATGGGAGCTATATAAGTGTGAGCAGTCTCAGAGAGAAACACCAACAACTGCGCACTGAAGATGCCATCTTGTCTGGTGAGCTAATTGCCAAGCTCGATGAACACCGCAACATCAAAGGAGCAGTCATTTAAAACTGAGGGTGTAGAAATATCCTATCACAGAGAGTGATAACTCTCAGGAATTCTCTGCTGTAGATAGTTATGGGGCTTGCTCATTAGAAGTATCTACAGTGGAGGTAAAAGATTGGGAATTGAGGGCTTTGGGGATCTGGAATAGAAGAGAACTTGAGGCCAGAATAGATCAGCCATGATCATACTGAAAAGCAAGACAGGCTTGAGGGCTGAGCTGCCTCCTGCTTCTGTTTTCATGTTCTCTGTTGCTCAAAGGAGGGACTGCTGTTCGTTTCACCCAGAACAACTATATGCCTTTTCTGCGAGGGCCAGGCAGCATCTGTGGAAGAAAGTAAACAGTTGATGTTTCGGGCTGAGACTCTTCATCATGTCTCAGCCTGAAACGCCAACTGTTTATTCATTTCCATACCTGCTGCCTGACCTATTGAGTTCCTCTAGCATTTTGTGCTTGCTGCTTTGGATTTCCAGCATCTGCAGGTTTTCTGGTACATGCCTATTCTGCTGTTCAGGACTGGGAAATTCAAAGGCAAATTCCATCACTCACCTTCCAAACACCTGGCCTCCTCCAGCTCCATGATACAAACTTCACCTGCCCCCCCCCCACCAACTGATCTCCAGCCTTCCATTCACCCCCATCTCCCTGATCAACTCTGAGCTCTTATACTTGATCATCAATCACTCCCAGCCTTCTCCAACACGTATGGAGAGAAACTGTTCCTGTTACGGGTCATACAGGCAATCTGGGAACCTCAACTTGATCAGGAGACAAATCTCAACCCTGCAACTTGGAAATCTGAATCAAAATTATTCAAAAATATAGAATAAAAAACAATATTGGTCTTGGTATACTGAGTACATGTTCTATTTGTTTTGCAAAAGTTTTAGTTCTTAAGGCGCAGTATAATTCACATGATTGTTCTCCGTTGGTATAATCTCCTTCCTCTACAACCAAGAGCAGGTGATACAATGTGGAAGTGTCTTTTTAAAGAGGGGCCCGCAGCAACAGCTACACAAGGCACATAGAGCTATAGGTTTCTTTACAACGTTGGAATACTTACAATGATTAGTAGGATAAAGTAAATGAAGTTGTAGAAGGAATGTGCGTCCATCACATAGTACATGATTTCAACCCAACCTTCCAGGGTGATAACCTGTCAAAATATTAAGAGTGGGATTATCTTTGTTCATCACATGTACATCAAAGTATCAAAACATACACTCAATGGCCAATTTATTAGGTTGCACTTGTACACCTGCTCGTTAATGCAAATATCTAATTGGCCAATCACATTGCAGCAACTCAATGCATAAAAGCATGCAGACATGCTCAAGAGGTTCAGTTGTTGTTCAGAACAAACATCAGTGACCTTGACAGTGGCAGGTTTGCTGGTGTCAGACGGGGTGGTTCGAGTATCGCAGAAACTGCTGATTTTCATGCACAACAGTCTCCAGAGATGAGAGAATGGTGTGAAAAGCAAAAAAAATCCAGTGAGCGGCAGTTCTGTGGGTGAAAACACTAATGAGAGAAGTCAGAGGAGAATGGCCAGACTGGTTCAAGCTGACAGGAAGGCGACAGTAACTCAAATAGCCATGTGTTACAACAGTGGTGTGCAGAAGAGCATCTCTGAATGCACAAGTTGATCCTTGAATTGGATGGGCTACAGCAGCAGAAGATCACACTGGGTTCCCCTCCTGTGCTTAATAACGTGGCCTCTGCACATATGTCATTTATGTCAACGATCAACACAGTCCGGAGATATGTTTGAGGCAGCCTGTAAGTGTTGCCATGTTTCTGGCACCAAAAAAGCATGCCCAAAACTTATTAACCTTAGCTTGTAAGTCTTTTTGGAATGTGGGAGGAAACTGGAGTACCCAGAGGAAACTCACATGCCAAGAATGTACAAACTCCTTACAGAAAGCCACAGGAATTGGACCTCGATCAATTCTACAGCTGGTGGAGTAAAACGTTTAACTAACCCCTAAGCTACCAAGGAAAGCTATATTAACATCTAAGCTGTGTTACTTCCGTGGAGAAGAAGCTGAACATCAACGACCCCTCCGTAGAGATCGTTAAGAGCACCAAATTTCTTGGTGTTCACCTGGCGGAGAATCTCACTTGGTCCCTCAGCACCAGCTCCATAGCAAAGAAAGTCCAGTAGCGTCTCTACTTTCGCAAAGGCTGAGAAAAGTCCATCCCCCACCCCCCCATCCTCACCACGTTCTACAGAGGTTGTACTGAGAGCATCCTGAGCAGCTGCATCACGGCCTGGTTCAGAAATTGCACCATCCCGGATCGCAAGGCCCTGCAGTGGATAGTGAGGTCAGCTGAGAAGATCATCGGGGTCTCTCTTCCCGCCATTACAGACATTTACACCACACGCTGCATCCGCAAAGCAAACAGCATTATGAAGGACCCCACGCACCCCTCATACAAACTCTTCTCCCTCCTGCCATCTGGGCAAAAGGCACCAAAGCATTCAGGCTCTCATGACCAGACTATGTAACAGTTTCTTCCCCCACGCCATCAGACTCCTCAATACCCAGAGCCTGGCTTGACACCAACCTACTGCCCTCTACTTTGCCTACTGTCTTGTTTATTATTTATGATTATTTATTGTAATGCCTGCACTGTTTTGTGCACTTTATGCAGTCCTGGATAGGTCTGTAGTCTAGTGTAGTTTTTGTGTTTTTTTCTTACATAGTTCAGTGTAGTTTTTGCATTGTTTCATGTAGCACCATGGTCCTGGAAAAGGTTGTCTCATTTCTACTATGTTCTGTACCAGCAGTTATGGTTGAAATGACAATAAAAAATGACTTTGACTTGACTTGATCTTCTGCAAACCCAGGTTATTTATTGTCAGTGTGCCATAGAAGGAGGCCAATCGGCCCATTGTGAATTCTAGCAGAGCAATCTCATTGGTCCCAGTACGTACGTCTAACTCCTCTATTGTCTGGCAACTTATTCTCTCTCATGTGCTGATCAAATCCTCCCTCGGGTTCTTCTGACAGCCGCTGACACTACGGTAAACTGTAAACCAACCAGTTTGCCTCTGGAGTGTGGGAGAAAACAGCAGAATCCTGTATAAACCCAAACTGTAACCGGGAGAAAATCAAATTCCACACAGGCAGCATCAGAGCACAAGAGTGAACCTGCATCTCTGAGTTGAGATGCCTGCCACATCGCTTCACCACGTAAGCTGCATTGTGAGTTTTTGGAGAGGGAAACTCATTGGGGTGAGACTATCCAGATGGTCTAGGAGCTTGGAATCCCATCAGAGCAATTGAGGAAATTTCTTGTAGCACTGCTAACTTATTCTCTCCCACACGCCTATCACCCACCTACACTAGAGTTAACTCGCAGCTGCCAATTGATCTCCCAATACAGCACTGAGATGTGGGAGGAGACTGAGAGATCAGGCGCAAACTCACAGAGTTTGCCATGTGGAAAACACAGACACTTCATTTTGGCACTGGGGGATCAGGGTCAAACACACATGGTCACAGGGAAACACGGACACTTCACACCAGCACTGGGAGATCTCTGGGAAACCTACAGGGTCACAAGAAGAGCATGGTCACTTCACACGGACACTGGGAGATCCGGGAGAGAACCACACGGTCACTGGGAAAAAAAATAGACACTTCACACTGACACTAGGAGACCAGGGGGAGAACTGCACGGTCACAGGGAAAAAAAAAATGGACACTTCACACTGACACTGGAAGATCGGGAACAAACTTATGTGGTCACAGGGAGACAATGGATACTTTTCTCAGGCACTGGAAGGTCAGAGGGACACTCACAGGATCACAGGAAGAACATGAACACTTCACACCAGTACTAGAGCATCAGGGGGAGAATCACAGGGTCAGAAGGAAAGCATAGACACTTCACACAACAATGGGAGATCTGGGGAGAACCATAGGGACACAGGGATACAATGGACACTTCACTCTGACATTGGAGGATCTTGATATTGATCCATGGCATAAAAAATGTCTAGGAACTCTACAAAATGTTGTGCGAGAAAATCCCAGGAAATCAGCAATTCCTGAGATACTCAAACCACCCCATCTGGCACCAACAGTCAAAGTCACTTAGATCACATTTTTTTCCCATCCTGATGTTTAGTCTGAAAAACAACTGAACCTCTTGACCATGTCTGCATGCTTTTATGCATTGAGTTGCTGCCACATGATTGGCTGATTAGATATTTGTATTAAAAAGCAGGTCTACAGGTGTACTTAATAAAGTGGTCATTGAGTGTAGGTCTGGAAGGGATGAATACAGAAAGGATGAAAAATTTAAGATTTTCTTATGAGAACAAATAAATTGGATGTCACTCTTCAAAAAAAGGCTCACCCATCTTAAGAGAGTTAGGCTGACTTTTTCGCTCTTTTTTGGGTTATGAGGGTCTTTTGGTGCCCTCTCCCTCGAAGGGTGGCAGAGATTGATAAGTGAGGAGGGTGCAAGGTTACCCAGGGCAGTTGGGAATGATGTGGGGTGGGGGTGTGGTAATGGCTATAATTTTGTTGAATGTCATAGGTCTGCAAGAGGACCACAACTTTGTCCTGGTCTGGAGGCTCGATTGCAATGACCGGAAGGGCTATGTTGGCTGGAGTTAGGGATTTGTGCATTGGCGCTAAGTATGGTCAGCCATGCCAAACAGGTCAAAGGGTAGAGGACAGTCTACCGGTCCTCCGGGTTGAGGAGTTCAGCTCAGGGTTAACAAACCTGACTGGTAAAACGAAACTGTCACAGAAACAGCAAGGAAGAATCCTACCTCTGAGTGAGCTGGTATTCCTGAGTCTCCACCTGGGACTTGCACAACTGACCGTAGTGGGAACTAAGAGGAAGCTACTGACATGAAGAAGGAAGACCTGAACACCGCTGGAGCTGGAGGACCTTCACTGCTGCCCTAAATGCCAGCGAAGTAATGGGCAGTGAGCAAGTCAGAAGGTCAGAGCGGGCCCCTGAGACTGAGTTGTGCCCCTAAAGGGTACGTTGGTAAATCGATCCTCAGTTGCTTTGTGTGAGCATGCAGTGCTAGACTGAAGCACTCTATATAGATGAAGTTTAGACGTGGGCGTTAAATCTCACCATTACATGGCTGTTCAATTGGTTTAAATAAATGAGGGAAGAATGTTAACCTTCCATGCTTCTATAGTCTCCTACACAAAAAAAACAAAATATTAATTCAGCTACGAGACTAAAATGGTTATAGCTGGGGGTTGTAATGGGGTCAAGCTCCCACTACCTAGAAAAATGCTCCCAATGGTGTGTGCCTCAAACAGTTCCTGGCCTTCATGTGTGGCTTAGCTACTAAGCCCAACGGAATCGTTCCTACCGACAGGGCGAAGGTGGGTTACTGGCGCCTTAAAACCAGTCACTTCAGGCAGATAGGGCTCATCGGCCGTAGTTGGGAAGTCATCGAGGAGAAGGAAAACTCTGATCTCAAACCTCCGCTGCCTTGTGGCTATAGCCACTCGTGGGGGAAGGCTTTGGGAGCAAACGGCAAGGAAAAGTCCCAGAGCTGGAGTCCCTAAGGCAGTCCTATGTTGAGTTCAACGCTGACTGGCAGCTCCTGCGACGCCGCTGGTCAGTGCATCTGTCTCTGCCGACACTTTGGATTCATCAGCTGCATGGAGAGGGAGAGCTTGCTACATGGACAACAGCTTGCTTTTCATCTCGTACTCCCATGGCTTGCATATCTAGACAGCCAGGACGTAACATCTATGGTTGACCCTGACCAATGGAGGCTTCACCAAAACAGCTAATGTAAGTTGAATTTGGTTAAAGTAAATTCATCATCTAAACCAAGCCATCTACTTGTAGCTACCATCAGGCTGGAGGGTCAGAAACCTGAAGGCCCATACCACCTTCAACCATTTGGTTCCTGAACCAACTGGTACAACCTTAATCACTATCTCTGTACCACAACACCGTGAACACTTTGTAGAACAAAGGACATTTTAAAATTGTGTTCCAATTGTGTTCCTTCTTGTATAACTTATGGTTTCTTCTAGGGTGCATCACAACCTGGTATGGAAGTTATCCTGTCCAAGACCGGAAGAAGCTGCAGAAGATCATGAACACAGCCCAGCACATCACACAAACCAATCTTCCGTCCTTGGACTCACTTTACACCGCACACTGTCGGAGCAGGGCGGCCAGGATAATCAAGGACACGACCCACCCGGCCAACACACTTTTCGTCCCTCTTCCCTCCGGGAGAAGGCTCAGGAGCTTGAAGGCTCGTACAGCCAGATTTGGGAACAGCTTCTTTCCAACTGTGATAAGACTGCTGAACGGATCCTGACACGGATCTGGGCCGTACCCTCCAAATATCTGGACCTGCCTCTCGGTTTTTTTGCACTAGCTTACTTTCCATTTTTCTATTTTCTATTTATGATTTATAATTTAAATTTTTAATATTTACTATCGATTTGTAATCCAGGGAGCGGGAAGCGCAGAATCAAATATCGCTGTGATGATTGTACGTTCTAGTATCAATTGTTTGGCGACAATAAAGTATAAAGTAAAGTACTTTATGTTTTCTTGTGAATGTTGTGCCTCTGATGCTATCTACCTGCAATGTGGGTTATCCAATGCACCTACTGTGCATATGAGTACAGTACTTGTGCGGATGTCGATAAACTTAACCTCGACTTTAAAATGGCATCGCCCACCAAGCAATCGGGGCAGAATGGGTTGAACCTCTCAGTGTTATCTGAGCTCTGTCAAATTTCAGAACAGCTTAGATGGGTAATTCTGGATAAGATTCAACTAGGACATTGATGGAGAAGACTGGTGGTTTATGGGTATGAGGGGCATGAACTCCATTAATACCTGAAATATCACAATCCACGCGTAGCCGATGTTGTCAAAGTTAATGGCTCCTTTGTGAGGGTTCTTGTCACCAGTTTGGCAGGCAGTGTAGTACCGGTTCCAGTTGACACACCCCCCGGTAACGTTGAGCTCCTGGCCCAAGGCAGCATAGTAGTAATAGTCATCCTTGTCCAGGCAGCATTCATGCCCGTTGTCTCTCAGTGCTGGGATCTCGTGACAGCCCATGATGCCGTTATCTCCAGACAGAGAGCAGATGAAAGGCGTTTCATCATCCTTCTCGGGATGGTAGTACAGGGGCAGAGAGAGTCCATTGTACCTGGAAACAGAGTGAAACAAAGAAACTTGAGACGTCTGCTTGTGGAGGTCTTGGCGACATGAATGAGAGGTCAGTGTAGTGGGGAGGGTGGGATCTGTGTAGTGCAGAAGGTGGGGTCAGTGTAGGGGATAAGATGGGGTCAGTGTAGTTGAGAAAGTGGGGTCTGTGTAGGGGATAAGATGGGGTCAGTGTAGTGGTGGGAGTGGGATCTGTGTAGTGGTGAAGGAGAGGTCTGTCTAGTGGTCTCCTGAGTGGAGAAGTTGGACCAAACAGAAATGAGTCTGACATTCGTGGTGTATTTAATCAGGGGCTGCTGTGAGCTCTGCCCTGTGGCGAAGCAGCAGCTATCTTTACTGGGCAGACTGCTGCACCAAATTCCTCTCTGTAACCCCCACTGATCCACCCTTTTCATGGCATATCCTCGTCGGCTGTACCCGCGGCTGGAATTGGTGTTGGTTTACTACTGTCACATGCACCGAGATACAGAGAAAGGCTTGTCTTGCATTCTGTTCATACAGATCAGATAATTAGGCAGTGCATTGAGGCAGAACAAGTTAAAACAATAGCAGAATGCAGATAAGTGTGTGACAGCTAGAGAATGTGCAATGCAGGTAAGCAACAGGTTGCAAGGTCATAATGAGATCCTCCAAACTTTTCTTCTGGCAAGGTCTAGATCAGTGATCGGGACTACATCGAGTTTTTGTTATTAAAGGATAAGAACAGTTGGCTTGTTGTAGTTTTAGATTTAGATTTAGAGATTGTGAGATGCTAACAGGTCCTTCCAACCCAATGAGCACGCGCTGCCCAGTTGTACCCATGTGACCAATTAACCTACTAACCTGCACGTCTTCTGAATGGCGAAAAACGGGACCACCCAAAGGAAACCCACGCGGTCATGGGGAGAGTGTACAGAGAGTGGCGGATGGGAACCCGCATTGCAATAGTGTTACGTTAACCGCTCTGCGTGGAAGACTCCGCGGCCAAAGGACTTCCCCCTCCCTCCACCTTCTTACTCTGGCATCTTCCCCCCTTCGTTCCAGTCCTACTGAAGGGTCCCAGTCCGAGGTGTGGACTGTTGGATCTGACCTGCTGAGGTCCTCCAGCATTTTGTGAGTGCTGCACTGGTTTCTGGACAACAAACGGCAATGTGACCACGACTAAGTAACCGGTTTCACTGCTGTTCACTAAAGGTAGCTAGTGGCTCAGGACGGGAGGAGAAGCCCCTCACTCATCTCTATAACACTGCAGCAGAAACAGTAGATTAGACTTGGCTTACCGTCTCAATCAAAGTCAGTACTTTTGCACTCTCTTCATGCTGGCTGTCCAACACAGAAATATAGGAACATAGAAAATAGGTGCAGGAGTAGGCCATTCGGCCCTTCGAGCCTGCACCGCCATTCAGTATGATCATGGCTGATCATCCAACTCAGAACCCTGTACCTGCCTTCTCTCCATACCCCCTGATCCCTTTAGCCACAAGAGCCATATCTAACTCTCTCTTAAATATAGGCAATGAACTGGTCTCAACTGTTTCCTGTGGCAGAGAATTCCACAGATTCACCACTCTCTGTGTGAAGAAATTTTTCCTCATCTCGGTCCTAAAAGGCTTCCCCTTTATCCTTAAACTGTGACCCCTTGTTCTGGACTTCCCCAACATCGGGAACAATCTTCCTACATCTAGCCTATCCAATCCCTTTAGAAATTTATACGTTTCAATAAGATCCCCCCTCAATCTTCTAAATTCCAGCGAGTATAAGCCTAGTCGATCCAGTCTTTCATCATATGAAAGTCCTGCCATCCCAGGGATCAATCTGGTGGACAGTGCAGCATCTTATGGTCTTATAGTGGGATCGGGGATCAGCCATGACAGAATGGTGGAAGAGACTTGATGGGCTGAATGGCCTAATTCTACTCCTATGGTCTCCTGATAGTAGTCATCTGATAGTACAGCACTCTTGCAACATGGACCTTTCCCTATTCTGCTTTTCTCCCCCCAGCATTACTCCTCTGATGGTTTTCCTTATCTACTTACTCCCAAGTCCCTGCAAAGGGATTTGGGAACTCCTCGTGCAGGATTGCCTAAAGATTAATTTGCAGGTGGTGGAGCCGGTGGCGAGGAAGGCAAATGTAATGTTAGCATTCATTTCAAGAGGACTAGAATATAAAAGCGAGGATGTAATGTTGAGGCTTTATAAAGCACTGGTGAGACCTCACTTGGAGGATTGTGAGCAGTTGTGGGACCCTTATCTAAGAAAGGATGTGCTGACATTGGAGAGGGTTTTAAGAGGGCTCGTGGAAATTATTCTGTGTTTGAGAGGCATATGAGGAGTGTTTGATGGCTCTGGGTTCTCACCGGAATTCAGAAGAATAAAGGGTGACCTCATTGAAACCTGTCAAAAGTCAAAAGACAGACTGGAGGCAGAGAGGATGTTTCCTATGGTGGAGGAGTCTAGGCAAGAGAGCACAGCCTCAGAATAAAGGAGCGTCCTTTTAAAATGGAGAAGAGGAGGAATTTTCAGAATGGCAGGCGGTGACTAGTGGGGTACCGCAAGGCTCAGTGCTGGGACCCCAGTTGTTTACAATATATATTAATGACTTGGATGAGGGAATTAAATGCAGCATCTCCAAGTTTGCGGATGACACGAAGCTGGGTGGCAGTGTTAGCAGTGAGGAGGATGCTAAGAGGATGCAGGGTGACTTGGATAGGTTGGGTGAGTGGGCAAACTCATGGCAGATGCAATTTAATGTGGATAAATGTGAAGTTATCCACTTTGGTGGCAAAAATAGGAAAACAGATTATTATCTGAATGGTGGCCGATTAGGAAAAGGGGAGGTGCAACGAGACCTGGGTGTCATTATACACCAGTCATTGAAAGTGGGCATGCAGGTACAGCAGGCGGTGAAAAAGGCGAACGGTATGCTGGCATTTATAGCGAGAGGATTCGAGTACAGGAGCAGGGAGGTACTACTGCAGTTGTACAGGGCCTTGGTGAGACCACACCTGGAGTATTGTGTGCAGTTTTGGTCCCCTAATCTGAGGAAAGACATCTTTGCCATAGAGGGAGTACAAAGAAGGTTCACCAGATTGATTCCTGGGATGGCAGGTCTTTCATATGAAGAAAGACTGGATGAACTGGGCTTGTACTCGTTGGAATTTAGAAGATTGAGGGGGGATCTGATTGAAACGTATAAGATCCTAAAGGGATTGGACAGGCTAGATGCGGGAAGATTGTTCCCGATGTTGGGGAGGTCTAGAACGAGGGGTCACAGTTTGAGGATAGAGGGGAAGCCTTTTAGGACCGAGGTTAGGAAAAACTTCTTCACACAGAGAGTGGTGAATCTGTGGAATTCTCTGCCACAGCAAACTGTTGAGGCCAGTTCATTAGCTATGTTTAAAAGGAAGTTAGATATGGCCCTTGTGGCTACAGGGGTCAGGGGGTATGGAGGGAAGGCTGGGTTCTGAGTTGGATGATCAGCCATGATCATAATAAATGGCGGTGCAGGCTCGAAGGGCCGAATGGCCTACTCCTGCACCTATTTTCTATGTTTCTATGTTTCTATTTCTTTAGCTAGAAAGAAGTGAATCTGTGGAATTTGCTGCCACGGGCGGCTATGGTGGCCAAGTCATTGGGTGTATTTAAGGCAAAGCTTGATAGATTCTTGATTAGTCAGGGTGTGATTGGATACGTGAAGAAGGCAGGAGATTGGGGCTGAGAGGAAAAATAAATTAGCCATGATGAAATGGCAAAGCAGGCTCGATGGGCAAAGGTGGCCTAATTCTGCTCCGGTATCTTATAGTCTTAGTGTCTCCTTATGGCAGAGAAGAATGCTGGGTTTGCAATGAATCCTCTTTCCACTCCAGTTGTCCCCAGACTCTCAGAAATTTGCTACTCGGCTACCCACGAGGGGCAGAAGATACAAAAACCTCAAAACTTGCACCACCAGGCTGGTAGACAGCTTCTATCCCGCAGTATAAGACTAGTTAATGGATTTCTTACATGATAAAGATCTCTCAGTCTGCCTCGTCACAGTCGGTGGGTTAATTGGTTATTGCAAATTGTCCCATGATTAGGCTAGGATTAAATTGGAAGATTGCTGGGCAGTGTGGCTCGAGGAGCTACTTCAATCAATCAATAACATAATCAATCAATTGATCGATCAGAAATAATGACCTTGCACTTTGCTTCTCTACTTGCGCTCCACTTTCTTTATAACTATGAAACCATATTCTTCATTCTGTTATTGCCTTCCCTTTTATCTGACCTCGATGTGCTGATGTTTGCGATGATCTGTCTGGATGGAATGCAAACAAAGTTTTATGTGTGACGTTATTAAATCAATTTAGGAATCCACATAGAGGGATGTAATCCATTTTCATGAATAATTCATGGGGTTGTGACTTTCAAATGTCTCTTCAATATCTTCCCACCACGGTCACAAATGAGAGGAACTTCAGTCCTGCAGAAATATTACAATTTAGTACGAAGGGATCTGGCTGAGTGGTGCCACAACCACAACCTCTTACTCAATGTCAGCAAGACCAAGGAGCAGATTATTGACCAGGATGAGGAAACTGAAGGTCCTCACAGGAGGATCAGAGGTGGAGAAGGTCACCAACTTTAAGTCCCTCGGTGTTATCATTTCAGAGGAAAGTCCTGGGCCCAGTATGTAAGTGCAATTATGAAGAAACCACAGCAGTGTCACTACTTCCTTAGGAGTTTGTGAAGATTCAGTATGACATCTAAAACTTTGACAAACTTCTATAGATGTGTGGTGGAGAGTACATTGACTGGCTGCATCACAACCTGGTATGGAAACACCAATGCCCCTGAATGGAAAATCCTGCAAAAGGTAGTGGATATGGCCCAGTCAATCATGGGAAAAGCGATCCCCAACGTTGAGAACATCAACATGGGGAGTTGTTGCAAAAAAGCAGCATCCATCATCAGGGACCCCCACCACCTTGTCCATGCTCACTTCTCGCTGCTGCCATCAAGAAGAAGGTACAAGAGCCTCAGGACTCACACCACCAGGTTCAGGAACAGTTACTACCCCTCAATCATCAAGCTCTTGGACCAGAGGGGATAACTTCACTCAACTTCGCTTGGTGCATCACTGAAGTATTTCCACAATCTGGGGACTCACTTTTAAGGACACTTCACTTCATGATCTCAGTATTTATTACTTATTTATTATTATTATTTATTTTTGTATTTGCACGTTTGTTGACTTTTGCACACTGGTTGAATGCCCAGTTGGTAAGGTCTTTCATTGATTGTATTATGGTTATTATTCTATTATGGATTTATTGAGTATGCCCACAAAAATGACTTAGGGCTGTACATGGTAACATATATGTACTTTGATAATAAATTTACTTTGAACCTTGAACTTTGGATTAATGCAATTAAGACAGCCCTGTGCGCACAGTTGTTTCTATGAAACTACTTCCTGTTCACCTCTGGCCCAAGGAAGTTCTTCTGTTTGTTCCATTTCCTGATGGGATGGGGATTTCCCTCCACCCTTAGCTGACTGGAGCTTGACGCCCAGAATTCACAGGTAGGCTTGCTGGGAAAAGACACGGACTTTACAGCATGGATGGAGGCCCCTTGTCCCATTCCGTAGATGCCAACCAGAGGTGGCCGAGATTCTGCTAAGTTGATTTACTGTGAGATTTTGGGGTTGTCTATCTCAGTAGGCAAGTAGTCAAATTCATCACAGGCTGGAATCAGAAGATCTGATAGATGAATCAACAGATCTGGGAATTGGACAGTGGAAAGTGGACACAGCACTGGATCATTCTTTTGTTCACTATGTGCCATGTTGTATGACGTGGGCGATCGTAGTCTTTCCATGACCATGATTGTTCCTGGCAAAATTTTTCTACAGAAGTGGTTTGCCATTGCCTCCTTCTGGGCAGTGTCTTTACAAGACAGGTGACCCCAGCCATTATCAATACTCTTCAGAGATTGTCTGCCTGGCGTCAGTGGTCACATAACCAGGACTTGTGATATGCACCAGCTGCTCATATGACCATCCACCACCTGCTTCCATGGCTTCACATGACCCTGATCGATGGGGACTAAGCAGGTGCTACACCTTGCCCAAGGGTGACCTGCAGGCTAGCAGAGGGATCAGTGATTTTATTGAGTAGGATATCATTGTGGAAGGGCCAAATGGACTACTCCCATTCTTAAGTGTCTGCTGATGGGGACTGAGCTGTACTTGCATCAAAGTATTCAGAGGGAGATAAAGGAAAAAGGTGCTATACTTCATTAGGAGTTGGTGGAGATTTGGTCTGTCACCGAAGACGCCAGCAAATCTCGACATGGGTACCGTGACAAGTTCTCTGACTGCTTGCCTTACCGTCCCCCAATGTGCAGGATCAAAAAAACCCTGCAGAGAATTGTCGATCCAGCCATCTTCCTCGTGAGCACTTGCCCCCCACCCCAGCATCAAGGGCATCTTCAAAAGACAATGACTCAAGGAGGTGGCATCATCGTTACGGAGCCTCACTATCCAGCACGTGCCCTGGTCTCATTGCTACCATCAGGGAGGAGGGACAGCAGCCTGAGGGTTCACACTCAACATCTGAGGAACAGCTTCTTCCCCTCCACCATCATTTTTCTGAACGGTTCCTGAACATGCAAACGCAACCTTACTATTTTCCTCTTTTGTCGCACTATTTATTCTTATTGATATATTTCTCAGTAAAAGGCAACAGATTTATACGATCCAAAGAATTTAGTAGTGTTGGCACGTGGCCAAGTGGTTAAGGTGTCGGTCTAGTGACCTGAAGGTCGCTAGTTTGAGCCTTGGCTGAGGCAGTATGTGTGTCCTTGACCAAGGCACTTAACCACACATTGCTCTTCGATGTAACCAGTGCCAAGCTTTATGGGTCCTAATGCCCTTCCCTTGGACAACATTGGTGGTGTGGAGAGGGGAGACTTGCAGCATGGGCAACTGCTGGTCTTCCATACAACCTTGCCCAGGCTTGCGCCCTAGAAACCTTCCAAGGCGCAAATCCATGGTCTCACGAGACTAGCGGATGCCTATTATATTTCTTGGTGTAATTTATAGTAAATTTTTAATCTTTCACCGTACTGCCGCTGCAGAACAACAACTTTCAGGACATCCAGAATATCAGTGATAATAAACCTGATTCTGCGTACTCAGGGGTAACAGGAGGTGGCCTGTACCCCTCCCTGTCTGTAAATCTAACCTGCTACTTCAGCCACAGTGTCAGAGAGTTATACAACATGGGAACAGGCCCTTCAGCCCAACTTGTTCCTGCTGATCAAGATTCTATCCATTTGTCTGTGCTTGGCCCTTGTGCTCGGAATATTTCCTGTCTATTGACCTTAAATGTCTTTTAACATTGTAATTACACCTGCCTCTGGCAACTTGTTCAATATACCAACCACCCTCTGTGTGAAGAAGTCACCCCTTGCATCTCTTTTAAATCTTTCTCTTCAGGATCGGGTTTAATATCACAGGCGATTGTTGTGAAATTTCTTGTCTTTGCAGCAGCAGTACAATGCAATACCTCATAATAAAAACTGTAAATTGCAGCAAGGAGTATATATATGAAGAAGTTAAATTAAATAAGTAGCGCGAAAAAGAGTATTGAGGTAGTGCTCATGGGTTCAATGTCCATTCCGAAATTGGGTGACAGAGGGGAAGAAGCTGTTCCTGAATCATTGAGTGTGTGTCTTCAGGCTCCTGTACCTCCTTCCTGATGGTAGCAATGAGAGGGCATGACCTGGGTGATGGGGGTCTTTAATGATGGATGCCTCCTTTTTGAGGCATCACTCCTTGAAGAGGCCCTGGATGCTGGGGTGACTAATACCCATGATAAAGCTCACTGCGTTCACAACTTTCTGCAGCTGATCTATCTCACTCATGTACACCTTCTTGTCACCTGAAACCCATGTCCCCTAGTTTTAGATTAACCTACACGCGGAGAAACAGTTCACACTGAATGTCAGACTGTTCGTAGTACAGATTCAGCAAGCCTCCGATCTCCCGGATGCTTTTCTCCATGCCTTGCCAATCCTGGGCAAATAGCCCAGTCAGGTCCACGTCCGAGCTTCCGGGAAGTGAGTGCTTGCACACAATCTCTGCTCACCGATCTTCAGGGGAGAGAGAATTGGGAGTGGCTTTGCAGGGGGACAGAAGAAAGCGAACAAAGGAGAAGAGAGAGAGAAAGGGGGGGGGGAGAAGTAGGCATAAATAAAGTGAGAGAGAGGGACACAGAGAAATTGAGAGATTGTGAAATTGTGGCCAGAGCGGAGATTGTAGTACAGATTTTTAGAGGGAGGGTGTGAGAAGGAGAGAAATAAAGAGAGGGAAGTAGAGGGGTGAGGGAGAGAGGGAGAGTTTGTGTGTGTGTGCATGCACATACTTTTATGTGTGTGAGTGTGTGAGAGCAGGCGCGTGTCTGTATGTGCGTGCCTATGTATACGCATGTGTGTGTGTGTGTGTGTGTGTGTGTGTGTGAGAGAGACAGAGAGAGAGCGAGATGGAAAGTGACAGAGAGAGAGAGAAGGCAAGAAAGAGAAATACTGAGTCAGATAGAGGCAGTATGAGATAGAAAGGAGGAAGATAGGTATAAAGAGTGGCAGACCTTGGTTGTACACTCACGAAAGGGCACAGTTTTAAGGTGCTTGGAAGTAGGTACAGAGGAGATGTCAGGGGTAAGTTTTTTTACACAGAGAGTAGTGAGTGCGTGGAATGGGCTGCCAGCGACAGTGGTGGAGGCAGATACGATAGGGTCTTTTAAGAGGCTCCTGGATAGGTACATGGAGCTTAGAAAAATAGAGGACTATGGGTAAGCGCTTGACAGAGGATGGTGCTCAGTATCGGAGGGCTGGTTGGAGGCTCCAAGTTTTTGGACGGACTCAAGTGTCAGCTGTGGTCAGGTGCTTCTAGGGTGCTGCATCAGCAAATTTGCAGTGCTGGAAGCTCATGGCAGGGAGAGTTTCTCCCTTCTACCGTCTGCGTGAGATGATGGGACTTTCGAGAGACTTTGAGACTTTTTTTTACCGTGCCCATGGTCTGTTCTTTATCAAATTATGGTATTGCTTTGCACTGTTGTAACTATATGTTATAATTACATGGTTTTTGTCAGATTTTTAGTCTTGGTTTGTCTTGTGTTTCTGCGATATCATTCTGGAGGAACATTGTATCATTTCTTAATGCATGCATTACTAAATGACAATAAAAGAGGACTGCGTGTCCTCATAATCTAATCTAATCTAATCCAATCTAACCCTAGGTAATTTCTAAGGTAAGGACATGTTCGGCACAGCTTTGTGGGCCGAAGGCCTGTATTGTGCTGTAGGTTTTCTATGTTTCTATATACAACTGGCCTCGGTGAGTTTTGCACTTTCCTGTGTCAGGGTGTCTTTGCTTGTAGTGTCCTGGAGCCAATCAGCATTAGATGAAACAAAGAGGGAGCCAGTTCAATGTACACTCACAGGGTCAGGTTCTCTTCCAAGAAGCAGCGGTTACGCAGGAGTCCAGCCCACAGCTGCACGCCGATGATTCCAAAGATGAAAAAGACAAAGAAGCAGAGTAGAAGGACGTTTCCAAGCATCGGGAGAGTGTCCAGCAGCAGGTTGACCAGGATCCTCATACCTGTACGCAGCAAGGGAAGAGAGAGAGACTCCGTTAGCTGAGGGACAAAAACACCAGGGATTCAGCAGATGCTGGAAATCCAGAGCAACACACACAAAGCTCAGCAGGTTAGGTAGTATCTATGGAGAAGGATGAACAGTCACCATTTTGGACCAAGACCCTTTATCGGGACTGGAGGGGAAGGGGGAAGAAAGGGAAAGGAGCCAGAATAAGAAGGTGGGGGAGGGGGAAAGGTGATAGGTTAACTGAGAGGTGGAGAAAGGTAGGTCATTGGGGGGGGCGGGGAATGAAGTTGAGAAGTGATAGGCAGAAGAGGTAAAGGGCTGGAGAAGAAGGAATCTGTTAGGTGAGATTCCTTCCACACTCATTCCTTCCTCAAATCTTGACATGTCCCCTCAATCTTTACACAACCCTCTCATCCCTTGCTCCTCTCTCCCACTCGCCCCTCATTCCACTCATTCCCTTCCCTTCCCTCTCAGGTTCTGCATTATGCTGGCAAATCCCACTTTCTGCCCAGAGGACCACAAGCAAAATGCTAGAGGAACTCAGCAGGTCAGGCAGCAGATATGGAGAGCAATAAACATTCACTATCTGGGCGGAGACACATCATTAGGACTAGGAGGTAAAGGGGGAAGAAGCCAGAACATTTCCCTCTTCCCCCTTACTTTCCAATCCTGATGTAAGGTCTTGGCCTGAAATGTCGACTATTTATTCTTCTCCATAGATGCTGCCTGACCTGCTGGGCTCCCCCAGCATTTTGTGTATGTTGCTCTGGATTTCTAGCATCTGCAGAATCTCCGGTCCTTTAGCCTTGTACTCCCTAATTTCCTTCCTCACTCTCTGCATCATTCCCTTATGCACTACCAATTCCTCACACCCTCCATTCCCGCATTCAGACCTGGAGGCCTCCATCCTGCATCCATCCCTCGTGCTCTCCCTTCAAATATCTTTCCTCTACTTCCCTCCCTCCACTGAACTGTTCCTTTATTTCCCCTACACATCTCCATTCCTTGCATCAACCCTCCTTTGCAACTTTCCTTCCTGCCTCTTGTTCCTTCTTCATCACCCTTCATCAATATTGCACTCTTCCTTCATCTACCCTTCCCTCCCATCCCTCCTCCCTCACTCATCTTCTCCTCCTCTTTCTACTCCCCCTTGATGCACTCACTCCTCCTTCTCTCCGTCACCCATCCCCAAAAACCTCACACACTGTACCCCAAAACCCTCACACACTGTACCCCCAAACCCTCACACACTGTACCCCAATGCCCTCACACAATGTACTCCAAAACCCTCACACACTGTACCCCAAAACCCTCACACACTGTACCCCTATACCCTCACACACTGCACCTCAATACCCTCACACACTACCCCAATACCCTCACACACTCTGTACCCCAGTGCCCTCACACACTGTATCCCAATACCCTCACACACTCTGTACCCCAGTGCCCTCACACACTGTATCCCAATACCCTCACACACTGAACCTCAATACCCTCACACACTGTATCCCAATACCCACATACACACTGTACCCCAATACCCTCAGACACTGTACCCCAATACCCTCACTCTCTGTACCCCAGTACCCTCATACACACTGTACCCCAATTCCCTCACACACTGTACCCTAATACCCTCATACACCCTGTACCCTGATGTCCTCACACACTGTACACCAATACCCTCAGACACTGTACACCAATACCCTCACTCACTGTACCCCAGTACCCTTATACACACTGTACCCCAATTCCCTCATCACTGTACCCTAACACCCTCATACACTCTGTACTCCGATGCCCTCACACACTGTACTCCAATACCCTCACACACACTGTACCCCAATACCCTCACACACTGTATCCCAATACCCACACACACTGTGCCCTAATGCCCTCACACACTGTACCCCAATACCCTCACTCACTGTACCCCTATACCCTCACACTGTACTCCAATACCCTCACACACACTGTATCCCAATACCCTCACACACTGCACCTCAATACCATCACACACTGTACCCCTATACCCTCACACACTGCACCCCAATACCCTCACACACTCTGTACCCCAGTGCCCTCACACACTGTATCCCAATACCCTCACACACTGAACCTCAATACCCTCACACACTGTATCCCAATACCCACATACACACCGTATCCCAATACCCTCAGACACTGTACCTCAATACCCTCACTCATTGTACCCCAGTACCCTCATACACACTGTTCCCCAATGCCCTCATACACTGTACACCAATGCCCTCACTCACTGTACCCCAGTACCCTCATACACACTGTACCCCAATTCCCTCATCACTGTACCCTAACACCCTCATACACTCTGTACTCCGATGTCCTCACACACTGTACTCCAATACCCTCGCACACACTGTACCCCAATACCCTCACACACTGTATCCCAATACCCACACACACTGTGCCCTAATGCCCTCACACACTGTACCCCAATACCCTCACTCACTGTACCCCTATACCCTCACACTGTACCCCAATACTCTCACACACACTGTATCCCAATACCCTCACACACTGCACCTCAATACCCTCACACACTGTACCCCAATACCCTCACACACTCTGTCCCCAGTGCCTCACACACTGTATCCCAATACCCACACACATACTGTACACAAATACCCTCAGACACTGTACCCCAATACCCTCATACACACTGTTCCCCAATGCCCTCATATACTGTACACCAATGCCCTCACACACTGTACCCCAATACCCTCACACACTGAACCTCAATACCCTCACACACTGTATCCCAATACCCACATACACACTGTACCCCAATACCCTCAGACACTGTACCCCAATACCCTCACTCACTGTACTCCAGTACCCTCATACATACTGTTCCCCAATGCCCTCATACACTGTACACCAATGCCCTCACACACTGCACCTCAATACCCTCACACACTGTACCCCAACACCTTCACACACTCTGTCCCCAGTGCCCTCACATACTGTATCCCAATACCCACACACACTGCACCTCAATACCCTCACACACTGTACCCCTATACCCTCACACACTGCACCTCAATACCCTCACACACTGTACCCCAATACCTTCACACACTCTGTCCCCAGTGCCCTCACATACTGTATCCCAATACCCACACACACTGTACACAAATACCCTCATACACTGTACACCAATGCCCTCACACACTGTACCCCAATGCCCTCACACACTGTACCCCAATACCCTCACACAGACTGTACCCCAATGCCCTTATGCACTGTACCTCAATACTCTTATACAGACTGTACCCCGCTACCCTCCGTAGCTCACTGTTTCTCTTCAACCCCCTCCCCTCTGTTGGGTACAATAAGCTTTCCTCTGCCCACCCAACATACCCTATACACCTCTTGACTCCTCTCCTCTGGCGCTGTTGGGATGGCACTAGGCAATCAGCTGGGGGAAAAAATTGTACACTAGGAGTCAGGATAGGTGAGGAGGGGAACGCGTATGATTCATCGAAAACAGTAATTAAGAAAATAAATTAGTTCTGTGGAAATTGAAAGTTAACCAATCAAAGATAATGGTGTTTCATGTTAGAACAGGTTAAAGTAATTAGGTTGACGATTATGAATGGCGCGCACAAAGACTTGGGAATGCATCTATATAACATGAATGAGGTTTACAATTCCCTTAATGAAGATATAATCTATTAGTGATCCCCCGCCAATTCATCCTCTGGCTTCTAAACACTTTGCTGCAGTTTTAGTTCCATTAAGGTAACACAATGCATTAAACCAACACAGATTCTAGCTCAGTACGGTCGCTGGCTTCTGATCCAGTGGGGAGAAATATCGGTACCGTTGGAAGGACACCCCCTCCTGCTCATTGACAAACCCCATCATAGGAGTCCCATCACAGAGGGAGATCCTGGACCGTATGGCATTCAACCATTCCACTAAATGCAAGTGGAAGGAATTGTGATTCAAAGCTTCAATAACAGGCTGAGAAAATTGCAAAGAGATTGATTCAACTGTTTGTAATCCATACAAGAGATTGTTAAGACAATGGGAAATGCAGCACAGATTCACAAAACGTGACTGGGTTTCACAATAAGGTCAACCACACAGACACTGTACACCAATACTCTCAAACAGACCATACACCAATATCCTCACACACTGTACCCCAAAACCCTCACACACTGTACCCCAATACTCTCATACAGACTGTACCCCAATATGCTCACACATACTGTACCCCAATACCCTCACACACTGTACACCAATACCCTCACACACTGTACACCAATACCCCACACATTTTATCATAATATTCTCACACACTGTACCTCAATAACTCACACACACTGTAACCCAATATGCTCACACACACTGTACCCCAATACCCTCACACACTGTACCCCAATACTCTCATACAGACTGTACCCCAATACACACACACTGAACACCAAAACCCTCACATACTGTACACCAATACCCTCACACAAACACTATACACCAATACCCTCTTAGACTCTACACCAATACCCTTACACACTGTACCCCAATACTCTTGCACAATGCACTCCAAAACACAAATAACACTCACACTGTACCCTAACACTCCAATTCTATCTCACACTGAACCCCAATACTACCTGTCCTCCAACTCTCTTTACCCCAAAACCTTCAGCATTCACACGCTGCACACCAATACCTCCCACACTCACTTACACTGTACCCCCAAACCTTCCACATTCACACACTGTACCCCCAAACCTCCCACACTCACACACACTGTACCCCAACACCTCCAGCATTCACACAGTACCTCAAAACCTCCCACACTCACACACACTGTATCCCAATAGCAACACATGCACACATACTGTCCCCCAACACCAGCAGCTCATACACTGTAGCCCAACACTTCCCGTCCTCTATCACTCTATACCCCAAAACCTCCTGCCTTCACATACACTGCACCCCAATGCCTCCAGTCCATTCTCACACTGTACCTCAACACATCCCACCCTCACACTCACACACACAGCTCTATAAGTCCACCCACTCTGACACATACTGAAAACCAACATGACCCATTGTCAACAACAAACAACAGGAATTCTGCAGATGCTGGAAATTCAAGCAACATACATCAAAGTTGCTGGTGAACGCAGCAGGCCAGGCAGCATCTATAGGAAGAGGCGCAGTCGACGTTTCAGGCCGAGACCCTTCGTCAGGACTAACTGAAGGAAGAGTTAGTAAGAGATTTGAAAGCTGGAGGGGGAGGGGGAGATGCAAAATGATAGGAGAAGACAGGAGGGGGAGGGATGGAGCCGAGAGCTGGACAGGTGATAGGCAGAAGGGGATACGAGAGGATCATGGGAGAGGAGGTCCGGGAAGAAAGACGGGGGGGGGTGACCCAGAGGATGGGCAAGAGGTATATTCAGAGGGACAGAGGGAGAAAAAGGAGAGTGAGAGAAAGAATGTGTGCATTAAAAAGAGTAACAGATGGGGTACGAGGGGGAGGTGGGGCCTAGCGGAAGTTAGAGAAGTCAATGTTCATGCCATCAGGTTGGAGGCTACCCAGACGGAATATAAGGTGTTGTTCCTCCAACCTGAGTGTGGCTTCATCTTTACAGTAGAGGAGGCCGTGGATAGACATGTCAGAATGGGAATGGGATGTGGAATTAAAATGTGTGGCCACTGGGAGATCCTGCTTTCTCTGGCGGACAGAGCGTAGATGTTCAGCAAAGCGGTCTCCCAGTCTGCGTCGGGTCTCACCAATATATAAAAGGCCACATCGGGAGCACCGGATGCAGTATATCACCCCAGTCGACTCACAGGTGAAGTGATGCCTCACCTGGAAGGACTGTTTGGGGCCCTGAATGGTGGTAAGGGAGGAAGTGTAAGGGCATGTGTAGCACTTGTTCCGCTTACACGGATAAGTGCCAGGAGGGAGATCAGTGGGGAGGGATGGGGGGGACGAATGGACAAGGGAGTTGTGTAGGGAGCGATCCCTGCGGAATGCAGAGAGAGGCGGGGAGGGAAAGATATGCTTAGTGGTGGGATCCCGTTGGAGGTGGCGGAAGTTACGGAGAATAATATGTTGGACCCGGAGGCTGGTGGGGTGGTAGGTGAGGACCAGGGGAACCCTATTCCTAGTGGGGTGGTGGGAGGATGGAGTGAGAGCAGATGTACGTGAAATGGGGGAGATGCGTTTAAGAGCAGAGTTGATAGTGGAGGAAGGGAAGCCCCTTTCTTTAAAAAATGAAGACATCTCCCTCGTCCTAGAATGAAAAGCCTCATCCTGAGAGCAGATGCGGCGGAGACGGAGGAATTGCGAGAAGGGGATGGCGTTTTTGCAAGAGACAGGGTGAGAAGAGGAATAGTCCAGATAGTTGTGAGAGTCAGTAGGCTTATAGTAGACATCAGTGGATAAGCTGTCTCCAGAGACAGAGACAGAAAGATCTAGAAAGGGGAGGGAGGTGCCACCCCACTAGGAATAGGGTTCTCCTGGTCCTCACCTACCACCCCACCAGCCTCCGGGTCCAACATATTATTCTCCATAACTTCCGCCACCTCCAACGGGATCCCACCACTAAGCATATCTTTCCCTCCCCGCCTCTCTCTGCATTCCGCAGGGATCGCTCCCTACACAACTCCCTTGTCCATTCGTCCCCCCCATCCCTCCCCACTGATCTCCCTCCTGGCACTTATCCGTGTAAGCGGAACAAGTGCTACACATGCCCTTACACTTCCTCCCTTACCACCATTCAGGGCCCCAAACAGTCCTTCCAGGTGAGGCATCACTTCACCTGTGAGTCGACTGGGGTGATATACTGCGTCCGGTGCTCCCGATGTGGCCTTTTATATATTGGTGAGACCCGACGCAGACTGGGAGACCGCTTTGCTGAACATCTACGCTCTGTCCGCCAGAGAAAGCAGGATCTCCCAGTGGCCACACATTTTAATTCCACATCCCATTCCCATTCTGACATGTCTATCCACGGCCTCCTCTACTGTAAAGATGAAGCCACACTCAGGTTGGAGGAACAACACCTTATATTCCGTCTGGGTAGCCTCCAACCTGATGGCATGAACATTGACTTCTCTAACTTCCGCTAGGCCCCACCTCCCCCTCGTACCCCGTCTGTTACTCTTTTTTAATGCACACATTCTTTCTCTCACTCTCCTTTTTCTCCCTCTGTCCCTCTGAATATACCTCTTGCCCATCCTCTGGGTCACCCCACCCGTCTTTCTTCCCGGACCTCCTGTCCCATGATCCTCTCGTATCCCCTTCTGCCTACCACCTGTCTAGCTCTCGGCTCCATCCCTCCCCCTCCTGTCTTCTCCTATCATTTTGCATCTCCCCCTCCCCCTCCAGCTTTCAAATCCCTTACTGACTCTTCCTTCAGTTAGTCCTGACGAAGGGTCTCGGCCTGAAACGTCGACTGCGCCTCTTCCTATAGATGCTGCCTGGCCTGCTGCGTTCACCAGCAACTTTGATGTATGACCCATTGTCAGACACACTGTACCAACAACACATCCTGTCCTCCCATACTGTGTACCCCAATACTTTCTGTAACACTGTGCACCAACGTGTCCGGTCTTCTCACACTGTGCCCCAACATCTCCTGTTCTCCCTCTCAGTGTACGCCAACACCTCCTGTCCACACTCATGTTATACCCGAACACCTCCCACCTTCATACACACTGTAACCTAATACCTCACAGACACAGGTTTCTAAGAACACCCACTCTGACACACAATAAACGCCAACACCACCCATTGTCAGAAACGCTGTACCAACAACAGCTCCTGTCCCCCCATGCAGCGTACCCAAATACTCTCCATCACACCATGCCCCATCATGTCCAGTACATCTTTCAAAAATTGCACCCCAAACTTCAGTCCACTCTCTCACTGTATCCAAAAAACTCCTCTCCTCACACACACTGTATCACAAAACATCCTGTCCTCTCCCACACAGTACCACAACACATCCCACCCTCTCGCACACTGTACCCCAACACATCCTGTCCTCACCCACACTGTACCCCAACACATCCCACCCTCTCCCACACAGTACACCAACACATCCTGTCCAGTCCAACACTGTATCCCAACACATCCCACCCCCTCTCACCCTGTACCCCAACACATCCCACCCTCTCCCACACAGTACCCTAACACATCTGACCCTCTCTCACAATGTACCCCAACATATCCCACTCTCCCACACTGTACCCCAACACATCCCACCCTCTCCCACACTGTACCCCAACACATCCCACCCTCTCCCACACAGTACACCAACACATCCTGTCCAGTCCAACACTGTATCCCAACACATCCCACCCCCTCTCACCCTGTACCACAACACAACCCACCCTCTCTCACACCGTACACCAACAGATCCTTTCCTCACCCACGCTGTACGACAAGACATCCCACCCTCTCCCACACAGTACCCCAATACATACCATGCTATGTCACACAGCACCCCAACACATCCCACACTCTCCCACACAGTGGCCCAACACATCCCACCCTCTCCCACACAGTACCCCAACACATCCCACCCTCTCTCACACTGTACCTTAACAAATCATACCCTCTCTCACACTGTACCCCAACACATCCCACCCTCTCTCACACGGTACCCCAACACATCCCACCCTCTGTCACACAGTACCCCAACAAATCCCACCCTCTCCCAAAGTATACCCCAACACATCCTGTCCTCTCTCAGAGTGTACCCCAACACATCCCACCCTCTCTAACACATCAACCCAACGTATACCACCCTCTCACACACTGTACCCCAACACATCCCACCCTCTCCCACACTGTACCCCAACACATCCCACCCTCTCCCACACAGTACCTCAACACATCCAACCCTCTCCCACACAGTACCCCAACACATCCCACCCTCTGTCACACAGTACCCCAACAAATCCCACCCTCTCCCTCACAGTACGCCAATACAATGAACCCTCTCCCACACAGTACCCTAACACATCCCACCCTATCTCACAATGTACCCCAACATATCCCACCCTCTCCCACACTGTACCCCAACACATCCCACCCTCTCCCACACTGTACCCCAACATATCCCACCCTCTCTCACCCTGTATCCCAACACATCCCACCCTCTCCCACACAGTACCCCAATACATACCACGCTATGGCACACAGCACCCCAACACATCCCACACTCTCAAATACTGTACCCCAACACATCCCACCCTCTCTCACACGGTACCCCAACACATCCCACCCTCTGTCACACAGTACCCCAACAAATCCCACCCTCTCCCTCACAGTACGCCAATACAATGAACCCTCTCCCACACTGTACCCCAACACATCCGACCCTCTCTCACACTGTACCCCAACACATTCCACCCTCTCACACACTGAACCCCAACACATCCCACCTTCTCCCACATTGTACCCCAACACATCCCACCCTCTCCCACACGGTACCCCAACACATCCCACCTTCTCCCACATTGTACCCCAACACATCCCACCCTCTCCCACACAGTACCCCAATACATACCACGCTATGGCACACAGCACCCCAACACATCCCACACTCTCCCACACAGTGGCCCAACACATCCCACCCTCTCCCACACAGTACCCCAACACATCCCACCCTCTCAAATACTGTACACCAACACATCCCACCCTCTCCCACACGGTACCCCAACACATCCCACCGTCTCCCACACTGTACAACAACACATCCCACCCTCTCCCACACTGTACCCCAACACATCCCACCCTCTCCCACACAGTACCTCAACACATCCAACCCTCTCCCACACAGTACCCCAACACATCCCACCCTCTGTCACACAGTACCCCAACAAATCCCACCCTCTCCCTCACAGTACGCCAATACAATGAACCCTCTCCCACACAGTACCCTAACACATCCCACCCTATCTCACAATGTACCCCAACATATCCCACCCTCTCCCACACTGTACCCCAACACATCCCACCCTCTCCCACACTGTACCCCAACATATCCCACCCTCTCTCACCCTGTATCCCAACACATCCCACCCTCTCCCACACAGTACCCCAATACATACCACGCTATGGCACACAGCACCCCAACACATCCCACACTCTCAAATACTGTACCCCAACACATCCCACCCTCTCTCACACGGTACCCCAACACATCCCACCCTCTGTCACACAGTACCCCAACAAATCCCACCCTCTCCCTCACAGTACGCCAATACAATGAACCCTCTCCCACACTGTACCCCAACACATCCGACCCTCTCTCACACTGTACCCCAACACATTCCAC
This sequence comes from Mobula hypostoma, assembly GCF_963921235.1. Classification (NCBI taxonomy): domain Eukaryota; kingdom Metazoa; phylum Chordata; class Chondrichthyes; order Myliobatiformes; family Myliobatidae; genus Mobula; species Mobula hypostoma. The sequence continues at coordinate 108,338,018 of NC_086107.1, forward strand.
CCTCTCACACACTGAACCCCAACACATCCCACCTTCTCCCACATTGTACCCCAACACATCCCACCCTCTCCCACACAGTACCCCAACACATCCCACCCTCTCCCACATTGTACCCCAACACATCCCACCCTCTCCCACACAGTACCCCAATACATACCACGCTATGGCACACAGCACCCCAACACATCCCACACTCTCCCACACAGTGGCCCAACACATCCCACCCTCTCCCACACAGTACCCCAACACATCCCACCCTCTCAAATACTGTACACCAACACATCCCACCCTCTCCCACACGGTACCCCAACACATCCCACCGTCTCCCACACTGCACAACAACACATCCCACCCTCTGTCACACAGTACCCCAACAAATCCCACCCTCTCCCTCACAGTAGGCCAATACAACGAACCCTCTCCCACACTGTACCCCAACACAGCCGACCCTCTCTCACACTGTACCCCAACACATTCCACCCTCTCTCACACTGTACCCCAACACATCCCACCCTCTCTCACAGACTGTACCCCAACACACCCACCCTCTCACACACTGAACCCCAACACATCCCACCTTCTCCCACATTGTACCCCAACACATCCCACCCTCTCCCACACGGTACACCAACACATCCCACCCTCTCTCACATTGTACCCTAACAAATCATACCCTCTCTCACACTGTACCCCAACACATCCCACCCTCTCTCACACGGTACCCCAACACAACCCACCCTCTCCCACACTGTACCCCAACACATCCCACCCTCTCTTCCACTGTACACCAACACATCCCACCCTCTCCCACACAGTACCCCAACACATCGCACCCTATATCACACAGTACCCCAACACATCCCACCGTCTCCAACACTGTACCCCAACACATCCCACCCTCTCCCACAAAGTGCCCCAACACATCCCACCTTCTCCCACACTGCACCACAAAACATCCCACCCTCTCTCACGCCGTACACCAACACATCCTGTCCTCACCCACACTGTACCCCAACACATCCAACCCTCTCCCACACTGTGCCCCAACACATCCCACCCTTTCCAACACTGTACCCCAATACATCCCACCCTCTGTCACACTGTAGTACAACACAACCCACCCTCTCCAACACAGCACCCCAACACATCCCACCCTCTCCCACACAGTACACCAACACATCCTGTCCTCTTCCACACCGTACCCCAACACATCCCATGCTCTCTCACACCGTATCCCAACACATCCTGTTCTCACCCACACTGTACCCCACCTCATCCCACCCTCTCCCACACTGGACCCCGATACATCCCACCCTCTCACACACTGTACCCCAACACATCCCACCCTCTCTCACACAGTACCCCAACACATCTCACCCTCTCCAAAACTATTCCCCAACACATCCCACCCTGTGCCACACAGTACCCCAATACATCCCAGCCTCTCCACACAGTAACCCAATATAACCAACCCTCTGTCACACAGTACCCGAACACGTCCCATCCTCTCCCACTGTACCCCAACACATCCCACCCTCTCTCTCACAGTACCACAATACATCGCACCTTCTGTCACACTGCACACCAACACATCCCACCCTCTGGAACACTGTACCCCAACACATACCACCCTTTCTCACACTGTATCCCAGCACATCCCTCCATCTCTCACAATGTACCCCAACACATCCCACCCTCTCCCACACTGTACATCAAGACATTCCACCCTCTCTCACACTATACCCCAACACATCCCAACCTCTCTCACAATGTACCCCAAAACATCACACCCTCTCTCACACAGTACCCCAACACATCCCACCCTCGCACACAGTGTGCCCCAATACATCCCACCTACTCTCACACAGTACCCCAACACATCCCACCGTCTCCCACACTGTACCCCAAAACATCACAGGCTGTGTCACACAGTAGTGCAACACATCCGACCCTCTCTCAAACTGTAACCGAACACAGCCCAGCCTCTCTCACACTGTACCCTAACACATCCCATGCTCTCCCACACTGTACCCCAATATATCCCACCTTTGTCACACTGTACCCAAACACATCTCACCATCTCTCACACAGTACCCCAACACCTCACACCCTCTCTCACACTATACCCCAACACATCCCGCCCTCTCACACACTGTACCCCAACACATCCCACCCTCTGTCACACTGTACCCCAACACATCCCATCCTCGCTCACACAATACCCCAACACATCCCCGTCTGTCTCACACTGTACCCCAACACATCCCACCCTCTCCTACACGGTACCCCAATGCATCCTACCTTCTGTCACACTATACCCCAACACATCCTGTCCTCTCTCAGAGTGTACCCCAACACATCACACCCTCGCTCACACTATAACCCAACACATCACACCCTCTCACACACTGGACCACAACACACCCCACCCTCCGTCACACTGTACCCCAACACATCCCATCCTCTCTCACGCAGTACCCCAACACATCCAACCTTTCTCAAACTGTACCCCAACACATCCCACTCTCTCTCACACTCTACGACAACACATCCCACCTTCTCCCAAAAAGTACCCCAATACATCCCACCCTCTCCAACACTGTACCCCAACATATCCCACCCTCTCTCCCACAGTACCCCAAGAGATCCCACCGACTCCAACAATATACCTCAACACATCCCACCCTCTCTCACACTGTACCCCAACACATCCCACCCTCTCCAACACTGTACCCCAACATAACCTACCCTCTCTCACACAGTACCCCAACACATCCCACCCTCTCTCACACTGTACACGAACACATCCCAACCACTCCCACACTGTACCCCAACAAATCCCACCCTCTCTCAAACTGTACCCCAACACATCCCACCCTCTCCAACACTGTACCCCAACATATCCCACCCTCTCTCCCACAGTACCCCAACACATCCGACCCTCTCTCAAACTGTACCCAAACACATCCCAGCCTCTCCCACACTGTACACCAACACATCCCAACCTCTCCCACACTGTACCGAAACATATCCCACCCTCGCACACAGTGTACCCCAACACATCCGACCATCTCCCACATAGTACACCAACACATCCCACCGTCTCCAACACTGTACCCCAACACATCCCACCCTCTCTCACACTATACCCCAACACATCCGACCCTCTCCAACACTGCACCCCAACACATCCCACCCTCTCCTACACTGTACCACAATACATGACTCCCTCTGTCACACTGTACCCCAATAAATCCCACCCTCTGTCACACTGTACCACAACACAACCCAACCTCTCCCACACAGTACCCCAACACATCCCACCCTCTCCCACACAGTACCCCAACACATCCCACCCTTTCTCACACCGTACCCCAACACATCCTGTTCTCACCCACACTGTGCCCCAACTCATCCCACCCTCTCCCACTCGGGACCCTGATACATCCCATCCTCTTACAAACTGTACCCCAACAAATCATACCCTCTCACACTGTACCCCAACACATCCCACCCTCTCTCACACTGCCCCCAACACATCTCACCCTCTCCAACACTACTCCCCAACACATCCCACCCTGTCGCACAGTACCCCAATACATCCCACCCTCTCTCACACTGTAACGCAGCACGTCACTCCCTCCCTCACACAGTACCCCAACAGATCCTGTCCTCACCCACACTATACCCCAACACATCCCACCCTCTCCCTCACAGTACCACAATACATCCCTACGACTGTCACACTGTACCCCAACAAATCATTCCCTCTCTCACACTGTACCCCAACATACCCACCCTCTCACACACTGCACCCCAATACATACCACCCTCTCACACACTGTACCCCAACACATCCCACCCCCTCACACACTGCACCCCAATACATACCACCCTCTCACACACTGTACCCCAACACATCCCACCCCCTCACACACTGCACCCCAACACATACCACCCTCTCTCACACTGTATCCCAGCACATCCCTCCCTCTCTCACACAGTACACCAACACATTCGTCCTACTCTCAAACTGTACCCCAACACATCCCAGCCTCTCCCACACTGTACCCCAACACATACCACCCTCGCACACAGTGTGCCCCAATACATCCCACCTACTCTCACACAGTACCCCAACACATCCCAGCCTCTCCCACACTGTACCCCAACACATCCCACCCTCTCCCACACGGTACATCAACAAATCCCACCGTCTCCAACAATGTACCCCAACACATCCCACCCTCTCCCACACGGTACATCAACAAATCCCACCGTCTCCAACAATGTACCCAACACATCCCACTCACTCCCTCATTGTACCCCAATATATCCCACCCTCTATCACAGAGTACCCCAACACATTCCACAATCTGTCACACAGTACCCCAACACCACCCACTCTCTTTCACACTGTACCCCAACACATCCCAACTTCTATCACACTGTATCCCAACTCATCCCACCCTCTCCCACACTGTACCCCGACACATCCCACCCTCTCCCACACAGTATCCCAATACATCCCACCCTCTGTCACAGAGTTCCCCAACACATCCCATCCGCTCCCACTATACCCCAACAGATCCCACCTTTCCTCACACTGTCCCACAACACATACCACCCTCTCCCACCCTGTACTCCAGCACATACAACCCTCTCCCACAATGTACCCCAACACATCCCACCCTCTCCCACACTGTACCCCAACACATCTCACCCTCTCTCACACTGTACCCCAACACATCCCACCCTCTTCAACACTGTATCCCAACACATCCCACCCTCTCCCACTCTGTACCCGAACACATAACACCCTCTCTCACACTGTACACCAACACATCCCACCCTCTCCAACGCAGTACCCCAATACATCCCACCCTCTGTCACACTGTAGTACAACACAACCCACCTTCTCACACACTGTACCCAAACACATCCCACCCTCTCCCACACTGTACCCCGGCACATCTCACCCTCGCCCACACTGCACCACAAAATATCCCACCCTCTCTCACGCTGTACCCAAACACATCCTGTCCTCACCCACACTGTACCCCAACACATCCAACCCTCTCTCACACTGTACCCCAACACATCCCACCCACTCTCATACAGTACCCCAACACATCCAACCCTCTCCCACACTGTACCCCAACACATCCCACCCTCTGCACACAGTAACTCAATACATCCCACCCTCTGTCACACAGTACCATAACACGTCCCATCCTCTCCCGCTGTACCCCAACACATCCCACCTTCCCTCACACTGTCCCCCAACACAACCCACCCTCTCCCACCCAATACCAAACACATCCCACCCTCTCCCACACAGTACCCCAACACATCCCACCCTCTCCCACACAGTACCCCAACACATCCCACCCTCTCCAACACTGTACACTGACACATCCCACCCTCTCTCACACTGTACCCCAACACATCCCACCCTCTCCCACACAGTACCCCAACACATCCCACTCTCTCTCACACTGTACCCCAACAAATCATACCCTCTCTCACACTGTACCCCAACACACCCCCTCTCACACACTGTACCCCAAAACATCCCACCCTCTCCCACACAGTACCCCAACACATCCCACTCTCTCTCACACTGTACCCCAACAAATCATACCCTCTCTCACACTGTACCCCAACACACCCCCTCTCACACACTGTACCCCAAAATATCCCACCATCTCCCACACTGTACCCCAACACATTCCACCCTCTCACACAATGTACCACAATACATGACACCCTTTGTCACACAGTACCCCAATACATCCCACCCTCTGTCACACTGTACCCCAACACATCCCACCCTCTCCCACACAGTACACCAACACATCCTGTCCTCTCCCACACTGCACCCCAACACATCCCACCCTCTCCTACACTGTACCACAATACATGACTCCCTCTGTCACACTGTACCCCAATAAATCCCACCCTCTGTCACACTGTACCACAACACAACCCAACCTCTCCCACACAGTACCCCAACACATCCCACCCTCTCCCACACAGTACCCCAACACATCCCACCCTTTCTCACACCGTACCCCAACACATCCTGTTCTCACCCACACTGTGCCCCAACTCATCCCACCCTCTCCCACTCGGGACCCTGATACATCCCATCCTCTTACACACTGTACCCCAACAAATCATACCCTCTCACACTGTACCCCAACACATCCCACCCTCTCTCACACTGCCCCCAACACATCTCACCCTCTCCAACACTACTCCCCAACACATCCCACCCTGTCGCACAGTACCCCAATACATCCCACCCTCTCTCACACTGTAACGCAGCACATCACTCCCTCCCTCACACAGTACCCCAACAGATCCTGTCCTCACCCACACTATACCCCAACACATCCCACCCTCTCCCTCACAGTACCACAATACATCCCTACGACTGTCACACTGTACCCCAATACATTGCACCTTCTCACACACTGCACCCCAACACATACCACCCTCTGCACACAGTAACTCAATACATCCCACCCTCTGTCACACAGTACCATAACACGTCCCATCCTCTCCCGCTGTACCCCAACACATCCCACCTTCCCTCACACTGTCCCCCAACACAACCCACCCTCTCCCACCCAATACCAAACACATCCCACCCTCTCCCACACAGTACCCCAACACATCCCACCCTCTCCCACACAGTACCCCAACACATCCCACCCTCTCCAACACTGTACACTGACACATCCCACCCTCTCTCACACTGTACCCCAACACATCCCACCCTCTCCCACACAGTACCCCAACACATCCCACTCTCTCTCACACTGTACCCCAACAAATCATACCCTCTCTCACACTGTACCCCAACACACCCCCTCTCACACACTGTACCCCAAAACATCCCACCCTCTCCCACACAGTACCCCAACACATCCCACTCTCTCTCACACTGTACCCCAACAAATCATACCCTCTCTCACACTGTACCCCAACACACCCCCTCTCACACACTGTACCCCAAAATATCCCACCATCTCCCACACTGTACCCCAACACATTCCACCCTCTCACACAATGTACCACAATACATGACACCCTTTGTCACACAGTACCCCAATACATCCCACCCTCTGTCACACTGTACCCCAACACATCCCACCCTCTCCCACACAGTACACCAACACATCCTGTCCTCTCCCACACTGCACCCCAACACATCCCACCCTCTCCTACACTGTACCACAATACATGACTCCCTCTGTCACACTGTACCCCAATAAATCCCACCCTCTGTCACACTGTACCACAACACAACCCAACCTCTCCCGCACAGTACCCCAACACATCCCACCCTCTCCCACACAGTACCCCAACACATCCCACCCTTTCTCACACCGTACCCCAACACATCCTGTTCTCACCCACACTGTGCCCCAACTCATCCCACCCTCTCCCACTCGGGACCCTGATACATCCCATCCTCTTACACACTGTACCCCAACAAATCATACCCTCTCACACTGTACCCCAACACATCCCACCCTCTCTCACACTGCCCCCAACACATCTCACCCTCTCCAACACTACTCCCCAACACATCCCACCCTGTCGCACAGTACCCCAATACATCCCACCCTCTCTCACACTGTAACGCAGCACATCACTCCCTCCCTCACACAGTACCCCAACAGATCCTGTCCTCACCCACACTATACCCCAACACATCCCACCCTCTCCCTCACAGTACCACAATACATCCCTACGACTGTCACACTGTACCCCAATACATTGCACCTTCTCACACACTGCACCCCAGCACATCCCACCCCCTCACACACTGCACCCCAATACATACCACCCTCTCACACACTGTACCCCAACACATCCCACCCCCTCACACACTGCACCCCAACACATACCACCCTCTCTCACACTGTATCCCAGCACATCCCTCCCTCTCTCACACAGTACACCAACACATTCGTCCTACTCTCAAACTGTACCCCAACACATCCCAGCCTCTCCCACACTGTACCCCAACACATACCACCCTCGCACACAGTGTGCCCCAATACATCCCACCTACTCTCACACAGTACCCCAACACATCCCAGCCTCTCCCACACTGTACCCCAACACATCCCACCCTCTCCCACACGGTACATCAACAAATCCCACCGTCTCCAACAATGTACCCCAACACATCCCACTCACTCCCTCATTGTACCCCAATATATCCCACCCTCTATCACAGAGTACCCCAACACATTCCACAATCTATCACACAGTACCCCAACACCACCCACTCTCTTTCACACTGTACCCCAACACATCCCAACTTCTATCACACTGTATCCCAACTCATCCCACCCGCTCCCACACTGTACCCCGACACATCCCACCCTCTCCCACACAGTACCCAAACACATCCCACCCTCTCCGACACAGTATCCCAATACATCCCACCCTCTGTCACAGAGTTCCCTAACACATCCCATCCGCTCCCACTATACCCCAACAGATCCCACCTTCTGTCACACTGTCCCACAACACATACCACCCTCTCCCACCCTGTACTCCAGCACATACAACCCTCTCCCACAATGTACCCCAACACATCCCACCCTCTCCCACAATGTACCCCAACACATCCCACCAACTCCCACACTGTACCGCAACACATCCCACCCTCTGCCACACTGTACCCCAATACATCCTACCCTATGTCACACTCTAACCAAATACATCCCTCAATCTGTCACACAGTAACCCAACACATCCCACCCTCTCACACAGTGTACCCCAAACATCCCACGCTCAACCACACAGTACCCCAATACATCTTACCCACTGTCACACTGTACCCCAATACATCCCACCCTCTCTCACACTTTCCCCAACACATATCACCCTCACCAACACTATACCCCAATACATCCCACCCTCTGTCACAGAGTACCCCACCATGTCCCATCCTCTCCCACTGTACCCCAATACATCCCACCCTCTCTCACACTGTACCCCAGCACATCACTCCCTCCCTCACACAGTACCCCAACAGATCTTGTCCTCACCCACACTATACCCCAATACATCCCACCCTCTCCCACACTGTACCCCAACAGATCTTGTCCTCACCCACACTATACCCCAATACATCCCACCCTCTCCCACACTCTACCTCAACACGTCCCACCCTCTCGCACACTGTACCCCAACACATCCCATCCTCTCCAACTGAACCCCAACACATCCCACCCTATGTCACACAGTACCCCAACACATCCCACCCTCTCCCACACGGTACCCCAACACATCCCACTCTCTCTCCCACACAGTACCCCAACACATCCCACCCTCTCCAACACTGTACCCCAACACATCCCACCCTCTGTCATACGGTGCCCCAACACATCCCACCCTCTCCACACAGTAACACAATATAACCAACCCTCTGTCACACAGTACCCCAACACGTCCCATCCTCTCCCACTGTACCCCAATACATCCCACCTTCTCTCACACTGTACCCCAACACATACCACCCTTTCTCACACTGTACCCCAACACATCCCACCCTCTCCCTCACAGTACCCCAACACATCCCACCCTCTGGAACACTGTACCCCAACACATACCACCCTTTCTCACACTGTATCCCAGCACATCCCTCCCTCTCTCACACAGTACCCCAACACATCCCACCCTCTCCCACACATTACCCCAACATAGCCCACGCTCTCCCACACTGTACCCCAATATATCCCACCTTTGTCACACTGTACCCCAAAACATCCCACCCTGTCGCACAGTACCCCAATACATCCCACCCTCTCTCACACTGTAACGCAGCACATCACTCCCTCCCTCTCACAGTACCCCAACAGATCCTGTCCTCACCCACACTATACCCCAACACATCCCACCCTCTCCCTCACAGTACCACAATACATCCCTACGACTGGCACACTGTACCCCAATACATTGCACCTTCTCACACTGTACCCCAACACATCCCACCCCTCACACACTGCACCCCAACACATACCACCCTCTCTCACATTGTATCCCAGCACATCCCTCCCTCTCACACAGTACACCAACACATCCCAACCTCTCTCACAATGAACCCCAACACATCCCACCCTCTCTCACACTGTACCCCAACACATACCACCCTTTCTCACACTGTATCCCAGCACATCCCTCGCTCTCTCACACAGTACCCCAACACATCCCACTCTCTCTCACACTGTACCCCAACAAATCATACCCTCTCTCACACTGTACCCCAACATACCCACCCTCTCACACACTGTACCCCAACACATCCCACCCTCTCCAACACTGTACCCCAATACATCCCACCCTCTGTCATACAGTGCCCCAATACATCCCACCCTCTCCCACACTGTACCCCAACACATCCCACCCTGTGCCACACAGTACCCCAATACATCCCACCCTCTCCACACAGTAACTCAATATAACCAAACCCCTGTCACACAGTACCCCAACACGTCCCATCCTCTCCCACTGTACCCCAATACATCCCACCTTCTCTCACACTGTACCCCAACACATACCACCCTTTCTCACACTGTACCCCAACACATCCCACCCTCTCCCTCACAGTACCCCAACACATCCCACCCTCTGGAACACTGTACCCCAACACATACCACCCTTTCTCACACTGTATCCCAGCACATCCCTCCCTCTCTCACACAGTACCCCAACACATCCCACCCTCTCCCACACATTACCCCAACATAGCCCACGCTCTCCCACACTGTACCCCAATATATCCCACCTTTGTCACACTGTACCCCAAAACATCCCACCCTGTCGCACAGTACCCCAATACATCCCACCCTCTCTCACACTGTAACGCAGCACATCACTCCCTCCCTCTCACAGTACCCCAACAGATCCTGTCCTCACCCACACTATACCCCAACACATCCCACCCTCTCCCTCACAGTACCACAATACATCCCTACGACTGGCACACTGTACCCCAATACATTGCACCTTCTCACACTGTACCCCAACACATCCCACCCCTCACACACTGCACCCCAACACATACCACCCTCTCTCACATTGTATCCCAGCACATCCCTCCCTCTCACACAGTACACCAACACATCCCAACCTCTCTCACAATGAACCCCAACACATCCCACCCTCTCTCACACTGTACCCCAACACATACCACCCTTTCTCACACTGTATCCCAGCACATCCCTCGCTCTCTCACACAGTACCCCAACACATCCCACTCTCTCTCACACTGTACCCCAACAAATCAAACCCTCTCTCACACTGTACCCCAACATACCCACCCTCTCACACACTGTACCCCAACACATCCCACCCTCTCCAACACTGTACCCCAATACATCCCACCCTCTGTCATACAGTGCCCCAATACATCCCACCCTCTCCCACACTGTACCCCAACACATCCCACCCTGTGCCACACAGTACCCCAATACATCCCACCCTCTCCACACAGTAACTCAATATAACCAAACCCCTGTCACACAGTACCCCAACACGTCCCATCCTCTCCCACTGTACCCCAATACATCCCACCTTCTGTCACACTTTACCCCAACACATCCCACCCTCTCCCTGACAGTACCACAATACATCCCACCCTCTCTCACACTGTATCCCAGCACATCCCTCCCTCTCTCACACAGTACCCCAACACATCCCACCCTCTCTCACAAGGTACCCCAGCACATCCCACCCTCTCTCACACAGTACCCCAACACATCCCACCGTCTCCCACACTGTACCCCAAAACAGCACAGGCTGTGTCACACGGTAGTGCAACACATCCGACCCTCTCTCAAACTGTAACCGAACACAGCTCAGCCTCTCTCACACTGTACCCCAACATATCCCACGCTCTCCCACACTGTACTCCAATATATCCCACCTTTGTAACACTGTACCCCAACACATCCCACCCTCTGCACACAGTAACCCAATACATCCCACTCTCTGTCACACAGTACCCCAACACGTCCCATCCTCTCCCACTGTACTCCAATACATCCCACCCTCTCTCACACTGTACCCCAACACATTCGTCCTTCTCTCAAACTGTATCCCAACACATCCCAGCCTCTCCCACACTGTACCCCAACACATTCCACCCTCTCTCACACTGTACCCCAACACATCCCACCCTCTCTCACACTGTACCCCAACACACCAACCTTCTCCCACACGGTACCCCAACGCAACCCACCTTCTCTCACACTATCCCCCAACACATCCCACCCTCTCCCACACAGTACCCCAACACATCCAACCCTTTCTCAAACTGTACCCCAAAACATCCCACCTTCCCCCACACCGTACCCCAACACATCCTGTTCTCACCCACACTATAGCCCAACTCATCCCGCCCTCTCTCACAGTGCCCCCAACACATCCCACCCTCTCACTCACTGTACCCCAGCAAATCCTACCCTCTTTCACACTGCACCCCAACACATCCCACCGTCTCCAACACTGTACCCCAACATATCCCACCCTCTTCAACACTGTACCCCAACACATCCCACCCTCTGTCACACATTACCCCAACACATCACACCATCTCCCATGCAGAACCCTAATTCATCCCACCCTCTCCCACTCTGTACCCCAACACATCCCACCCTCTCTCACACTGTACCCCCATACATCCCACCCTCTGTCACACTGTAGTACAACACCACCCACCCTCTCACACACTGTACCCAAACACATCCCACCCTCTCCCACACTGTACCCCGGCACATCTCACCCTCGCCCACACTGCACCACAAAACATCCCATCCTCTTGCACGCTGTACCCCAACACATCCCGTCCTAACCCACACTGTACGCCAACACATCCAACCCTCTCTCACACTGTACCCCAACACATCCCACTCTCTGTCACACAGTACCCCAACACGTCCCATCCTCTCCCACTGTACCCCAATACATCCCACCCTCTCTCACACTGTACCCCAGCACATCACTCCCTCCCTCACACAGTACCCCAACAGATCTTGTCCTCACCCACACTATACCACAACACATCCCACCCTCTCCCTCACAGTACCCCAACACATCCCACCCTCTATCACACATTACCGCAACACATCCCACCCTCTCCCACACTCTACCTCAACACGTCCCACCCTCTCGCACACTGTACCCCAACACATCCCATCCTCTCCAACTGAACCCCAACACATCCCACCCTATGTCACACAGTACCCCAACACATCCCACCCTCTCCCTCACAGTACCCCAACACATCCCACCCTCTATCACACATTACCGCAACACATCCCACCCTCTCCCACACTCTACCTCAACACGTCCCACCCTCTCGCACACTGTACCCCAACACATCCCATCCTCTCCAACTGAACCCCAACACATCCCACCCTATGTCACACAGTACCCCAACACATCCCACCCTCTCCTACACAGTACCCCAACACATCCCACTCTCTCTCTCACACTGTACCCCAACAAATCATACCCTCTCTCACACTGTACCCCAACATACCCACCCTCACACACACTGCACACCAACACATCCCAACCACTCTCAAACTGTACCCCAAGAGATCCCACTGACTCCAACAATATACTTCAACACATCCCACCCTCTCTCACACTGTACCCCAACACATCCCACCCTGTGCCACACAGTACCCCAATACATCCCACCCTCTCCACACAGTAACACAATATAACCAACCCTCTGTCACACAGTACCCCAACACGTCCCATCCTCTCCCACTGTACCCCAACACATCCCACCCTCTCTCACACTGTACCCCAACACATCCCACCCTCTCCCTCACAGTACCACAATACATCGCACCTTCTGTCACACTGCACACCAACACATCCCACCCTATGGAACACTGTACCCCAACACATACCACCCTTTCTCACACTGTATCCCAGCACATCCCTCCCTCTCTCACACAGTACCCCAACACATCCCACCCTCGCACACAGTGTGCCCAAACACATCCCACCGTCTCCCACACTGTACCCCAAAACATCCCACCCTCGCACACAGTATCCCAACACATCCCACCGTCTCCCACACTGTACCCCAAAACATCACAGGCTGTGTCACACGGTAGTGCAACACATCCGACCCTCTCTCAAACTGTACCCCAACACATCCCACCCTCTCCCACACATTACCCCAACATATCCCACGCTCTCCCACACTGTACCCCAATATACCCACCTTTGTCACACTGTACCCCAACACATCCCACCCTGTCGCACAGTACCCCAATACATCCCACCCTCTCTCACACTGTAACGCAGCACATCACTCCCTCCCTCACACAGTACCCCAACAGATCCTGTTTTCACCCACACTATACCCCAACACATCCCACCCTCTCCCTCACAGTACCACAATACATCCCTACGACTGTCACACTGTACCCCAATACATTGCACCTTCTCACACACTGCACCCCAGCACATCCCTCCCTCTCTCACACAGTACACCAACACATTCGTCCTACTCTCAAACTGTACCCCAACACATCCCAGCCTCTCCCACACTGTACCCCAACACATCCCACCCTCTCCCACACTGTACATCAAGACATCCCACCCTCTCTCACACTATACCCCAACACATCCCAACCTCTCTCACAATGAACCCCAACACATCCCACCCTCTCTCACACAGTACCCCAACACATCCCACCCTCGCACACAGTGTGCCCCAATACATCCCACCTACTCTCACACTGTACCCCAACACATCCCACCCTCTCCCACACGGTACATCAACAAATCCCACCGTCTCCAACAATGTACCCCAACACATCCCACTCACTCCCTCATTGTACCCCAATATATCCCACCCTCTATCACAGAGTACCCCAACACATTCCACAATCTGTCACACAGTACCCCAACACCACCCACTCTCTTTCACACTGTACCCCAACACATCCCAACTTCTATCACACTGTATCCCAACTCATCCCACCCTCTCCCACACTGTACCCCGACACATCCCACCCTCTCCCACACAGTACCCAAACACATCCCACCCTCTCCCACACAGTACCCCAATACATCCTACCCTATGTCACACTCTAACCAAATACATCCCACAATCTGTCACACAGTAACCCAACACATCCCACCCTCTCACACAGTGTACCCCAAACATCCCACGCACAACCACACAGTACCCCAATACATCCTAGCCTCTGTCACACTGTACCCCAATACATCCCACCCTCTCTCACACTTTCCCCAACACATATCACCCTCACCAACACTATACCCCAAAACATCCCACCCTCTGTCACAGAGTACCCCACCATGTCCCATCCTCGCGCACTGTACCCCAACACATCCCACCCTCTCTCACACTGTACCCCAACATACCCCACCCTCTCCCACACAGGACCCCAACACATCCAACCCTTTCTCAAACTGTACCCCAAAACATCCCACCTTCCCCCACACCGTACCCCAACACATCCTGTTCTCACCCACACTGTAGCCCAACTCATCCCGCCCTCTCTCACAGTGTCCCCAACACATCCCACCCTCTCACTCACTGTACCCCAGCAAATCCTACCCTCTCTCACACTGCACCCCAACACATCCCACCCTCTCCAACACTGTACCCCAATACATCCCACCCTCTGTCATACGGTGCCCCAATACATCCCACCCTCTCCCACACTGTACACCAACACATCCCAACCACTCTCAAACTGTACCCCAAGAGATCCCACCGACTCCAACAATATACTTCAACACATCCCACCCTCTCTTACACTGTACCCCAACACATCCCACCCTGTGCCACACAGTACCCCAATACATCCCACCCTCTGCACACAGTAACCCAATATAACCAACCCCCTGTCACACAGTACCCCAACACGTCCCATCCTCTCCCACTGTACCCCAATACATTCCACCTTCTGTCACACTGCACACCAACACATCCCACCCTCTGGAACACTGTACCCCAACACATACCACCTTCTGTCACACAGTACCCCAACACATCCCACCCTCTCTCACAAGGTACCCCAACACATCCCACCCTCTCTCACACAGTACCCCAACACATCCCACCCTCGCACACAGTGTGCCCCAATACATCCCACCTACTCTCACACAGTACCCCAACACATCCCACCGTCTCCCACACTGTACCCCAAAACATCACAGGCTGTGTCACACGGTAGTGCAACACATCCGACCCTCTCTCAAACTGTAACCGAACACAGCCCAGCCTCTCTCACACTGTACCCTAACACATCCCACCCTCTCCCACACATTACCCCAACATATCCCACGCTCTCCCACACTGTACCCCAATATATCCCACCTTTGTCACACTGTACCCCAACACATCCCACCCTGTCGCACAGTACCCCAATACATCCCACCCTCTCTCACACTGTAACGCAGCACATCACTCCCTCCCTCACACAGTACCCCAACAGATCCTGTCCTCACCCACACTATACCCCAACACATCCCACCCTCTCCCTCACAGTACCACAATACATCCCTACGACTGGCACACTGTACCCCAATACATTGCACCTTCTCACACTGTACCCCAACACATCCCACCCCCTCACACACTGCACCCCAACACATACCACCCTCTCACACACTGCACCCCAACACATCCCTCCCTCTCTCACACAGTACACCAACACATTCGTCCTACTCTCAAACTGTACCCCAACACATCCCAGCCTCTCCCACACTGTACCCCAACACATCCCACCCTCTCCCACACATTACCCCAACATATCCCACGCTCTCCCACACTGTACCCCAATATATCCCAACTTTGTCACACTGTACCCCAACACATCCCACCATCTCTCACACTGTACCCCAACACATCTCGCCCTCTCACACACTGTACCGCAACACATCCCATCCTCACTCACACAATACCCCAACACATCCCCGTCTGTCTCACACTGTACCCCAACACATCCCACCCTCTCCTACACGGTACCCCAATGCATCCTACCTTCTGTCACACTATACCCCAACACATCCTGTCCTCTCTCAGAGTGTACCCCAACACATCACACCCTCGCTCACACTATAACCCAACACATCACACCCTCTCACACACTGGACCACAACACACCCCACCCTCCGTCACACTGTACCCCAACACATCCCATCCTCTCTCACGCAGTACCCCAACACATCCAACCTGTCTCAAACTGTACCCCAACACATCCCACTCTCTCTCACACTCTACGACAACACATCCCACCTTATCCCAAAAAGTACCCCAATACATCCCACCCTCTCCCACACTGTACACCAACACATCCCAACCACTCTCAAACTGTACCCCAACACATCCCACCCACTCCAACACAGTACCCCAACATATCCCACCCTCTCTCCCACAGTACCCCAAGAGATCCCACCAACTCCAACAATATACCCCAACACATCCCACCCTCTCCAACACTGTACCCCAACATAACCTACCCTCTCTCACACAGTACCCCAACACATCCCACCCTCTCTCACACTGTACACGAACACATCCCAACCACTCCCACACTGTACCCCAACAAATCCCACCCTCTCTCAAACTGTACCCCAACACATCCCACCCTGTCCAACACTGTACCCCAACATATCCCACCCTCTCTCCCATAGTACCCCAACACATCCCACCCTGTGCCACACAGTACCTCAATACATCCCACCCTCTCCACACAGTAACCCAATATAACCAACCCCCTGTCACACATGACCCCAACACGTCCCATCCTCTCCCACTGTACCCCAATACATCCCACCTTCTGTCACACTTTACCCCAACACATACCACCCTTTCTCACACTGTATCCCAGCACATCCCTCCCTCTGTCACACAGTACCCCAACACATCCCACCCTCTCTCACACTGTACCCCAACACATCCCATCCTCTCTCACGCAGTACCCCAACACATCCAACCTGTCTCAAACTGTACCCCAACACATCCCACTCTCTCTCACACTCTATGACAACACATCCCACCTTCTCCCAAAAAGTACCCCAATACATCCCACCCTCTGTCACACTGTACCCCAACACATCCCACCCTCTCCAACATTGTACCCCAACATAACCTACCCTCTCTCACACAGTACCCAACACATCCCACCCTCTCTCACACTATACCCCAACACATCCCACCCTCTCCAACACTGTACCCCAACACATCCCACGCTCTC
Organism: Mobula hypostoma; assembly: GCF_963921235.1. Lineage (NCBI taxonomy): Eukaryota > Metazoa > Chordata > Chondrichthyes > Myliobatiformes > Myliobatidae > Mobula > Mobula hypostoma. The sequence continues at coordinate 108,356,308 of NC_086107.1, forward strand.
TCACACTGTTCCCCAACACATCCCACCCTCTCTCATACATTACCGCAACACATCCCACCCTCTCTCACACTGTACCCCCATACATCCCACCCTCTGTCACACTGTAGTACAACACCACCCACCCTCTCACACACTGTACCCAAACACATCCCACCCTCTCCCACACTGTACCCCGGCACATCTCACCCTCGCCCACACTGCACCACAAAACATCCCACCCTCTTGCACGCTGTACCCGAACACATCTCGTCCTAACCCACACTGTACCCCAACACATCCCACCCTCTGCACACAGTAACCCAATACATCCCACTCTCTGTCACACAGTACCCCAACACGTCCCATCCTCTCCCACTGTACCACAATACATCCCACCCTCTATCACACATTACCGCAACACATCCCACCCTCTCCCACACTCTACCTCAACACGTCCCACCCTCTCGCACACTGTACCCCAACACATCCCATCCTCTCCAACTGAACCCCAACACATCCCACCCTATGTCACACAGTACCCCAACACATCCCACCCTCTCCCACACAGTAGCCCAACACATCCCACTCTCTCTCACACTGTACCCCAACAAATCATACCCTCTCTCACACTATACCCCAACATACCCACCCTCTCACACACTGTACCCAACACATCCCACCCTCTCCCACACGGTACCCCAACACATCCCACCGTCTCCCACACAGTACCCCAACACATCCCACCCTCTCCAACACTGTACCCCAATACATCCCACCCTCTCACACACTGTACCACAATACATCCCACCCTCTCACACACTGTACCACAATACATGACATCCTCTGTCACACTGTACCCCAATACATCCCACCCTCTGTCACACTGTACCACAACATAACCCACCCTCTCCCACACAGTACCCCAACACATCCCACCCTCTCCCACACAGTACACCAACACATCCTGTCCTCTTCCACACTGTACTCCAACACATCCCACGCTCTCTCACACCATACCCCAACACATCCTGTTCTCACCCACAGTACCCCAACTCATCCCACCATCTCCCACTCTGGACCCTGATACATCCCATCCTCTCACACACTGCCCCCAACACATCTCACCCTCTCCAACACTATTCCCCAACACATCCCACCCTCTCCACACAGTAACCCAACACATCCAACCCTCTGTCACACAGTACCCCAACACGTCCCATCCTATCCCACTGTACCCCAATACATCCCACCCTCTCTCACACTGTACCCCAGCACATCACTCCCTCCCTCACACAGTACCCCAACACCTCCTGTCCTCACCCACACTATACCCCAACACATCCCACCCTCTGCCTCACAGTACCACAATACATCCCTACGTCTGTCACACTGTACCCCAATACATTGCACCTTCTGTCACACTGTACCCCAACACATCCCACCCTCTCACACACTATACCCCAACACATCCCACCCTCTCCCACACTGTACCCCAACACATCCCAACCTCTCTCACACTGTACCCCAACACATCCCACGACCTCCCACACTGTACCCCAACACATCCCACTCACTCCCTCATTGTACCCCAATATATCCCACCCTCTATCACAGAGTACCCCAACACATTCCACAATCTGTCACACAGTACCCGAACACAACCCACGCTCTCTCACACTGTACCCCAACACATCCCAACTTCTATCACACTGTACCACAACTCATCCCACCCTCTCCCATACTGTACCCCAATACATCCCACCCTCTCCCACACTGTACTGAAACATATCCCACCCTCACACACAGTGTACCCCAACACATCCGACAATCTCCCACACAGTACACCAACACATCCCACCGTTTTGAACACTGTACCCCAACACATCCCACCCTCTCTCACACTGTAACTCAACACATCCCACCCTCTGTCACACATTACCGCAACACATCCCACCCTCTTCAACACTGTACCCCAAGACATCCTACCCTCTGTCACACATTACAACACATCCCACCCTCTCCCACACTGTACCCAAACACATCCCACCATCTCCCATGCAGAACCCTAAATCATCCCACCCTCTCCCACTCTGTAACCCAGCACATACCACCCTCTCCCACACTGTACCCCAACATAGCCCACCCTCCGTCACACTGTACCCCAACACCTCCCACCCTCTCCCACACTGTACTCCAACACATCCCTACCTCTCCCACACTGTACCCCAACACATCTCACCCTCTCTCACACTGTACCCCAACACATTCCACCGTCTCCCACACTGTACCCCAAAACATCACACGCTCTGTCACACAGTAGTGCAACACATCCGACCCTCTCTCAAACTGTAACCGAACACAGCCCAGCCTCTCTCACACTGTACCCTAACACATCCAACCCTCTACCACACATTACCCCAACATATCCCACCCTCTCCCACACTATACCCCAACATATCCCACCCTTTGTCACACTGTACCCCAACACATCCCACCATCTCTCACACAGTAACCCAACATATCCTACCCTCTCTCACACTCTACGACAACACATCCCACCCTCTCCACACTATACCCCAACACATCCTGTCCTCTCTCAGAGTGTAACCCAACACATCACACTCTCTCACACACTGGAACACAACACACCCCACCCTCCGTCACACTGTACCCCAACACATCCCATCCTCTCTCACGCAGTACCCCAACACATCCCACCTTGTCTCAAACTGTACCCCAATACATCCCACCTTGTCTCAAACTGTACCCCAACACATCCCACTCTCTCTCACACTCTACGACAACACATCCCACCTTCTCCCAAAAAGTACCCCAATACATCCCTCCTCTGTCACACGGTGCCCCAATACATCCCACCCTCTCCCACACTGTACCCCAACATATCCACCCTCTCTCCCACAGTGCCCCAATACATCCTACCCTCTTTCACACAGTACCCCAACACATCCTGTCTTCACCCACACTGTACCCCAACACATCCCACCCCCTCCCTCACAGTACCACAATACGTCCCTACCACTGTCACACAGTACCCCAATACATCCCACCTTCTGTCACACTGTACCAAAACACATCCTACCCTCTCCCACACTATACCCCAACACATCCCAGCCTCTCCCACACTGAACACCAACACATCCCAAACTCTCCCACACTGTACCGAAACATATCCCACCCTCGCACACAGTGTACCCCAACACATCCGACCATCTCCCACACAGTACACCAACACATCCCACCGTTTCGAACACTGTACCCCAACACATCCCACCCTCTGTCACACATTACCGCAACACATCCCACCCTCTCCCACACTGTAACCCAACACATCCCACCATCTCCCATGCAGAACCCTAATTCATCCCCCCCTCTCCCACTCTGTATCCCAGCACATACGACCCTCTCCCACACATTACCCCAACATCCTCACTCACACAATACTCCAACACACCCCACCCTGTCTGAAACTGTACCCCAACGCATCCCAGCCTCTCTCACACTGTACCCAAACACATCCCACCCTCTCCTACACGGTACCCCAAGGCATCCTACCTTCTCTCATACTGCACCCTAACACACCCCACCCTCTCTCACACTGTACCCCAAAACTTCGCACCCTCTGTCACACTGTACCCAAACACATCCCACACTCTCCTACACTGTACCCCAACAAATCCCTGCCTCTCTCAAACTGTACCCCAACACATCCCACCCTCTCCAACACTGTACCCCAACAGATCCCACCGACTCCAACAATATACCCCAACACATCCCACCTTCTCTCACACTGTACCCCAAAACACCCCACCCTGTCTCACACTGTACCCCAACACACCCCACCCTCTCTCACACTGTATCCCAAAACATCGCACCCTCTGTCACACAGTAACCCAAGACATCCTACCCTCTCTCACAGTCTACGACAACACATCCCACCCTCTCCCACACTATACCCCAACACATCCTGTCCTCTCTCAGAGCGTACCCCAACACATCACACCCTCTCTCACACTATAACCAAACACATCACACCCTCTCACACACTGGAACACAACACACCCCACCCTCCGTCACACTGTACCCCAACACATCCCACCCTCTCTCACGCAGTACCCCAACACATCCAACCTGTCTCAAACTGTACCCCAACACATCCCACTCTCTCTCACATAGTACCCCAACATATCCCACCGTCTTTCACACTCTACGACAACAGATCCCACCTTCTCCCAAAAAGTACCACAATACATCCCACCCTCTGTCACACAGTGCCCCAATACATCCCACCCTCTTTCACACTGTACCCCAACACATCCTGTCCTCACTCACACTTTACCCCAACACATCACACCCTCTCCCACACTGTACACCAACACATCCCACCCTCTCACAGACTGTACCCCAACGCATCCCAGCCTCTCTCACACTGTACTCCAACATATTCCACCCTCTCCTACACTGTACACCAACACATCCCAACCCACACACTGTGCCCCAACAAAACCCACCCTCTCTCAAACTGTACCCCAACACATCCCACCCTCTGCAACACTGTACCCCAACATGTCACACCCTCTCTCCCACAGTACAACAGATCCCACCGACTCCAACAATATACCCCAACACATCCCACCCTCTCTCACACTGTACACGAACACATCCCAACCACTCCCACACTGTACCCCAACAAATCCTACCCTCTCTCAAACTGTACCACAACACATCCCACCCTCTACAACACTGTACCCCAACATATCCCCCCCTCTCTCTCACAGTACCCCAACAGGTCCCACCGACTCCAACAATATACCCCAACACATCCCACCCTCTCTCACACAGTACCCCAACACATCCGACCGTCTCTCAAACTGCACCCAAACACATCTCACCCTCTCTCACACTGTACGCCAACACATCCCACCCTCTGTCACTCATTACTGCAAAACATCTCACCCTCTCCCACACTGTACCCCAACAATTCTAACCTCTCCCATATTGTACCCCAACACATCTCACCATCTCCCACGCAGAACCCTAATTCATCCCCCCCCACTCTGTATCCGAGCATATACGACCCACTCAAACACGGTACCCCAACACATCCCACCCTCCGTCACACTGTACCCCAACACATCCCACCCTCTCCCACACTGTATCCCAACACATCTCACCCTCTCTCACACTGTACCCCAACACATCCCACCCTCTGTCACACATTACTGCAACACATCTCACCCTCTCCCACACTGTACCCCAACACATTCAAACCTCTCCCATACTGTACCCCAACACATCTCACCATCTCCCACGCAGAACCCCAGTTCATTCCACCCTCTGTCACACAATAGGTCAACACATCCCACCCTCTGTCACACTGTACCCCAACACAACCCACCCTCTCACACACTGTACCCCAACACATCCCACCCTCTCTCAAACTGTACCCCAACACATCCAACGCTCTCTCACAGTGTACCCCAACACATCCCTCCCTCTCCTACACAGTTCCCCAACACATTCTGTTCTCTCTCACAGTGTACCCCAAAACTTTGCACGCTCTCCCACACAATACCCTAATACAACCCACCCTCTGCTACACTGTACCCCCACACATCCCACCCTCTCCCACACAGTACCCCAACATATCCCACCCTCTCTCACACTGTACCCCAACACAACCCACCCTCTCTCACACTGTACCCCAACACAACCCACCCTCTCTCACACTGTACCCCTAAACATCGCACCCTCTGTCACAGAGTAACCCAACATATCCTACCCTCTCTCACACTCTATGACAACACATCCCACCCTCTCCCACACTATATCCCAACACATCCTGTCCTCTCTCAGAGTGTACCCCAACACATCACACCCTCTCTCACACTATAACCCAACACATCACACTCTCTCACACACTGGACCACAACACACCCCACCCTCCATCACACTGTACCCCAATACATCCCATCCTCTCTCACGCAGTACCCCAACACATCCAACCTGTCTCAAACTGTACCCCAACACATCCCACTCTCTCTCACACTCTACGACAACACATCCCACCTTCTCCCAAAAAGTACCCCAATACATTCCTCCTCTGTCACACGGTGCCCCAATACATCCTACCCTCTTTCACACAGTACCCCAACACATCCTGTCCTCACCCACACTTTACCCCAACACATCCCACCCCCTCCCTCACAGTACCACAATACATCCCTACCACTGTCACACAGTACCCCAATACATCCCACCTTCTGTCACACTGTACCAAAACACATCCTACCCTCTCACACACTGTACCCCAACACATCCCACCCTCTCCTACATTGTACTCCAACACATCCCACCCTCTCCCACACTGTACACCAACACATCCCAACCACTCCCACACTGTACCCCAACAAATCCCACCCTCTCCAACACTGCACCCCAACATATCCTACCCTCTCTCACACTGTACCCCAACACATCCCACTCTCTCCAACACTGTACCACAACACAACCCACCCTCTCCCACACTGTACAACAACACATCCCAACCTCTCCCACACTGTATCCCAACACATCTCACCCTCTCTCACACTGTACCCCAATACATCCCACCCTCTTCAACACTGTAACACATCCCACCCTCGCACACAGTGTACCCCAACACATCCCACCTACTCCCACACAGTACCCCAACACATCCTACCGTCTCCCACACTGTACCCCAAAACATTACAGGCTCTGTCACACAGTAGTGTGACAGAGTAGTATCCGACCCTCTCTTAAACTGTAACCGAACACAGCCCAGCGTCTCCCACTCTGTACCTTAACACATCCCACCCTCTCCCACACATTACCCTAACATATCCCATCCTCGCTCACACAATACTCCAACACACCCCACCCTGTCTGAAACTGTACCCCAACGCATCCTACCTTCTCTCACACTGTACCATAACACACCCCACCCTCTCTCACACTGTACCCCAAAACATCGCACCCTCTGTCACACTGTACCCAAACACATCCCAACCACTCCCACTCTGTACACGAACATATCCCAACCACTCACACACTGTACCCCAACAAATCCCACCCTCTCTCCCAAAGTACCCCAACAGATCCCACCGTCTCCAACAATATACCACAACACATCACACCCTCTCTCACACTGTACCCCAAAACATCCCACCCTGTCCAACACTGTACCCCAACATATCCTACCTTCTCTCACACAGTACCCCAACACATCCGACCCTCTCTCAAACTGCACCCAAACACATCCCAGCCTCTCCCACACTGAACACCAACACATCCCAAACTCTCCCACACTGTACCGAAACAGATCCCAACCTCTCACACAGTGTACCCCAACACATCCGACCCTCTCTCAAACTGCACCCAAACACATCCCAGCCTCTCCCACACTGAACACCAACACATCCCAAACTCTCCCACACTGTACCGAAACATATCCCAACCTCTCACACAGTGTACCCCAACACATCCGACCATCTCCCACACAGTACACCAACACATCCCACCGTTTCGAACACTGTACCCCAACACATCCCACCCTCTGTCACACATTACCGCAACACATCCCACCCTCCGTCATACTGTACCCCAACACATCCCACCCTCTGTCACACATTACCGCAACACAACCCACCCTCTCCCACACTGTACCCCAACAAATCCCACCCTCTCTCAAACTGTACCTCAACACATCCCACCCTCTCCAACACTGTACCCCAACATATCCCACCATCTCTCCCACAGTACCCCAACAGATCCCACCGACTCCAACAATATACTCCAACACACCCCACCTTCTCTCACACTGTACCCCAACACACACCACCCTCTCTCACACTGTACCCCAACACACCCCAACCTCTCTCACACTGTACCCCAAAACATCGCACCCTCTGTCACACAGTAACCCAAGACATCCTACCCTCTCTCACACTCCACGACAACACATCCCACCCTCTCCCACACTATACCCCAACACATCCTGTCCTCTCTCAGACTGTACCCCACACATCACACCCTCTCTCACACTATAACCCAACACATCACACCCTCTCACACACTGGAACACAACACACCCCACCCTCCGTCACACTGTACCCCAACACATCCCATCCTCTCTCACGCAGTACCCCAACACATCCAACCTGTCTCAAACTGTACCCCAACACATCGCACTCTCTCTCACACAGTAGCCCAACACATCCCACCCTCTCTCACACTCTACGACAACACATCCCACCTTCTCCCAAAAAGTACCCCAATACATCCCACCCTCTGTCACACGGTGCCCCAATACATCCTACCCTCTTTCACACTGTACCCCAACACATCCTGTCCTCACCCACACTTTACCCCAACACATCCCACCCCTCCCTCACAGTACCACAATACATCCCACCTTCTGTCACACTGTACCAAAACACATCCTACCCTCTCACACACTGTACCCAAACACATCCCAACCACTCCCAGACTGTACCCCAACAAATCCCACCCTCTCTCACACTGTACCCCAAAACATCCCACCCACTCCAACACTGTACCCCAACATATCCGACCCTCTCTCACACAGTACCCCAACACATCCCACCCTCTCCCACACTGTACACGAACACATCCAAACCACTCACACACTGTGCCCCAACAAATCCCACCCTCTCTCCCAAAGTACCCCAACAGATCCCACCGACTCCAACAATATACCCCAACACATCCCACCCTCTCTCACACTGTACCCCAACACATCCCACCTTCTCCAACACTGTACCCCAACATATCCTATCCTCTCTCACACAGTACCCCAACACATCCGACCCTCTCTCAAACTGCACCCAAACACATCCCAGCCTCTCCCACACTGTACCCCAACACGTCCCATCTTCTGCCACACTGTACCCCAACACATCCTACCTTCTCTCACACTGTAGCCCAATACATCCTGTCCTCTCTCAGAGTGTACCCCAACACATCACACCCTCGCTCACACTATAACCCAACACATCACACCCTCTCACACACTGGACCACAACACACCCCACCCTCCGTCACACTGTACCCCAACACATCCCATCCTCTCTCACGCAGTACCCCAACACATCCAACCTGTCTCAAACTGTACCCCAACACATCCCACTCTCTCTCACACTCTACGACAACACATCCCACCTTCTCCCAAAAAGTACCCCAATACATCCCACCCTCTGTCACACGGTGCCCCAATACATCCCAACCTCTCCCACACTGTACACCAACATATCGGACCCTCTCTCACACTGTACCCCAACACATCCCAACCTCTCCCACACTGTACCCCAACACATCCGACCCTCTCCAACACTATTCCCCAACACATCCCACCCTCCCTGACACGGTACCCCAATACATCCTACCATCTCCACTCAATAACCCATTACATCCCACCCTGTCCCACACAGTACCCCAACACATCCCACCCTCTCCCACACAGTACCCCAACACATCCGACCATCTCTCACACTGTACCCCAACACATCGCACACTCTCTCACACAGTACACCAACACGTCCCACCCTTTGCTATACTGTACCCCAACACATCCCACCCTCTCCCACACTGTACCCCAACACATCCCACCCTCTCCCACACTGTACACCAACACATCCCAACCACTCCCACACTGTGCCCCAACAAAACCCACCCTCTCTCAAACTGTACCCCAACACATCCTACCTTCTCCAACACTGTACCCCAACGTGTCACACCCTCTCTCCCACAGTACCCCAAAAGATGCCACCGACTCCAACAATATACCCCAACACATCCCACCCTCTCTCACACTGTACCCCAACACATCCCACCCTCTCCAACACTGTACACGAACACATCCCAACCACTCTCACACTGTACCCCAACAAATCCCACCTTCTCTCAAACTGTACCCCAACACATCTCACCCTCTCTCACACAGTACCCCAATACATCCTACCCTCTTCACTCAATAACCCATTACATCCCACCCTCTCCCACACAGTACCCCAACACATCCTACCCTCTCCACTCAATAACCCATTACATCCCACCCTCTCCCACACAGTACCCCAACACATCCCACCCTCTCCCACACAGTACCCCAACACATCCCACCCTCTCCAACACTGTACACCAACACATCCGACCCTCTCTCACACTCTACGACAACACATCCCAGCTTCTCCCAAAAAGTTCCCCAATACATCCCTACCACAGTCACACAGTACCCCAATACATCCCACCTTCAGTCACAATGTACCAAAACACATCCTACCCTCTCACACTGTACCCCAACACATCACACTCTCTCTCACACTGTACCCCAACACATCCCACCCTCTCCCACACTGTACACCAACACATCCCAACCTCTCCCACACTGTACACCAACATATCGGACCCTCTCTCACACTGCACCCCAACACATCCCATCCTCTCCCACACTGTACCCCAAAACATCCGACCCTCTCCAACACTATTCCCTAACACATCCCACCCTCCCCCACACGGTACCCCAATACATCCCACCCTCTCCCACACAGTACCCCAACACATCCCACCCTCTCCACACAGTACCCCAACACATCCGACCATCTCTCATACTGTACCCCAACACATCGCACTCTCTCTCACACATTACACCAACACGTCCCACCCTCTGCTATACTGTACCCCAACACATCCCACCCTCTCCCACACTGTACACCAACACATCCCACCGTCTCCAACACTGTGCCCCAACAAAACCCACCCTCTCTCAATCTTAACCCCAACACATCCTACCTTCTCCAACACTGTACCCCAACATGTCACACCCTCTCTCCCACAGTACCCCAACACATCCCACCGTCTCCAACACAGTACCCCAACACATCCCACCATCTCCAACACTATTCCCCAACACATCCCAACATCTCCCACACTCTACTTCAACACATCCCACCCTCTTCCACACTGTAGCCCAACACATCCCACCCTCTCTCACACTCTACGACAACACATCCCACCTTCTCCCAAAAAGTACCCCAATACATCCCACCCTCTATCACACAGTGCCCCAATACATCCTACGCTCTTTCACACAGTACCCCAACACATCCTGTCCTCACCCACACATTACCCCAACATATCCCACCCCCTCCCTCACAGTACCACAATACATCCCTACCACTGTCACACAGTACCCCAATACATCCCACCTTCTGTCACACTGTACCAAAACACATCCCACCCTCTCCCACACTGTACACCAACACATCCCAACTTCTCCCATACTGTACCCCAACATATCGGACCCTCTCTAAAACTGTACCCCATCACATCGCAACCTCTCCCACATAGTACCCCAACACATCCTACCTTATCTCACTCTGTACCCCAACACATGCCACCCTCTCTCACACTCTACAACACATCCCACCATCTCCCAAAAAGTTCCTCAATACATCCCTACCACAGTCACACAGTACCCCAATACATCCCACCTTCAGTCACACTGTACCAAAACACATCCTACCTTCTCACACTGTACCCCAACATATCACACCCTCTCCCACACTGTACACCAACATATCGGACCCTCTCTCACACTGTACCCCAAAACATCCCACTCCCTCCCTCACAGTACCACAATACATCCCTACCACTGTCACACAGTACCCTAATACATCCCACCTTCTGTCACACTGTACCAAAACACATCCTACCCTCTCCCACACTATACCCCAACACATCCCAGCCTCTCCCACACTGAACACCAACACATCCCAAACTCTCCCACACTGTACCCCAACATATCGGACCCTCTCTAAAACTGTACCCCAACACATCGCAACCTCTCCCACACTGTACCCCAACACATCCTACTTTCTCTCACTCTGTACCCCAACACATGCCACCCTCTCTCACACTCTACGACAACACATCCCACCTTCTCCCAAAAAGTTCCCCAATACATCCCTACCACTGTCACACAGTACCCCAATACATCCCTCCTTCAGTCACACTGTACCAAAACACATCCTACCCTCTCACACTGTACCCCAACACATCCCACCCTCTCCCACACTGTACACCAACACATCCCACCCTCTCCCACACTGTACACCAACATATCGGACCCTCTCTCACACTGTACCCCAACACATCCGACCCTCTTCAACACTATTTCCCAGCACATCCCACCCTCCCCCACACAGTACCCCAATACATCCGACCCTCTCCACTCAATAACCATTACATCCCACCCTCTCCCACACAGTACCCCAAAACATCCCACCCTCTCCCACACAGTACCCCAACACATCCGACCATCTCTCACACTGTACCCCAACACATCCCACCCTCTCTCCCACAGTACCCCAAACGATCCCACCGACTCCAACAATATACCCCAACACATCCCACCCTCTCTCACACTGTACCCCAACACATCCCACCCTCTCCAACACTGTACGCGAACACATCCCAACCACTCCCACACCGTACCCCAAAAAATCCCACCCTCTCTCAAACTGTACCCCCAATACATCTCACCCTCTCTCAGACAGTACCCCAACACATACCACCGTCTCCAACACAGTACCCCAACACATCTCACCATCTCCAACACTATTCCCCAACACATACCACCCTCCCCCACACAGTACCCCAATACATCCTACCCTCTCCACTCAATAACCCATTACATCCCACCCTCTCCCACACTTTACCCCAACACATCCCACCCTCTCCCACACAGTACCCCAACACATCCCACCCTCTCCAACACTGGACCCCAACACATTCGACCATCTCACACACTGTACCCCAACAAATCCCACCCTCTCCAACACTGTACACGAACACATCCCAACCACTCCCACACTGTACACCAACACATCTCACCCTCTCCCACACTGTACCCCAACACATCTCACCCTCTCTCACACAGTACCCCAACACATCCCACCGTCTCCAACACAGTACCCCAACACATCCCACCCTCTCTCACACTGTACCCCAACACATCCCACCCTCTCTCACACTGTACCCCAACACATCCCACCTTCTCCAACACTGTACCCCAACATATCCTATCCTCTCTCACACTGTACCCCAACACATGCCACCCTCTCTCACACTCTACGACAACACATCCCACCTTCTCCCAAAAAGTTCCCCAATACATCCCTACCACAGTCACACAGTACCCCAATACATCCCACCTTCAGTCACAATGTACCAAAACACATCCTACCCTCTCACACTGTACCCCAACACATCCCACCCTCTCTCACACTGTACCCCAACACATCCCACCCTTCCCACACTGTACACCAACACATCCCAACCTCTCCCACACTGTACCCCAACACATCCCACCCTCCCCAACACAGTACCCCAATATATCCCACACTCTCCACTCAATAACCCATTACATCCCACCCTCTCCCACACAGTACCCCAACACATCCCACCCTCTCCCACACAGTACCCCAACATATCCCACCATCTCTCACACTGTACCCCAACACATCCCAACCTCTCCCACACTGTAGCCCAACACATGCCACCCTCTCTCACACTCTACGACAACACATCCCACCTTCTCCCAAAAAGTACCCCAATACATCCTACCCTCTGTCACACAGTGCCCCAATACATCCCACCTTCAGTCACACTGCACCAAAACACATCCTACCTTCTCACACTGTACCCCAACACATGCCACCCTCTCTCACACTCTACGACAACACATCCCACCTTCTCCCAAAAAGTTCCCCAATACATCCCTACCACAGTCACACAGTACCCCAATACATCCCACCTTCAGTCACACTGTACCAAAACACATCCTACCCTCTTACACTGTACCCCAACACATCACACCCTCTCTCACACTGTACACCAACATATCGGACCCTCTCTCACACTGTACACCAACACATCCCAACCACTCCCACACCGTACCCCAAAAAATCCCACCCTCTCTCAAACTGTACCCCCAACACATCTCACCCTCTCTCACACAGTACCCCAAGACATACCACCGTCTCCAACACAGTACCCCAACACATCTCACCATCTCCAACACTATTCCCCAACACATACCACCCGCCCCCACACAGTACCCCAATACATCCTACCCTCTCCACTCAATAACCCATTACATCCCACCCTCTCCCACACAGTACCCCAACACATCCCACCCTCTCCCACACAGTACCCCAACACATCCCACCCTCTCCAACACTGGACCCCAACACATTCGACCATATCTCACACTGTACCCCAACAAATCCCACCCTCTCCAACACTGTACACGAACACATCCCAACCACTCCCACACTGTACACCAACACATCTCACCCTCTCCCACACTGTACCCCAACACATCTCACCGTCTCCAACACAGTACCCCAACACATCCCACCCTCTCTCACACTGTACCCCAACACATCCCACCCTCTCTCACACTGTACCCCAACACATCCCACCTTCTCCAACACTGTACCCCAACATATCCTATCCTCTCTCACACAGTACCCCAACACATCCGACCCTCTCTCACACTCTACGACAACACATCTCACCTTCTCCCAAAAAGTTCCCCAATACATCCCTACCACAGTCACACAGTACCCCAATACATTCCACCTTCAGTCACACTGTACCAAAACACATCCTACCCTCTCACACTGTACCCCAACACATCACACCCTCTCTCACACTGTACCCCAACACATCCCACCCTTCCCACACTGTACACCAACACATCCCAACCTCTCCCACACTGTACCCCAACACATCCGACCCTCTCCAACACTATTCCCCAACACATCCCACCCTCCCCCACACAGTACCCCAATACATCCTACCCTCTCCACTCAATAACCCATTACATCCCACCCTCTCCCACACAGTACCCCAACACATCCCACCCTCTCCCACACAGTACCCCAACACATCCCACCCTCTCCAACACTGTACACCAACACATCCGACCCTCTCTCACACTCTACGACAACACATCCCAGCTTCTCCCAAAAAGTTCCCCAATACATCCCTACCACAGTCACACAGTACCCCAATACATCCCACCTTCAGTCACAATGTACCAAAACACATCCTACCCTCTCACACTGTACCCCAACACATCACACTCTCTCTCACACTGTACCCCAACACATCCCACCCTCTCCCACACTGTACACCAACACATCCCAACCTCTCCCACACTGTACACCAACATATCGGACCCTCTCTCACACTGCACCCCAACACATCCCATCCTCTCCCACACTGTACCCCAAAACATCCGACCCTCTCCAACACTATTCCCTAACACATCCCACCCTCCCCCACACGGTACCCCAATACATCCCACCCTCTCCCACACAGTACCCCAACACATCCCACCCTCTCCACACAGTACCCTAACACATCCGACCATCTCTCATACTGTACCCCAACACATCGCACTCTCTCTCACACATTACACCAACACGTCCCACCCTCTGCTATACTGTACCCCAACACATCCCACCCTCTCCCACACTGTACACCAACACATCCCACCGTCTCCAACACTGTGCCCCAACAAAACCCACCCTCTCTCAATCTTAACCCCAACACATCCTACCTTCTCCAACACTGTACCCCAACATGTCACACCCTCTCTCCCACAGTACCCCAACACATCCCACCGTCTCCAACACAGTACCCCAACACATCCCACCATCTCCAACACTATTCCCCAACACATCCCACCCTCCCCCACACAGTACCCCAACACATCCCACCCTCTCCCACACAGTACGCCAACACATCCCACCCTCTCCCACACAGTACGCCAACACATCCCACCCACTCTCACACTGTACCCCAACACATCCCACCTTCTCCAACACTGTACCCCAACATATCCTATCCTCTCTCATAGAGTAACCCAACACATCCGACCCTCTCTCAAACTGCACCCAAACACATCCCAGCCTCTCCCACACTGTACCCCAACACGTCCCACCCTCTGCCACACTGTACCCCAACACATCACACCCTCTCTCACACTGTACCCCAACACATCCCACCCTCTCCCACACTGTACACCAACACATCCCAACCTCTCCCACACTGTACACCAATGTATCGGACCCTCTCTCACACTGTACCCCAACACATCCCAACCTCTCCCACACTGTACCCCAACACATCCGACCCTCACCAACACTATTCCCCAACACATCCCACCCTCCCCCACACAGTACCCCAATACATCCTACCCTCTCCACTCAATAACCCATTACATCCCAACCTCTCCCACACAGTACCCCAACACATCCCACCCTCTCCCACACAGTACCCCAACACATCCCACCCTCTCCAACACTGTAGCCCAACACATCCGACCATCTCTCACACTGTACCCCAACACATCCCACACTCTATCACACATTACCGTAACACATCCCAACATCTCCCACACTCTACTTCAACACATCCCACCCTCTTCCACACTGTACCCCAACATATCCCACCATCTCTCACACTGTACCCCAACACATCCCAACCTCTCCCACACTGTAGCCCAACACATCCCACCCTCTCTCACACTGTACACCAACACATCCCACCCTCTCTCACACTCTACAACACATCCCACCTTCTCCCAAAAAGCACCCCAATACATCCCACCCTCTATCACACAGTGCCCCAATACATCCTACGCTGTTTCACACAGTACCCCAACAAATCCTGTCCTCACCCACACTTTACCCCAACACATCCTACCCTCTCCCACACTGTACGCCTACACATCCCACCCTCTCCCACACTGTACACCAACACATCCCAACCTCTCCCATACTGTACCCCAACATATCAGACCCTCTCTAAAACTGTACCCCAACACATCGCAACCTCTCCCACTCTGTACCCCAACTCATCCTACCTTCTCTCACTCTGTACCCCAACACATGCTACCCTCTCTCACACTCTACGACAACACATCCCACCTTCTCCCAAAAAGTTCCCCAATACATCCCTACCACAGTCACACAGTACCCCAATACATTCCACCTTCAGTCACACTGTACCAAAACACATCCTACCTTCTCACACTGTACCCCAACACATCACACCCTCTCTCACACTGTACCCCAACACATCCCACCCTCTCCCACACTGTACCCCAACATATCGGACCCTCTCTCACACTGTACCCCAACACATCCGACCCTCTGCAACACTATTTCCCAGCACATCCCACCCTCCCCCACACAGTACCCCAACACATCCCACCCTCTCCCACACAGTACCCCAACACATCCGACCATCTCACACACTGTACCCCAACAAATCCCACCCTCTCTCAAACTGTACCCCAACACATCTCACCCTCTCTCACACAGTACCCCAACACATCCCACCGTCTCCAACACAGTACCCCAACACATTCGACCCTCTCCAACACAGTACCCCAACACATCCCACCCTCTTTCACACTGTACCCCAACACATCCCACCTTCTCCAACACTGTACCCCAACATATCCTATCCTCTCTCACAGAGTAACCCAACACATCCGACCATCTCTCAAACTGCACCCAAACACATCCCAGCCTCTCCCACACTGTACCCCAACACGTCCCACCCTCTGCCACACTGTACCCCAACACATCCTACCTTCTCTCACACAGTACCCCAATACATCCCACCAGCTGTCACACTGTACCCCAACACATCCCGCCATCTGTGACACTGTACCCCAACACATCCTACCTTCTCTCACACTGTACCCCAACACATGCCACCCTCTCTCACACTCTACGACAACGCATCCCACCTTCTCCCAAAAAGTTCCCCAATACATCCCTACCACAGTCACACAGTAACCCAATACATCCCACCTTCAGTCACACTGTACGAAAACACATCCTACCTTCTCACACTGTACCCCAACACATCACACCCTCTCTCACACTGTACCCCAACACATCCCACCCTCTCCCACACTGTACACCAACACATCCCAACCTCTCCCACACTGTACACCAACACATCCCACCCTCTCCAACACTATTCCCCAACACATCCCACCCTCCCCGACATGGTACCCCAATACATCCTACCCTCTCCACTCAATAACCCAACACATCCCACCCTTTCCCACACAGTACCCCAACACATCCCACCCTCTCCAACACTGTACCCCAACACATCCGACCATCTCTCACACTGTACCCCAACACATTCCACACTCTATCACACATTACCGCAACACATCCCAACATCTCCCACACTCTACTTCAACACATCCCACCCTCTTCCACACTGTAGCCCAACACATCCCACCCTCTCTCACACTCTACGACAACACATCCCACCTTCTCCCAAAAAGTACCCCAATACATCCCACCCTCTATCACACAGTGCCCCAATACATCCTACGCTCTTTCACACAGTACCCCAACACATCCTGTCCTCACCCACACATTACCCCAACATATCCCACCCCCTCCCTCACAGTACCACAATACATCCCTACCACTGTCACACAGTACCCCAATACATCCCACCTTCTGTCACACTGTACCAAAACACATCCCACCCTCTCCCACACTGTACACCAACACATCCCAACTTCTCCCATACTGTACCCCAACATATCGGACCCTCTCTAAAACTGTACCCCATCACATCGCAACCTCTCCCACATAGTACCCCAACACATCCTACCTTATCTCACTCTGTACCCCAACACATGCCACCCTCTCTCACACTCTACAACACATCCCACCATCTCCCAAAAAGTTCCTCAATACATCCCTACCACAGTCACACAGTACCCCAATACATCCCACCTTCAGTCACACTGTACCAAAACACATCCTACCTTCTCACACTGTACCCCAACATATCACACCCTCTCCCACACTGTACACCAACATATCGGACCCTCTCTCACACTGTACCCCAACACATCCCACTCCCTCCCTCACAGTACCACAATACATCCCTACCACTGTCACACAGTACCCTAATACATCCCACCTTCTGTCACACTGTACCAAAACACATCCTACCCTCTCCCACACTATACCCCAACACATCCCAGCCTCTCCCACACTGAACACCAACACATCCCAAACTCTCCCACACTGTACCCCAACATATCGGACCCTCTCTAAAACTGTACCCCAACACATCGCAACCTCTCCCACACTGTACCCCAACACATCCTACTTTCTCTCACTCTGTACCCCAACACATGCCACCCTCTCTCACACTCTACGACAACACATCCCACCTTCTCCCAAAAAGTTCCCCAATACATCCCTACCACTGTCACACAGTACCCCAATACATCCCTCCTTCAGTCACACTGTACCAAAACACATCCTACCCTCTCACACTGTACCCCAACACATCCCACCCTCTCCCACACTGTACACCAACACATCCCACCCTCTCCCACACTGTACACCAACATATCGGACCCTCTCTCACACTGTACCCCAACACATCCGACCCTCTTCAACACTATTTCCCAGCACATCCCACCCTCCCCCACACAGTACCCCAATACATCCGACCCTCTCCACTCAATAACCATTACATCCCACCCTCTCCCACACAGTACCCCAAAACATCCCACCCTCTCCCACACAGTACCCCAACACATCCGACCATCTCTCACACTGTACCCCAACACATCCCACCCTCTCTCCTACAGTACCCCAAACGATCCCACCGACTCCAACAATATACCCCAACACATCCCACCCTCTCTCACACTGTACCCCAACACATCCCACCCTCTCCAACACTGTACGCGAACACATCCCAACCACTCCCACACCGTACCCCAAAAAATCCCACCCTCTCTCAAACTGTACCCCCAATACATCTCACCCTCTCTCAGACAGTACCCCAACACATACCACCGTCTCCAACACAGTACCCCAACACATCTCACCATCTCCAACACTATTCCCCAACACATACCACCCTCCCCCACACAGTACCCCAATACATCCTACCCTCTCCACTCAATAACCCATTACATCCCACCCTCTCCCACACAGTACCCCAACACATCCCACCCTCTCCCACACAGTACCCCAACACATCCCACCCTCTCCAACACTGGACCCCAACACATTCGACCATCTCACACACTGTACCCCAACAAATCCCACCCTCTCCAACACTGTACACGAACACATCCCAACCACTCCCACACTGTACACCAACACATCTCACCCTCTCCCACACTGTACCCCAACACATCTCACCCTCTCTCACACAGTACCCCAACACATCCCACCGTCTCCAACACAGTACCCCAACACATCCCACCCTCTCTCACACTGTACCCCAACACATCCCACCCTCTCTCACACTGTACCCCAACACATCCCACCTTCTCCAACACTGTACCCCAACATATCCTATCCTCTCTCACACTGTACCCCAACACATGCCACCCTCTCTCACACTCTACGACAACACATCCCACCTTCTCCCAAAAAGTTCCCCAATACATCCCTACCACAGTCACACAGTACCCCAATACATCCCACCTTCAGTCACAATGTACCAAAACACATCCTACCCTCTCACACTGTACCCCAACACATCCCACCCTCTCTCACACTGTACCCCAACACATCCCACCCTTCCCACACTGTACACCAACACATCCCAACCTCTCCCACACTGTACCCCAACACATCCCACCCTCCCCAACACAGTACCCCAATATATCCCACACTCTCCACTCAATAACCCATTACATCCCACCCTCTCCCACACAGTACCCCAACACATCCCACCCTCTCCCACACAGTACCCCAACATATCCCACCATCTCTCACACTGTACCCCAACACATCCCAACCTCTCCCACACTGTAGCCCAACACATGCCACCCTCTCTCACACTCTACGACAACACATCCCACCTTCTCCCAAAAAGTACCCCAATACATCCTACCCTCTGTCACACAGTGCCCCAATACATCCCACCTTCAGTCACACTGCACCAAAACACATCCTACCTTCTCACACTGTACCCCAACACATGCCACCCTCTCTCACACTCTACGACAACACATCCCACCTTCTCCCAAAAAGTTCCCCAATACATCCCTACCACAGTCACACAGTACCCCAATACATCCCACCTTCAGTCACACTGTACCAAAACACATCCTACCCTCTTACACTGTACCCCAACACATCACACCCTCTCTCACACTGTACACCAACATATCGGACCCTCTCTCACACTGTACACCAACACATCCCAACCACTCCCACACCGTACCCCAAAAAATCCCACCCTCTCTCAAACTGTACCCCCAACACATCTCACCCTCTCTCACACAGTACCCCAAGACATACCACCGTCTCCAACACAGTACCCCAACACATCTCACCATCTCCAACACTATTCCCCAACACATACCACCCGCCCCCACACAGTACCCCAATACATCCTACCCTCTCCACTCAATAACCCATTACATCCCACCCTCTCCCACACAGTACCCCAACACATCCCACCCTCTCCCACACAGTACCCCAACACATCCCACCCTCTCCAACACTGGACCCCAACACATTCGACCATATCTCACACTGTACCCCAACAAATCCCACCCTCTCCAACACTGTACACGAACACATCCCAACCACTCCCACACTGTACACCAACACATCTCACCCTCTCCCACACTGTACCCCAACACATCTCACCGTCTCCAACACAGTACCCCAACACATCCCACCCTCTCTCACACTGTACCCCAACACATCCCACCCTCTCTCACACTGTACCCCAACACATCCCACCTTCTCCAACACTGTACCCCAACATATCCTATCCTCTCTCACACAGTACCCCAACACATCCGACCCTCTCTCACACTCTACGACAACACATCTCACCTTCTCCCAAAAAGTTCCCCAATACATCCCTACCACAGTCACACAGTACCCCAATACATTCCACCTTCAGTCACACTGTACCAAAACACATCCTACCCTCTCACACTGTACCCCAACACATCACACCCTCTCTCACACTGTACCCCAACACATCCCACCCTTCCCACACTGTACACCAACACATCCCAACCTCTCCCACACTGTACCCCAACACATCCGACCCTCTCCAACACTATTCCCCAACACATCCCACCCTCCCCCACACAGTACCCCAATACATCCTACCCTCTCCACTCAATAACCCATTACATCCCACCCTCTCCCACACAGTACCCCAACACATCCCACCCTCTCCCACACAGTACCCCAACACATCCCACCCTCTCCAACACTGTACACCAACACATCCGACCCTCTCCAACACTATTTCCCAGCACATCCCACCCTCCCCCACACAGTACCCCAATACATCCCACCCTTTCCACTCAATAACCCATTACATCCCACCCTCCCCCACACAGTACCCCAACATATCCCACCCTCTCCCATACAGTACCCCAACACATCCGACCATCTCTCACACTGTAGCCCAACACATCCCACCATCTCCCATGCAGAACCCTAATTCATCCCCCCCTCTCCCACTCTGTATCCCAGCACATACAACCCTCTCCCACACTGTACCCCAACACATTCCACCCTCCGTCACACTGTAGCCCAACACATCCCACCCTCTCTCAAACTGTACCCCAATACATCTCACCCTCTCCCACACTGTACCCCAACACATCCTACCTTCTCTCACACTGTACCCCAACACATGCCACCCTCTCTCACACTCTACGACAACACATCCCACCTTCTCCCAAAAAGTTCCCCAATACATCCCTACCACAGTCACACAGTACCCCAATACATCCCACCTTCAGTCACACTGTACCAAAACACATCCTACCCTCTCACACTGTACCCCAACACATCACACCCTCTCTCACACTGTACCCCAACACATCCCACCCTCTCCCACACTGTACACCAACACATCCCAACCTCTCCCACACTGTACATCAACATATCGGACCCTCTCTCTCACTGTACCCCAACACATCCCAACCTCTCCCACACTGTACCCCAACACATCCGACCCTCTCCAACACTATTCCCCAACACATCCCACCCTCCCCCACACAGTACCCCAATACATCCTACCCTCTCCACTCAATAACCCATTACATCCCACCCTCTCCCACACAGTACCCCAACACATCCCACCCTCTCCCACACAGTACCCCAACACATCCCACCCTCTCCAACACTGTACCCCAACACATCCGACCATCTCTCACACTGTACCCCAACACATCCCACACTCTATCACACATTACCGCAACATATCCCAACATCTCCCACACTGTACCCCAACATATCCCACCATCTCTCACACAGTACCCCAACGCATCCCACCCTGTCTCTAACTGTACCCCAACACATCTCACCCTCTCTCACACTCTACGACAACACATCCCACCTTCTCCCAAAAAGTACCCCAATACATCCTACCCTCTGTCACACAGTGCCCCAATACATCCCACCTTCAGTCACACTGCACCAAAACACATCCTACCTTCTCACACTGTACCCCAACACATCCCACCCTCTCTCAAACCGTACACCAACACATCCCACCCTCTCTCATACAGTACCCCAACACATTCCACCCTCCGTCACACTGTAGCCCGACACATCCCACCCTCTCCCACACTGTACCCCAGCACAACCCACCCTCTCCCACACTGTACACCAACACATCCCACCCTCTCCCACACTGTACCCCAACACATCCGACCCTCATCAACACTGTAACACATCCCACCCTCGCACACAGTGTTCCCCAACACATCCCACCTACTCCCACACAGTACCCCAACACATCCGACCCTCTCTCAAACTGCACCCAAAAACATCCCAGCCTCTCCCACACTGTACCCCAACACATCCCACCCTCTGCCAAACTGTACCACAATACAGCCCACCTTCAGTCACACTGTACCAAAACACATCCCACCCTCTCTTACACTGTACCCCAACACATCCCACCATCTTCAACACTGTAACACATCCGATCCTCGCACACACTGTACCCCAACACATCACACCCTCTCCCACACAGTACCCCAACACATCCGACCATCTCTCACACTGTACCCCAACACATCCCACCCTCTCCCACACAGTACCCCAACACATCCCACCCTCTCCAACACTGTAACCCAACACATCCGACCATCTCTCACACTGTACCCCAACACAGTCCACCCTCTCCAACACTGTACACGAACACATCCCAACCACTCCCACACTGTACCCCAACAAATCCCACCCTCTCTCAAACTGTACCCCAACACATCTCACCCTCTCCCCACTGTACCCCAACACATCTCACCCTCTCTCACACAGTACCCCAACACATCCCACCGTCTCCAACACAGTACCCCAAAACATCCCACTATCTCTCACACTATACCCCAACACATCCCACTCTCTCTCGAACACTGTACCAAAAAACATCCCACCCTCTCTCACACTGTACCCCAACACATCCCACCCTTTCCAGCAGTGTACCCCAACATATCCTACCCTCTCTCACACAGTACCCCAACACATCCGATCCTCTCTCAAACTGCACCCAAACACATCCCACCCTCTGCCAAACTGTACCCCAACACATCCTACCTTCTCTCACACTGTACCCCAATACATCCCACCATCTGTCACAGTGTACCCCAACACATCCCACCCTCTGCGACACTGTACCCCAACACATCCTACCTTCTCTCACACTGTACCCCAATACATCCCACCATCTGTCACAGTGTACCACAACACATCCCACCATCTGTCACAGTGTACCCCAACACATCCCACCCTCTGCGACACTGTACCCCAACACATCCTACCTTCTCTCACACTGTACCCCAACACATGCCACCCTCTCTCACACTCTACGACAACACATCCCACCTTCTCCCAAAAAGTTCCCCAATACATCCCTACCACAGTCACACAGTACCCCAATACATCCCACCTTCAGTCACACTGTACCAAAACACATCCTACCTTCTCACACTGTACCCCAACACATCACACCCTCTCTCACACTGTACCCCAACACATCCCACCCTCTTCCACACTGTACACCAACATATTGGACCCTCTCTCACACTGTACCCCAACACATCCCAACCTCCCCCACACTGTACCCCAACACATCCGACCCTCTCCAACACTTTCCCAGCATATCCCACCCTCCCCCACACAGTACCCCAATACATTCCACCCTCTCCACTCAATAACCCATTACATCCCACCCTCTCCCACACAGTACCCCAACACATCCCACCCTCTCCCACACAGTACCCCAACACATCCCACCCTCTCCCACACAGTACCCCAACACATCCGACCATCTCTCACACTGTACCCCAACACATCCCACCCTCTCCCACACTGTACACCAACACATCCCAACCTCTCCCACACTGTACCCCAACACATCCCACCCACTTCAACACTGCATCCCAACACATCCCACCCTCTCCAACACTCTACCCTAAAACATCCCACCCTCTATCACACATTAGCGCAACACATCTCAACATCTCCCACACTCTACCTTAACACATACCACCCTCTCAGACACTGTACCCCAACACATCCCACCATCTCTCATACTAAAACCCAACACAGCCCACTCTCTCCAACACTGTACCCCAACACATCCCACCATCTCTCACACTGTACCCTAATACATCCCACCCTCTGTCACACATTACCGCAACACATCCCACCCTCTTCAACACTGTACCCCAACACATCCCACCCTCTCCCATGCAGAACCCCAATTCATCCCACACTGTCCCACTCTGTACACCAGCACATACCACCCTCTCCCACACTGTACCAAAACACATAACACCCTTCGTCACACTGTACCCCATCACATCCTACCCTCTCCCACACTGAACCCCAATACAGCCCACCCTCTCCCACACTGTACACCAACACAACACAACCTGTCCCACATTGTACCCCAACACATTTCACCCTCTCTCACACTGTACCCCAACACATCCCACCCTCTCCCACAATGTACCCCAACACATCCCACCATCTCCCATTCAGAACCCCAATTCATCCCACACTCTCCCACTCTGTACCCCAGCACATACCACCCTTTCCCACACTGTACCCCAACACATTACACCCTTCGTCACACTGTACCCCATCACATCCTACCCTCTCCCACACTGAACCCCAATACAGCCCACCCTCTCCCACACTGTACACCAACACAACACAACCTGTCCCATACTGTACCCCAACACATTTCACCCTCTCTCACACTGTACCCCAACACATCCCACCCTCTTCAACACTGTATCCCAACACATCCCATCCTCTCCCACACAGTACCCCAACACATCCTACCCTCTCCAACACTGTACCCCAACACATCCCACCCTCTTCAACACTATATCCCAACACATCTCACCCTCTCCCACACAGTACCCCAACACATCCTACCCTCTCCAACACTGTACCCCAACACATCCCACCCTCTCTCACACTGTACCCCAACACATCCCACCATCTCTCACACTGTACCCCAATTCATCCCACCCTCTATGACACATTACCGCAACACATCCCAACATCTCCCACACTCTACCTCAACACATCCCATCCTCTCCTACACTGTACCCCAACACATTCCACCATCTCTCACACTGTACCGCAACACATCCCAGCCTCTCACACACTATACCACAACGCATCCCATCGTCTCTCACACTGTATCCCAACACATCCCACCCTCACCCACACTGTAGCCCAACATATCCCACCCTCGCACACAGTGTACCCCAACACATCCGACCATCTCCCACACAGTACCCCAACACATCCCACCCTCTCTCACACTGTATCCCAACACATCCCACCCTCTCCAACACTGTACCCAACATATCCTATCCACTCTCACACAGTACCCCAACACATCCGACCCTCTCTCAAACTGCACCCAAACACATCCCAGCCTCTCCCACACTGTACCCCAACACTTCTCACCCTCTCCCACACTGTACCCCAACACATCCCACCCTCTGTCACACATTACTGCAACACATGTCACCCTATCCCACAGTGTACCCCAACACATCCTAACCTCTCCCATATTGTACCCCAACTCATCTCACCATCTCCCACGCAGAACTCCAATTCATTCCACCCTCTGTCACACAAAAGGCCAACACATCCTGTCCTCACCCATACTTTACCACAAGACATCCTGTCCTCACCCATACTTTACCACAAGACATCCCACCCTCTCCCACACTGTACCCCAACACACCCTAACCTCTCTCACATAGTACCCTAACACATCACACCCTCTCTCACACTGTACCACAACAGATCCCACCCTCTGACACACTACACTTCTCAACCTCTCTCACACTGTGCCCCAACACATCCCACCCTCTCACACACTGTACCCCAACACATCCCACCCTCTCTCAAACTGTACCCCAACACATCCCTCCCTCTCCTACACAGTACCCCAACACTTTTTGTTCTCTCTCACAGTGTACCCCAAAACCTCGCACGCTCTCCCACACAATACCCCAATACAACCCACCCTCTGCTACACTGTACCGCAACACATCAAACCCTCTCTCAAACTGTACACCAACACATCTCCAGCCTCTCTCACACTGTACCCCAATACATCCCACCATCTGTCACACTGTACCCCAATACATCCCACCATCTGTCACACTGTACCCCAACACATCCTACCTTCTCTCCCACTGTACCCCAATACATCCCACCATCTGCAACACTGTTCCCCAACATATCCCACCCTCTCTCACACTGTACCCCAACACATCCCACCCTCTCCCACACTGTAGCCTAACATATCCCCCCCTCGCACACAGTGTATCCCAACACATCCGAATATCTCCCACACAGTATCCCAACACATCCCACCGTCTCCAACACTGTACCCCAACACATCCTACCCCCTCCCTCACAGTACCACAATACATCCCTACCACTGTCACACAGTACCCTAATACATCCCACCTTCTGTCACACTGTACCAAAACACATCCTACCCTCTCCCACACTGTACCCCAACACATCCCACCCTCTCCCACACTGTACACCAACACATCCCACCCTCTCCCACACTGTACACCAACACATCCCAACCTCTCCCATACTGTACCACAACATATCGGACCCTCTCTGAAACTGTACCCCAACACATCGCAACCTCTCCCATACTGTACCCCAAGACATCCCACCCACTTCAACACTGTATCCCAACACATCCCACCCTCTCCAACACTATTCCCCAACACATCCCACCCTCCCCCACACAGTACCCCAATACATCCCAGCCTCTGCACACAATAACCCAATACATCCCACCCTCTCACACACAGTACCCCAACACATCCCACCCTTTATCACACATTAGCACAACACATCTCAACATCTCCCACACTCTACCTTAACACATACCACCCTCTGTGAAACTGTACCCCAACACATCGCAACCTCTCTCACACTGTACCCCAACACATCCCACCCTTTATCACACATTAGCGCAACACATCTCAACATCTCCCACACTCTACCTTAACACATACCACCCTCTCAGACACTGTACCCCAACACATCCCACCATCTCTCACACTGTACCCTAATACATCCCACCCTCTGTCACACATTACCGCAACACATCCCACCCTCTTCAACACTGTACCCCAACACATTCCACCCTCTCCCATGCAGAACCACAATTCATCCCACACTCCCCCACTCGGTACCCCAGCACATACGACCCTCTCCCACACTGTACCCCAACACATTACACCCTTCGTCACACTGTACCCCATCACATCCTACCCTCTCCCACACTGAACCCCAATACAGCCCACCCTCTCCCACACTGTACACCAACACAACACAACCTGTCCCACACTGTACCCCAACACATTACACCCTCTCTCACACTGTATCCCAACACATCCCACCCTCTCCCACACAGTACCCCAACACATCCCACCCTCTCCAACACTGTACCCCAACACATCCCACCCTCTCTCACACTGTACTCCAACTCATCCCACCCTCTGCCACACTGTACCCCAACACATCCCACCCTCTTCAACACTGTAACCCAACACATCCCACCCTCTCCCACAATGTACCCCAACACATCCCAGCCTCTCTCACACATTACCGCAACGCATCCCATCATCTCTCACACTGTACCCCAACACATCCCACCCTCTCTCACACTATACCCCAACACATCCCACCCTCTGTCACACATTACTGCAACACATCTCACCCTCTCCCACAGTGTACCCCAACACATCCTAACCTCTCCCATACTGTACCCCAACACATCTCACCATCTCCCACGCAGAACCCCAGTTCATTCCACCCTCTGTCACACAATAGGCCAACACTTCTCACCCTCTCTCACTCTGTGCCCCAACACAACCCACCCTCTCACACACTGTACCCCAACACATCCCACCCTCTCTCAAACTGTACCCCAACACATCCCTGCCTCTCCTACTTTCTGTTCTCTCTCACAGTGTACCCCAAAACTTCGCACGTTATCCCACACAATACCCCAATACAACCCACCCTCTGCTACACTGTACACCAACATATCAAACCCTCTCTCAAACTGTACACCAACACATCCCAGCCTCTCTCACACTGTACCCCAATACATCCCACCATCTGTCACACTGTACCCCAATACATCCCACCATCTGTCACTCTGTACCCCAACACATCACACCCTCTGCCACACTGAACCCCAACACATCCTACCTTCTCTCACACTGTACCCCAATACATCCCACCATCTGTCACACTGTACCCCAATACATCCCACCATCTGTCACTCTGTACCCCAACACATCACACCCTCTGCCACACTGAACCCCAACACATCCTACCTTCTCTCACACTGTACCCCAATACATCCCACCATCTGCAACACTGTACCCCAACATATCCCACCATCTCTCACACTGTACTCCAACACATCCCAGCCTCTCACACACTATACCCCAACGCATCCCATCCTCTCTCACACTGTACCCCAACATATCCCACCCTCTCTCACACTGTACCCCAACACATCCCACCCTCTCCCACACTGTAGCCTAACATATCCCACCCTCGCACACAGTGTACCCCAACACATCCGACCATCTCCCATACAGTACCCCAACACATCCCACCGTCTCCAATACTGTACCCCAACACATCCCACCCTCTCCCACACTGTAAACCAACACATCCAAACCTCTCCCATACTGTACCCCAACATATCGGACCCTCTGTAAAACAGTACCCCAACATATCGCAACCTCTCCCACACTGTACCCCAACACATCCCACCCACTTCAACACTGTATCCCAATGCATCCCATCCTCTCTCACACTGTACCCCAACATATCCCACCCTCTCTCACACTGTACCCCAACACATCCCACCCTCCCCCACACAGTACCCCAATACATCCCAGTCTCTGCACACAATAACCCAATACATCCCACCCTCTCACACACAGTACCCCAACACATGCCAGCCTCTCCCACACAGTACCCCAACACATCCCACTCTCTCCAACACTGTACCCCAACACATCCCACCCTCTCCAACACTGTACCCCAACATATCCTACCCTCTCTCACACAGTACCCCAACACATCCGACCCTCTCTCACACTGTACCCCAACACATCCCACCCTCTGTCACATATTACTGCAACACATCTCACCCTATCCCACAGTGTACCCCAACACATCCTAACCTCTCCCATACTGTACCCCAACTCATCTCACCATCTCCCACGCAGAACCCCAGTTCATTCCACCCTCTGTCACACAATAGGCCAACACATCCCACCCTCTGTCACACTGAACCCCAACACACCCTAACCTCTCTCACACAGTACCCTAACACATCCCACCCTCTCTGACACTGCACCCCGACACATCCGACCCTCTCTCACACTGTACCACAACAGATCCCACCCTCTGCCACACTACACTTCTCACCCTCTCTCACACTGTGCCCCAACACAACCCACCCTCTCACACACTGTACCCCAACACATCCCACCCTCTCTCAAAATGTACCCCAACACATCCCTCCCTCTCTCAAAATGTACCCCAACACATCCCTCCCTCTCCTACACAGTACCCCAACACTTCCTGTTCTCTCTCACAGTGTACCCCAAAACTTCGCACGCTCTCCAACACAATACCCCAATACAACCCACCCTCTGCTACACTGTAGCCCAACACATCAAACCCTCTCTCAAACTGTACACCAACACATCCCAGTCTCTCTCACACTGTACGCAAATACATCCCACCATCTGTCACACTGTACCCCAACACATCCCACTCTCTCCAACACTGTAACCCAACACATCCGACCATCTCTCACACTGTACCCCAACACATCCGACCCTCTCCCACACAGTACCCCAACACATTCCACCCTCTCCAACACTGTACATGAACATATCCCATCCACTCCCACACGGTACCCCAACAAATCCCACCCTCTCTCAAACTGTACCCCAACACATCTCACCCTCTCCCACACTGTACCCCAACACATCTCACCCTCTCTCACAGAGTACCCCAACACATCCCACCGTCTCCAACACAGTACCCCAACACATCCCACCATCTCTCACACTGTACCCCAACACATCCCACCGTCTCCAACAGTACCCCAACAAATCCTACCCTCTCTCACACAGTACCCCAACACATCCGACCCTCTCTCAAACTGCACCCAAACACATCCCAGCCTCTCCCACACTGTACCCTAACACATCCCCCCCTCTGCCAAACTATACCCCAACACATCCTACCTTCTCTCACACTGTATCTCAATACATCCCGCCATCTGTCACAGCGTACCCCAACACATCCCACCCTCTGGGACACTGTACCCCAACACATCCTACCTTCTCTCACACTGTACCCCAATACATCCCACCATCTGTCACAGTGTACCCCAACACATCCCACCCTCTGCGACACTGTACCCCAACACATCCTACCTTCTCTCACACTGTACCCCAACACATGCCACCCTCTCTCACACTCTACGACAACACATCCCACCTTCTCCCAAAAAGTTCCCTAATACATCCCTACCACAGTCACACAGTACCCCAATACATCCCACCTTCAGTCACACTGTACCAAAACACATCCTACCCTCTCCCACACTGTACCCCAACACATCCCACCCTCTCCCACACTGTACACCAACACATCCCAACCTCTCCCATACTGTACTCCAAAATATCGGACCCTCTCTAAAACTGTACCCTAACACATCGCAACCTCTCCCACACTGTACCAAAACACATCCTACCTTCTCACACTGTACCCCAACACATCACACCCTCTCTCACACTGTACCCCAACACAACCCAACCTCCCCCACACTGTACCCCAACACATCCGACCCTCTCCAACACTATTTCCCAGCACATCCCACCCTCGCCCATACAGTACCCCAATACATCCCACCCTCTCCACTCAATAACCCATTACATCCCACCCTCTCCCACACAGTACCCCAACACATCCGACCATCTCTCACACTGTACCCCAACACATCCCACCCTCTCCCGCACAGTACCCCAACACATCCCACCCTCTCCAACACTGTAACCCAACACATCCGACCATCTCTCACACTGTACCCCAACACAGTCCACCCTCTCCAACACTGTACACGAACACATCCCAACCACTCCCACACTGTACCCCAACAAATCCCACCCAATCTCAAACTGTACCCCAACACATCTCACCCTCTCCCCACTGTACCCCAACACATCTCACCCTCTCTCACACAGTACCCCAACACATCCCACCGTCTCCAACACAGTACCCCAAAACATCCCACTATCTCTCACACTATACCCCAACACATCCCACTCTCTCTCGAACACTGTACCAAAAAACATCCCACCATCTCTCACACTGTACCCCAACACATCCCACCCTCTCCAGCAGTGTACCCCAACATATCCTACCCTCTCTCACACAGTACCCCAACACATCCGACCCTCTCTCAAACTGCACCCAAACACATCCCAGCCTCTACCACACTGTACCCCAACACATCCCACCCTCTGCCAAACTGTACCCAAACACATCCTACCTTCTCTCACACTGTACCCCAATACATCCCACCATCTGTCACAGTGTACCCCAACACATCCCACCCTCTGCGACACTGTACCCCAACACATCCTACCTTCTCTCACACTGTACCCCAACACATCCCACCCTCTGCGACACTGTACCCCAACACATCCTACCTTCTCTCACACTGTACCCCAACACATGCCACCCTCTCTCACACTCTACGACAACACATCCCACCTTCTCCCAAAAAGTTCCCCAATACATCCCTACCACAGTCACACAGTACCCCAATACATCCCACCTTCAGTCACACTGTACCAAAACACATCCTACCTTCTCACACTGTACCCCAACACATCACACCCTCTCTCACACTGTACCCCAACACATCCCACCCTCTTCCACACTGTACACCAACATATCGGACCCTCTCTCACACTGTACCCCAACACATCCCAACCTCCCCAACACTGTACCCCAACACATCCGACCCTCTCCAACACTTTCCCAGCACATCCCACCCTCCCCCACACAGTACCCCAATACATCCCACCCTCTCCACTCAATAACCCATTACATCCCACCCTCTCCCACACAGTACCCCAACACATCCCACCCTCTCCCACACAGTACCCCAACACATCCGACCATCTCTCATACAGTACCCCAACACATCCCACCCTCTCCCGCACAGTACCCCAATACATCCCACCCTCTCCACTCAATAACCCATTACATCCCACCCTCTCCCACACAGTACCCCAACACATCCCACCCTCTCCCACACTGTACCCCAACACATCCGACCATCTCTCACACTGTACCCCAACACATCCCACCCTATCCCACACTGTACACCAACACATCCCAACCTCTCCCATACTGTACCTCAACATATCGGACCCTCTCTAAAACTGTACCCCAAAACATCGCAATCTCTCCCACACTGTACCCCAACACATCCCACCCTCTCCAACACTATTCCCCAACACATCCCACCCTCCAGCACAGTACCCCAATACATCTCAGCCTCTGCACACAATAACCCAATACATCCCACCCTCTCACACACAGTACCCCAACACATGCCAGCCTCTCCCACACAGTACCACAACACAGCCCACTCTCTCCAACACTGTACCCCAACACATCCCACCATCTCTCACACTGTACCCTAATACATCCCACCCTCTGTCACACATTACCGCAACACATCCACCCTCTTCAACACTGTACCCCAACACATCCCACCCTCTCCCATGCAGAACCCCAATTCATCCCACACTCTCCCACTCTGTACACCAGCACATACCACCCTCTCCCACACTGTACCAAAACACATAACACCCTTCGTCACACTGTACCCCATCACATCCTACCCTCTCCCACACTGAACCCCAATACAGCCCACCCTCTCCCACACTGTACACCAACACAACACAACCTGTCCCATACTGTACCCCAACACATTTCACCCTCTCTCACACTGTACCCCAACACATCCCACCCTCTTCAACACTGTATCCCAACACATCTCACCCTCTCCCACACAGTACCCCAACACATCCTACCCTCTCCAACACTGTACCCCAACACATTCTACCCTCTCCCACACTGTACCCCAACACATCCCACCCTCTGTCACACTGTACCCCAACACACCGTAACCTCTCTCACACAGTACCCTAACACATCCACCCTCTCTCACACTGCACCCCGACACATCCGACCCTCTCTCACACTGTACCACAACAGATCCCACCCTCTGACACACTACACTTCTCAACCTTTCTCACACTGTGCCCCAACACAACCCACCCTCTCACACACTGTACCCCAACACATCCCACCCTCTCACACACTGTACCCCAACACATTCCACCCTCTCTCAAACTGTACCCCAACACATCCCTGCCTCTCCTACTTTCTGTTCTCTCTCACAGTGTACCCCAAAACTTCGCACGTTATCCCACACAATACCCCAATACAACCCACCCTCTGCTACACTGTACACCAACACATCAAACCCTCTCTCAAACTGTACACCAACACATCCCAGCCTCTCTCACACTGTACCCCAATACATCCCACCATCTGTCACACTGTACCCCAATACATCCCACCATCTGTCACTCTGTACCCCAACACATCACACCCTCTGCCACACTGAACCCCAACACATCCTACCTTCTCTCACACTGTACCCCAATACATCCCACCATCTGCAACACTGTACCCCAACATATCCCACCATCTCTCACACTGTACTCCAACACATCCCAGCCTCTCACACACTATACCCCAACGCATCCCATCCTCTCTCACACTGTACCCCTACATATCCCACCCTCTCTCACACTGTACCCCAACACATCCCACCCTCTCCCACACTGTAGTCTAACATATCCCACACTCGCACACAGTGTATCCCAACACATCCGACCATCTCCCATACAGTACCCCAACACATCCCACCGTCTCCAAAACTGTACCCCAACACATCCCACCCTCTCCCACACTGTACACCAACACATCTAAACCTCTCCCATACTGTACCCCAACATATCGGACCCTCTGTAAAACAGTACCCCAACATATCGCAACCTCTCCCACACTGTACCCCAACACATCCCACCCACTTCAACACTGTATCCCAACATATCCTACCCTCTCTCACACAGTACCCCAACACATCCGACCCTCTCTCACACTGTACCCCAACACATCCCACCCTCTGTCACACATTACTGCAACACATCTCACCCTATCCCACAGTGTACCCCAACACATCCTAACCTCTCCCATACTGTACCCCAACTCATCTCACCATCTCCCACGCAGAACCCCAGTTCATTCCACCCTCTGTCACACAATAGGCCAACACATCCCACCCTCTGTCACACTGAGCCCCAACACACCCTAACCTCTCTCACACAGTACCCTAACACATCCCACCCTCTCTCACACTGCACCCCGACACATCCGACCCTCTCTCACACTGAACCACAACAGATCCCACCCTCTGACACACTACACTTCTCACCCTCTCTCACACTGTGCCCCAATACAACCCACCCTCTCACACACTGTACCCCAACACATCCCACCCTCTCTCAAAATGTACCCCAACACATCCCTCCCTCTCTCAAAATGTACCCCAACACATCCCTCCCTCTCCTACACAGTACCCCAACACTTCCTGTTCTCTCTCACAGTGTACCCCAAAACTTTGCACGCTCTCCAACACAATACCCCAATACAACCCACCCTCTGCTACACTGCACCCCAACACATCAAACCCTCTCTCAAACTGTACACCAACACATCCCAGCCTCTCTCACACTGTACGCAAATACATCCCACCATCTGTCACACTGTACCCCAACACATCCCACCCTCTGCCACACTGAACCCCAACACATCCTACCTTCTCTCACACTGTACCCCAACTCATCCCACCCTCTATCACACATTCCCACAACACATCCCACCGTCTTCAACACTGTACCCCAACACATCCCACGCTCTCCCACAATGTACCCCAACACATCCCACCATCTCGCATGCAGAACCCCAATTCATCCCACACTCTCCCACTCTGTACCCCAGCACATACCACCCTCTCCCACACTGTACCCCAACACATTACACCCTTCGACACACTGTACCCCATCACATCCTACCCTCTCCCACACTGAACCCCAATACAGCCCACCCTCTCCCACACTGTACACCAACACAACACAACCTGTCCCACACTGTACCCCAACACATTTCACCCTCTCTCACACTGTACCCCAACACATCCCACCCTCTTCCACACTGTATCCCAACACATCCCATCCTCTCCCACACAGTACCCCAACACATCCCACCCTCTCCAACACTGTACCCCAACTCATCCCACCCTCTATCACACATTACCGCAACACATCCCAACATCTCCCTCACTCTACCTCAACACATCCCATCCTCTCCCACACTGTACCTCAACACATCCCACCATCTCTCACATTGTACCCCAACACATC
Organism: Mobula hypostoma; assembly: GCF_963921235.1. NCBI lineage: Eukaryota > Metazoa > Chordata > Chondrichthyes > Myliobatiformes > Myliobatidae > Mobula > Mobula hypostoma. The sequence continues at coordinate 108,393,599 of NC_086107.1, forward strand.
CCAGCCTCTCACACACTATACCGCGATGCATCCCATCGTCTCTCACACTGTATCCCAACACATCCCACCCTCTCCCACACTGTAGCCCAACATATCACACTCTCTCCAACACTGTACCCCAACACATCCCACCCTCTCACACACTGTACCCCAACACATCCCACCCTCTCCCACCCTCTCCAACACTGTACCCCAACATATCCTACCCTCTCTCACACAGTACCCCAACACATCCGACCCTCTCTCAAACAGCACCCAAACACATTCCAGCCTCTCCCACACAATACCCCAATACAACCCACCCTCGGCTACACTGTACCCCAACACATCAAACCCTCTCTCAAACTGTACACCAATACATCCCACCCTCTCACACACAGTACCCCAACACATGCCAGCCTCTCCCACACAGTACCCCAACACATCCCACTCTCTCCAACACTGTACCCCAACACATCCCACCCTCTCCAACACTGTACCCCAACATATCCTACCCTCTCTCACACAGTACCCCAACACATCCCACCATCTCCCGCACAGTACCCCAATACATCCCACCCTCTCCACTCAATAACCCATTACATCCCAGCCTCTCCCACACAGTACCCCAACACATCCCACCCTCTCCAACACTGTACCTCAACACATCCGACCATCTCTCACACTGTACCCCAACACATCCCACCCTATCCCACACTGTACACCAACACATCCCAACCTCTCCCATACTGTACCTCAACATATCGGACCCTCTCTAAAACTGTACCCCAAAACATCGCAATCTCTCCCACACTGTACCCCAACACATCCCACCCACTTCAACACTGCATCCCAACACATCCCACCCTCTCCAACACTATTCCCCAACACATCCCACCCTCCAGCACAGTACCCCAATACATCTCAGCCTCTGCACACAATAACCCAATACATCCCACCCTCTCACACACAGTACCCCAACACATGCCAGCCTCTCCCACACAGTACCACAACACAGCCCACTCTGTCCAACACTGTACCCCAACACATCCCACCATCTCTCACACTGTACCCTAATACATCCCACCCTCTGTCACACATTACCGCAACACATCCCACCCTCTTCAACACTGTACCCCAACACATCCCACCCTCTCCCATGCAGAACCCCAATTTATCCCACACTCTCCCACTCTGTACACCAGCACATACCACCCTCTCCCACACTGTACCAAAACACATAACACCCTTCGTCACACTGTACCCCATCACATCCTACCCTCTCCCACACTGAACCCCAATACAGCCCACCCTCTCCCACACTGTACACCAACACAACACAACCTGTCCCATACTGTACCCCAACACATTTCACCCTCTCTCACACTGTACCCCAACACATTTCACCCTCTCTCACACTGTACCCCAACACATCCCACCCTCTTCAACACTGTATCCCAACACATCTCACCCTCTCCCACACAGTACCCCAACACATCCTACCCTCTCCAACACTGTACCCCAACACATCCTACCCTCTCCCACACTGTACCCCAACACATCCCACCCTCTGTCACACTGTACCCCAACACACCGTAACCTCTCTCACACAGTACCCTAACACATCCACCCTCTCTCACACTGCACCCCGACACATCCGACCCTCTCTCACACTGTACCACAACAGATCCCACCCTCTGACACACTACACTTCTCAACCTCTCTCACACTGTGCCCCAACACAACCCACCCTCTCACACACTGTACCCCAACACATCCCACCCTCTCACACACTGTACCCCAACACATTCCACCCTCTCTCAAACTGTACCCCAACACATCCCTGCCTCTCCTACTTTCTGTTCTCTCTCACAGTGTACCCCAAAACTTCGCACGTTATCCCACACAATACCCCAATACAACCCACCCTCTGCTACACTGTACACCAACACATCAAACCCTCTCTCAAACTGTACACCAACACATCCCAGCCTCTCTCACACTGTACCCCAATACATCCCACCATCTGTCACACTGTACCCCAATACATCCGACCATCTGTCACTCTGTACCCCAACACATCACACCCTCTGCCACACTGAACCCCAACACATCCTACCTTCTCTCACACTGTACCCCAATACATCCCACCATCTGCAACACTGTACCCCAACATATCCCACCATCTCTCACACTGTACTCCAACACATCCCAGCCTCTCACACACTATACCCCATGCATCCCATCCTCTCTCACACTGTACCCCAACATATCCCACCCTCTCTCACACTGTACCCCAACACATCCCACCCTCTCCCACACTGTAGTCTAACATATCCCACCCTCGCACACAGTGTATCCCAACACATCCGACCATCTCCCATACAGTACCCCAACACATCCCACCGTCTCCAACACTGTACCCCAACACATCCCACCCTCTCCCACACTGTACACCAACACATCCAAACCTCTCCCATACTGTACCCCAACATATCGGACCCTCTGTAAAACAGTACCCCAACATATCGCAACCTCTCCCACACTGTACCCCAACACATCCCACCCACTTCAACACTGTATCCCAACGCATCCCATCCTCTCTCACACTGTACCCCAACATATCCCACCCTCTCTCACACTGTACCCCAACACATCCCACCCTCCCCCACACAGTACCCCAATACATCCCAGCCTCTGCACACAATAACCCAATACATCCCACCCTCTCACACACAGTACCCCAACACATGCCAGCCTCTCCCACACAGTACCCCAACACATCCTACCCTCTCCAACACTGTACCCCAACACATCCTACCCTCTCCCACACTGTACCCCAACACATCCCACCCTCTGTCACACTGTACCCCAACACACCGTAACCTCTCTCACACAGTACCCTAACACATCCACCCTCTCTCACACTGCACCCCGACACATCCGACCCTCTCTCACACTGTACCACAACAGATCCCACCCTCTGACACACTACACTTCTCAACCTCTCTCACACTGTGCCCAAACACAACCCACCCTCTCACACACTGTACCCCAACACATCCCACCCTCTCACACACTGTACCCCAACGCATTCCACCCTCCCCCACACAGTACCCCAATACATCCCAGTCTCTGCACACAATAACCCAATACATCCCACCCTCTCACACACAGTACCCCAACACATGCCAGCCTCTCCCACACAGTACCCCAACACATCCCACTCTCTCCAACACTGTACCCCAACACATCCCACCCTCTCCAACACTGTACCCCAACATATCCTACCCTCTCTCACACAGTACCCCAACACATCCCACCCTCTCCAACACTGTACCCCAACACATCCCACCCTCTATCACACATTAGCGCAACACATCTCAACATCTCCCACACTCTACCTTAACACATACCACCCGCTCAGACACTGTACCCCAACACATCCCACCATCTCTCATACTAAACCCCAACACATCCCACTCTCTCCAACACTGTACCCCAACACATCCCACCCTCTCTCACACTGCACCCCAAAACATCCCACCCTCTTTCACACATTACCACAACACATCCCAACATCTCCCACACTGTACCCCAACACATCCCACCCTCTCCAACACTGTACCCCAACATATCCTACCCTCTCTCACACAGTACCCCAACACATCCGACCCTCTCTCACACTGTACCCCAACACATCCCACCCTCTGTCACACATTACTGCAACACATCTCACCCTATCCCACAGTGTACCCCAACACATCCTAACCTCTCCCATTCTGTACCCCAACTCATCTCACCATCTCCCACGCAGAACCCCAGTTCATTCCACCCTTTGTCACACAATAGGCCAACACATCCCACCCTCTGTCACACTGAGCCCCAACACACCCTAACCTCTCTCACACAGTACCCTAACACATCCCACCCTCTCTCACACTGCACCCCGACACATCCGACCCTCTCTCACACTGTACCACAACAGATCCCACCCTCTGACACACTACACCTCTCACCCTCTCTCACACTGTGCCCCAACACAACCCACCCTCTCACACACTGTACCCCAACACATCCCACCCTCTCTCAAAATGTACCCCAACACATCCCTCCCTCTCTCAAAATGTACCCCAACACATCCCTCCCTCTCCTACACAGTACCCCAACACTTCCTGTTCTCTCTCACAGTGTACCCCAAAATTTTACACGCTCTCCAACACAATACCCCAATACAACCCACCCTCTGCTACACTGCACCCCAACACATCAAACCCTCTCTCAAACTGTACACCAACACATCCCAGCCTCTCTCACACTGTACGCAAATACATCCCACCATCTGTCACACTGTACCCCAACACATCCCACCCTCTGCCACACTGAACCCCAACACATCCTACCTTCTCTCACACTGTACCCCAACTCATCCCACCCTCTATCACACATTCCCGCAACACATCCCACCGTCTTCAACACTGTACCCCAACACATCCCACGCTCTCCCACAATGTACCCCAACACATCCCACCATCTCGCATGCAGAACCCCAATTCATCCCACACTCTCCCACTCTGTACCCCAGCACATACCACCCTCTCCCACACTGTACCCCAACACATTACACCCTTCGACACACTGTACCCCATCACATCCTACCCTCTCCCACACTGAACCCCAATACAGCCCACCCTCTCCCACACTGTACACCAACACAACACAACCTGTCCCACACTGTACCCCAACACATTTCACCCTCTCTCACACTGTACCCCAACACATCCCACCCTCTTCCACACTGTATCCCAACACATCCCATCCTCTCCCACACAGTACCCCAACACATCCCACCCTCTCCAACACTGTACCCCAACTCATCCCACCCTCTATCACACATTACCGCAACACATCCCAACATCTCCCACACTCTACCTCAACACATCCCATCCTCTCCCACACTGTACCCCAACACATCCCACCATCTCTCACATTGTACCCCAACACATCCCAGCCTCTCACACACTATACCGCGATGCATCCCATCGTCTCACACACTGTATCCCAACACATCCCACCCTCTCCCACACTGTAGCCCAACATATCCCACTCTCTCCAACACTGTACCCCAACACATCCCACCCTCTCTCACACTGTACCCCAACACATCCCACCATCTCCCACCCTCTCCAACACTGTACCCCAACATATCCTACCCTCTCTCACACAGTACCCCAACACATCCGACCCTCTCTCAAACAGCACCCAAACACATTCCAGCCTCTCCCACACAATACCCCAATACAACCCACCCTCGGCTACACTGTACCCCAACACATCAAACCCTCTCTCAAACTGTACACCAATACATCCCAGCCTCTCTCACACTGTACCCCAAAACATCCCACCATCTGTCACACTGTACCCCAATACATCCCACCATCTATCACACTGTACCCCAAAACATCCCACCCTCTGCCACACTGAACGCCAACACATCCTACCTTCTCTCACACTGTACCCCAATACATTCCACCATCTGCAACACTGTACCCCAACACATCCCACCATCTCTCACACTGTACTCCAACACATCCCAGCCTCTCACACACTATACCCCAACACATCCCATCCTCTCTCACACTGTACCCCAACATATCCCACCCTCTCTCACACTATACCCCAACACATCCCACCCTCATGTCACACATTACCGCAACACACCCCACCCTCTTCAACACTGTACCCCAACACATCCCACCCTCTCCAACACTGTGCCCCAACACAACCCACCCTCTCACACACTGTACCCCAACACATCCCACCCTCTCTCAAACTGCACCGAAACACATCCCAGCTTCTCCCACACTGTACCCCAACACACCCCACCCTCTCCCACACTGTACCCCAACACATCTCACCCTCTCTCACACTGTGCCCCAACACAACCCACCCTCTCACACACTGTACCCCAACACATCCCACCCTCTCTCAAACTGTACCCCGACACATCCCTCCCTCTCCTACACAGTACCCCAACGCATTCTGTTCTCTCTCACACTGTACCCCAACACATCCCACCCTCTCTCACACTGTACCCCAACACATCCCACCCTCTCTCAAACTGTACCCCAACACAACCCTCCCTCTCCTACACAGTACCCCAACGCATCCTATCCTCTCTCACACTGCACCCCAACATATCCCACCCTCTCTCACACTGTACCCCAACACATCCCACCCTCTCCCACACTGTACCCCAACACATCCCACCCTCTCACAAACTGTACCCCAACACATCCCTCCCTCTCCTACACAGTACCCCAACGCATCCCATCCTCTCTCACACTGTACCCCAACATATCCCACCCTCTCTCACACTGTACCCCAACACATCCCACCCTCTCCCACACTGTAGCCTAACATATCCCTCCCTCGCACACAGTGTATCCCAACACATCCGACCATCTCCCACACAGTACCGCAACACATCCCACCCTCTTCAACACTGTACACCAACACATCCCAACCTCTCCCATACTGTACCCCAACATATCGGACCCTCTCTAAAACTGTACCCCAACACATCCCACCATCTCTCACACTATACCCCAACACATCCCACCCTCTTCAACACTGTACCCCAACACATCCCACCATCTCCCATGCAGAATCCCAATTCATCCCACACTCTCCCACTCTGTACCCCAGCACATACCACCTTCTCTCACACTGTACCCCAATACATCCCACTATCTCTCACACTGTACTCCAACACATCCCAGCCTCTCACACACTATACCCCAACGTATCCCATCCTCTCTCACACTGTACCCCAACATATCCCACCCTCTCTCACACTGTACCCCAACACATCCCACCCTCTCCCACACTGTACACCAACACATCCAAACCTCTCCCATACTGTACCCCAACATATCGGACCCTCTCTAAAACTGTACCCCAACACATCCCACCCACTTCAACACTGTATCCCAACACATCGCACCCTCTCCAACACTATTCCCCAACACATCCCACCCTCCCCCACACAGTACCCCAATACATCCCAGCCTCTGCACACAATAACCCAATACATCCCACCCTCTCACAAACAGTACCCCAACACATGCCAGCCTCTCCCACACAGTACCCCAACACATCCCACCCTCTCCAACACTGTACCCCAACACATCCCACCATCTCTCATACTAAACCCCAACACATCCCACTCTCTCCAACACTGTACCCCAACACATCCCACCCTCTCCAACACTGTACCCCAACACATCCCACCCTCTCCAACACTGTACCCCAACATATCCTACCCTCTCTCACACAGTACCCCAACACAGTCGACCCTCTCTCAAACTGCACCCAAACACATCCCAGCCTCTCCCACACTGTACCCCAACACATCTCACCCTCTCTCACGCTGTACCCCAACACATCCCACCCTCTGTCACACATTAATGCAACACATCTCACCCTATCCCACAGTGTACCCCAACACATCCTAACCTCTCCCATATTGTACCCCAACTCATCTCACCATCTCCCATGCAGAACCCCAGTTCATTCCACCCTCTGTCACACAAAAGGCCAACACATCCCACCCTCTGTCACACTGAACCCCAACACACCCTAACCTCTCTCACAGTGCACCTCAATACATCCCACCATCTGCCACACTGTACTCCAACACATCCCACCCTCTGCCACACTGTACCCCAACACATCCCACCCTCTCCAACACTGTACCCCAACACATCCCACCCTCTCCAACACTGTACCCCAACATATCCTACCCTCTCTCACACAGTACCCCAACACAGTCGACCCTCTCTCAAACTGCACCCAAACACATCCCAGCCTCTCCCACACTGTACCCCAACACATCTCACCCTCTCTCACGCTGTACCCCAACACATCCCACCCTCTGTCACACATTAATGCAACACATCTCACCCTATCCCACAGTGTACCCCAACACATCCTAACCTCTCCCATATTGTACCCCAACTCATCTCACCATCTCCCATGCAGAACCCCAGTTCATTCCACCCTCTGTCACACAAAAGGCCAACACATCCCACCCTCTGTCACACTGAACCCCAACACACCCTAACCTCTCTCACAGTGCACCTCAATACATCCCATCATCTGCCACACTGTACTCCAACACATCCCACCCTCTGCCACACTGTACCCCAACACATCCCACCCTCTCCAACACTGTACCCCAACACATCCCACCCTCTCCAACACTGTACCCCAACATATCCTACCCTCTCTCACACAGTACCCCAACACATCCCACCATCTCTCACACTGTACTCCAACACATCCCAGCCTCTCACACACTATACCCCAACGCATCCCATCCTCTCTCACACTGTACCCCAACCTATCCCACCCTCTCTCACACTATACCCCAACACATCCCACCCTCTTGTCACACATTACCGCAACACACCCCACCCTCTTCAACACTGTACCCCAACACATCCCACCCTCTCCAACACTGTGCCCCAACACAACCCACCCTCTCATACACTGTACCCCAACACATCCCACCCTCTCTCAAACTGCACCGAAACACATCCCAGCTTCTCCCACACTGTACCCCAACACACCCCACCCTCTCCCACACTGTACCCCAACACATCTCACCCTCTCTCACACTGTGCCCCAACACAACCCACCCTCTCACACACTGTACCCCAACACATCCCACCCTCTCTCAAACTGTACCCCGACACATCCCTCCCTCTCCTACACAGTACCCCAACGCATTCTGTTCTCTCTCACACTGTACCCAAACACATCCCACCCTCTCTCACACTGTACCCCAACACATCCCACCCTCTCTCAAACTGTACCCCAACACATCCCTCCCTCTCCTACACAGTACCCCAACGCATCCTATCCTCTCTCACACTGTACCCCAACATATCCCACCCTCTCTCACACTGTACCCCAACACATCCCACCCTCTCCCACACTGTACCCCAACACATCCCACCCTCTCTCAAACTGTACCCCAACACATCCCTCCCTCTCCTACACAGTACCCCAACGCATCCCATCCTCTCTCACACTGTACCCCAACATATCCCACCCTCTCTCACACTGTACCCCAACACATCCCACCCTCTCCCACACTGTAGCCTAACATATCCCACCCTCGCACACAGTGTATCCCAACACATCCGACCATCTCCCACACAGTACCGCAACACATCCCACCCTCTTCAACACTGTACACCAACACATCCCAACCTCTCCCATACTGTACCCCAACATATCGGACCCTCTCTAAAACTGTACCCCAACACATCCCACCATCTCTCACACTATACCCCAACACATCCCACCCTCTTCAACACTGTACCCCAACACATCCCACCATCTCCCATGCAGAATCCCAATTCATCCCACACTCTCCCACTCTGTACCCCAGCACATACCACCTTCTCTCACACTGTACCCCAATACATCTCACCCTCTCTCACGCTGTACCCCAACACATCCCACCCTCTGTCACACATTAATGCAACACATCTCACCCTATCCCACAGTGTACCCCAACACATCCTAACCTCTCCAATATTGTACCCCAACTCATCTCACCATCTCCCATGCAGAACCCCATTTCATTCCACCCTCTGTCACACAAAAGGCCAACACATCCCACCCTCTGTCACACTGTACCCCAACACATCCCACCCTGTCTGACACAGTACCTCAACACATCCTACCGTCTCCCACACTGTACCACAACCAATTCCATCCTCTCTCACACTGCACCCCAACACATCCCACCGTCTCTCACACTGTACCCCAACACACCCCACCCTCTCTCACACTGTACCCCAACACATCCCACCCTCTCACGCATTGTACCCCAACACATCCCACACTCTCACACACTGTACCCCAACATATCCAGCCATCTCTCACACAGTACCCCAACACATCCCACGCTCTCTCAAACTGTACCCCAACGCATCCCAGCCTCTCTCATACTGTACCCCAACACACCCCACCCTCTCTCACTGTACCCCAACACATCCCACCCTCTCTCACAGTGTACCCCAACACATCCCACCATCTCTCACACTGTTCCCCAACACATCCCACCATCGCTCACACTGTTCCCCAACACATCCCACCCTCTCCCTCAGGGTACCACAATACCTCCCTACCTCTGTCACACAGTACCCCAACACATCCCACCCTCTCTCACAACGTACCCCAACACAACCCACCCTCTCACACACTGTACCCCACCACATCCCACCCTCTCTCAAACTGTACCCCAACACTTCCCACCCTCTGTCACATGGTACCCCAATACATCCCACCCTCTCCAACGCAGTACCGCAACATATCCCTCCGTCTCATGCACTGTACCCCAACTCATGCTGTCCTCTCCCACACTCTACCCCAACACATCCAACCATCTCTCACAGTGTACCCCAGCACATCCCACCCTCTCCCACACTGTATCAAAACACATCCCACCCTCTCCCACACTGTACTCCAACACATCCAACCCTCTCTCACACTGTACCCCAACACATCCCACCCTCTCCCACACAGTACCCCAACACATCCTGTCCTCTGTCACACTGTACCCCAACACATCCCACCCTTTACCACACTGTACCCCAACAGATCCTACCCTGCGTCACACTCTACTCCAACACATCCCACCCTCTCACACACTGTACCCCAACACATCCCACCCGCTCCCTCACAGTACCCCAACACATCCCGCCCTCTCACACACTGTACCCCAACACACCCCACCCTCTTTCACACTGTACCCCAACACAACCCACCCCCTAACGCACTGTACCCCAACACATCCCACCCTCTCTCACACTGTACCCCAACACATTCCACCCTCTCTCAAACTGTAACTCAACACATCCCACCCTCTCTCGCACTGCACCCCAACACATCCCTCCCTCCCCCACACAGTACCCCAACACATCCCACCCTCTCCAACACTGTACCCCAACATATCCTACCCTCTCTCACACAGTACCCCAACACAGTCGACCCTCTCTCAAACTGCACCCAAACACATCCCAGCCTCTCCCACACTGTACCCCAACACATCTCACCCTCTCTCACGCTGTACCCCAACACATCCCACCCTCTGTCACACATTACTGCAACACATCTCACCCTATCCCACAGTGTACCCCAACACATCCTAACCTCTCCCATACTGTACCCCAACTCATCTCACCATCTCCCACGCAGAACTCCAATTCATTCCACCCTCTGTCACACTGAACCCCAACACATCCTGTCCTCACCCATACTTTACCACAAGACATCCCACCCTCTCCCACACTGTACCCCAACACATCCCACCATCTCTGTACTGTACCCCAACACATCCCACCCTGTCTGACACAGTACCTCAACACATCCTACCGTCTCCCACACTGTACCACAACCAATTCCATCCTCTCTCACACTGCACCCCAACACATCCCACCGTCTCTCACACTGTACCCCAACACATCCCACCCTCTCTCACACTGTACCCCAACACATCCCACCCTCTCACGCATTGTACCCCAACACATCCCACACTCTCACACACTGTACCCCAACATATCCAGCCATCTCTCACACAGTACCCTAACACATCCCACGCTCTCTCAAACTGTACCCCAACGCATCCCAGCCTCTTTCATACTGTACCCAAACACACCCCACCCTCTCTCACTGTACCCCAACACATCCCACCCTCTCTCACAGTGTACCCCAACACATCCCACCATCTCTCACACTGTTCCCCAACACATCCCACCCTCTCCCTCAGGGTACCACAATACCACCCTACCTCTGTCACACAGTACCCCAGCACATCCCGCCCTCTCTCATACTGTACCCCACCACATCCCACCCTCTCTCAAACTGTACCCCAACACATCCCACCCTCTGTCACATGGTACTCCAATACATCCCACCCTCTCCAACGCAGTACCGCAACATATCCCTCCATCTCACGCACTGTACCCCAACACATGCTGTCCTCTCCCACACTCTACCCCGACACATCCCATCCTCTCCCACACTCTACCCCAACACATCCAACCATCTCTCACAGTGTACCCCAGCACATCCAACCCTCTCCCACACTGTATCCCAACACATCCCACCCTCTCCCACACTGTACACCAACACATCCAACCCTCTCTCACAGTGTACCCCAACACTTCCCATCCTCTGTCACATGGTACCCCAATACATCCCACCCTCTCCAACGCAGTACCGCAGCATATCCCTCCGTCTCACGCACTGTACCCCAACACATCCTGTCCTCTGTCACACTGTACCCCAACACATCCCACCCTTTACCACACTGTACCCCAACAGATCCTACCCTGCGTCACACTCTACTCCAACACATCCCACCCTCTCACACACTGTACCCCAACACATCCCACCCGCTCCCACACAGTACCCCAACACATCCCGCCCTCTCGCACACTGTACCCCAACACACCCCACCCTCTTTCACACTGTACCCCAACACACCCCACCCCTTAACGCACTGTACCCCAACACATCCCACCCTCTCTCACACTGTACATCAACACATTCCACCCTCTCTCAAACTGTAACTCAACACATCCCACCCTCTCTCGCACTGCACCCCAACACATCCCTCCCTCTCACACACTGTACCCCAACACATCCCACCCGCTCCCACATAGTACCCCAACACATCCCTCCCTCTCACACACTGTACCCCAACACACCCCACCCTCTTCCACACTGTATCCCAACACATCCCACCCTCTCCCACACTGTACTCCAACACATCCAACCCTCTCTCACAGTGTACCCCAGCACATCCCACCCTCTCCCACACTGTACCCCAACACACCCCACCCCCTAACGCACTGTACCCCAACACATCCCAACCTCTCGCACACTGTACCCCAACACACCCCACCCTCTTTCACACTGTACCCCAACACATCCCACCCTCTCCCACACTGTACTCCAACACATCCAACCCTCTCTCACAGTGTACCCCAACACATCCCACCCTCTCCCACACTGTACCCCAACACACCCCACCCCCTAACGCACTGCACCCCAACACATCCCAACCTCTCGCACACTGTACCCCAACACACCCCACCCCCTAACGCACTGTACCCCAACACATTCCACCCTCTCTCAAACTGTAACTCAACACATCCCACCCTCTCTCGCACTGCACCCCAACACATCCCTCCCTCCCCCACACAGTACCCCAACACATCCCACCCTCTCCAACACTGTACCCCAACATATCCCACCATCTCTGCACTGTACCCCAACACATCCCACCCTGTCTGACACAGTACCTCAACACATCCTACCGTCTCCCACACTGTACCACAACCAATTCCATCCTCTCTCACACTGCACCCCAACACATCCCACCGTCTCTCACACTGTACCCCAACACATCCCACCCTCTCTCACACTGTACCCCAACACATCCCACCCTCTCACGCATTGTACCCCAACACATCCCACACTCTCACACACTGTACCCCAACATATCCAGCCATCTCTCACACAGTACCCCAACACATCCCACGCTCTCTCAAACTGTACCCCAACGCATCCCAGCCTCTCTCATACTGTACCCCAACACACCCCACCCTCTCTCACTGTACCCCAACACATCCCACCCTCTCTCACAGTGTACCCCAACACATCCCACCATCTCTCACACTGTTCCCCAACACATCCCACCCTCTCCCTCAGGGTACCACAATACCTCCCTACCTCTGTCACACAGTACCCCAGCACATCCCGCCCTCTCTCATACTGTACCCCACCACATCCCACCCTCTCTCAAACTGTACCCCAACACATCCCACCCTCTCACACACTACACTTCCCACCCTCTCTCACACCGTACCCCAACACAACCCACCCTCTCACACACTATACCCCACCACATCCCACCCTCTCTCAAACTGTACCCCAACACTTCCCACCCTCTGTCACATGGTACCCCAATACATCCCACCCTCTCCAACGCAGTACCGCAACATATCCCTCCGTCTCACGCACTGTACCCCAACTCATGCTGTCCTCTCCCACACTCTACCCCAACACATCCAACCATCTCTCACAGTGTACCCCAGCACATCCCACCCTCTCCCACACTGTATCCCAACACATCCCACCCTCTCCCACACTGTACTCCAACACATCCAACCCTCTCTCACAGTGTACCCCAACACATCCCACCCTCTCCCACACAGTACCCCAACACATCCTGTCCTCTGTCACACTGTACCCCAACACATCCCACCCTTTACCACACTGTACCCCAACAGATCCTACCCTGCGTCACACTCTACTCCAACACATCCCACCCTCTCGCACACTGTACCCCAACACACCCCACCCTCTTTCACACTGTACCCCAACACACCCCACCCCTTAACGCACTGTACCCCAACACATCCCACCCTCTCTCACACTGTACCCCAACACATTCCACCCTCTCTCAAACTGTAACTCAACACATCCCACCCTCTCTCGCACTGCACCCCAACACATCCCTCCCTCTCCCACACAGTACCCCAACACATCCCACCCTCTCACACACCGTATACCAGCACATTCTACCCTCTCACACACTGTACCCCAACACATCCCTCCCTCTCTCACACCATACCCCAACACACCCTGTCCTCACCCACACTGTGCCCCAACATATCCCACCCTTTCTCACACAGTACCCCAACACATCCCACCCTTTCTCAAACTCTACCCCAACACATCCCAGCCTCTCTCACACTGTACCCCAACACATCCCACCCTCTCCCACACTTTACCCCAACACATCCCACCCTCTCTCACACTGTACCCCAACACATCCCACCCTCTCCCACACAGTACCCCAACACATCCTGTCCTCTGTCACACTGTACCCCAACACATCCCACTCTTTACCACACTGTACCCCAACAGATCCTACCCTGCGTCACACTCTACTCCAACACATCCCACCCTCTCACACACTGTACCCCAACACATCCCACCCGCTCCCACACAGTACCCCAACACATCCCGCCCTCTCGCACACTGTACCCCAACACACCCCACCCTCTTTCACACTGTACCCCAACACACCCCACCCCTTAACGCACTGTACCCCAACACATCCCACCCTCTCTCACACTGTACCCCAACACATTCCACCCTCTCTCAAACTGTAACTCAACACATCCCACCCTCTCTCGCACTGCACCCCAACACATCCCTCCCTCTCACACACTGTACCCCAACACATCCCACCCGCTCCCACACAGTACCCCAACACATCCCTCCCTCTCACACACTGTACCCCAACACACCCCACCCTCTTCCACACTGTATCCCAACACATCCCACCCTCTCCCACACTGTACTCCAACACATCCAACCCTCTCTCACAGTGTACCCCAACACATCCCACCCTCTCCCACACTGTACCCCAACACACCCCACCCCCTAACGCACTGTACCCCAACACATCCCAACCTCTCGCACACTGTACCCCAACACACCCCACCCTCTTTCACACTGTACCCCAACACACCCCACCCCCTAACGCACTGTACCCCAACACATTCCACCCTCTCTCAAACTGTAACTCAACACATCCCACCCTCTCTCGCACTGCACCCCAACACATCCCTCCCTCCCCCACACAGTACCCCAACACATCCCACCCTCTCCAACACTGTACCCCAACATATCCCACCATCTCTGCACTGTACCCCAACACATCCCACCCTGTCTGACACAGTACCTCAACACATCCTACCGTCTCCCACACTGTACCACAACCAATTCCATCCTCTCTCACACTGCACCCCAACACATCCCACCGTCTCTCACACTGTACCCCAACACATCCCACCCTCTCTCACACTGTACCCCAACACATCCCACCCTCTCACGCATTGTACCCCAACACATCCCACACTCTCACACACTGTACCCCAACATATCCAGCCATCTCTCACACAGTACCCCAACACATCCCACGCTCTCTCAAACTGTACCCCAACGCATCCCAGCCTCTCTCATACTGTACCCCAACACACCCCACCCTCTCTCACTGTACCCCAACACATCCCACCCTCTCTCACAGTGTACCCCAACACATCCCACCATCTCTCACACTGTTCCCCAACACATCCCACCCTCTCCCTCAGGGTACCACAATACCTCCCTACCTCTGTCACACAGTACCCCAGCACATCCCGCCCTCTCTCATACTGTACCCCACCACATCCCACCCTCTCTCAAACTGTACCCCAACACATCCCACCCTCTGTCACATGGTACTCCTATACATCCCACCCTCTCCAACGCAGTACCGCAACATATCCCTCCATCTCACGCACTGTACCCCAACACATGCTGTCCTCTCCCACATTCTACCCCGACACATCCCATCCTCTCTCACACTGTACCCCAGCACATCCCACCCTCTCACACACTACACTTCCCACCCTCTCTCACACCGTACCCCAACACAACCCACCCTCTCACACACTATACCCCACCACATCCCACCCTCTCTCAAACTGTACCCCAACACTTCCCACCCTCTGTCACATGGTACCCCAATACATCCCACCCTCTCCAACGCAGTACCGCAACATATCCCTCCGTCTCACGCACTGTACCCCAACTCATGCTGTCCTCTCCCACACTCTACCCCAACACATCCAACCATCTCTCACAGTGTACCCCAGCACATCCCACCCTCTCCCACACTGTATCCCAACACATCCCACCCTCTCCCACACTGTACTCCAACACATCCAACCCTCTCTCACAGTGTACCCCAACACATCCCACCCTCTCCCACACAGTACCCCAACACATCCTGTCCTCTGTCACACTGTACCCCAACACATCCCACCCTTTACCACACTGTACCCCAACAGATCCTACCCTGCGTCACACTCTACTCCAACACATCCCACCCTCTCGCACACTGTACCCCAACACACCCCACCCTCTTTCACACTGTACCCCAACACACCCCACCCCTTAACGCACTGTACCCCAACACATCCCACCCTCTCTCACACTGTACCCCAACACATTCCACCCTCTCTCAAACTGTAACTCAACACATCCCACCCTCTCTCGCACTGCACCCCAACACATCCCTCCCTCTCCCACACAGTACCCCAACACATCCCACCCTCTCACACACCGTAAACCAGCACATTCCACCCTCTCACTCACTGTACCCCAACACATCCCTCCCTCTCTCACACCATACCCCAACACACCCTGTCCTCTCCCACACTCTACCCCAACACATCCAACCATCTCTCACAGTGTACCCCAGCACATCCCACCCTCTCCCACACTGTATCCCAACACATCCCACCCTCTCCCACACTGTACTCCAACACATCCAACCCTCTCTCACAGTGTACCCCAACACATCCCACCCTTTACCACACTGTACCCCAACAGATCCTACCCTGCGTCACACTCTACTCCAACACATCCCACCTCTCGCACACTGTACCCCAACACACCCCACCCTCTTTCACACTGTACCCCAACACACCCCACCCCTTAATGCACTGTACCCCAACACATCCCACCCTCTCTCACACTGTACCCCAACACATTCCACCCTCTCTCAAACTGTAACTCAACACATCCCACCCTCTCTCGCACTGCACCCCAACACATCCCTCCCTCTCCCACACAGTACCCCAACACATCCCACCCTCTCACACACCGTATACCAGCACATTCCACCCTCTCACACACTGTACCCCAACACATCCCTCCCTCTCTCACACCATACCCCAACACACCCTGTCCTCACCCACACTGTGCCCCAACATATCCCACCCTTTCTCACACAGTACCCCAACACATCCCACCCTTTCTCAAACTCTACCCCAACACATGCCAGCCTCTCTCACACTGTACCCCAACACATCCCACCCTCTCCCACACTGTACCCCAACACATCCCACCCTCTCTCACACTGTACCCCAACACATCCCACCCTCTCCCACACTGTACCCCAACACATCCTGTCCTCTCTCACACAGTACCCCAACACATCCCACCCTCTCTCTCAGGGTACCACAATACCTCCCTACCTCTGTCACACAGTACCCCAGCACATCCCGCCCTCTCTCATACTGTACCCCACCACATCCCACCCTCTCTCAAACTGTACCCCAACACATCCCACCCTCTGTCACATGGTACTCCAATACATCCCACCCTCTCCAACGCAGTACCGCAACATATCCCTCCATCTCACGCACTGTACCCCAACACATGCTGTCCTCTCCCACATTCTACCCCGACACATCCCATCCTCTCTCACACTGTACCCCAGCACATCCCACCCTCTCACACACTACACTTCCCACGCTCTCTCACACCGTACCCCAACACAACCCACCCTCTCACACACTATACCCCACCACATCCCACCCTCTCTCAAACTGTACCCCAACACTTCCCACCCTCTGTCACATGGTACCCCAATACATCCCACCCTCTCCAACGCAGTACCGCAACATATCCCTCCGTCTCACGCACTGTACCCCAACTCATGCTGTCCTCTCCCACACTCTACCCCAACACATCCAACCATCTCTCACAGTGTACCCCAGCACATCCCACCCTCTCCCACACTGTATCCCAACACATCCCACCCTCTCCCACACTGTACTCCAACACATCCAACCCTCTCTCACAGTGTACCCCAACACATCCCACCCTCTCCCACACAGTACCCCAACACATCCTGTCCTCTGTCACACTGTACCCCAACACATCCCACCCTTTACCACACTGTACCCCAACAGATCCTACCCTGCGTCACACTCTACTCCAACACATCCCACCCTCTCGCACACTGTACCCCAACACACCCCACCCTCTTTCACACTGTACCCCAACACACCCCACCCCTTAACGCACTGTACCCCAACACATCCCACCCTCTCTCACACTGTACCCCAACACATTCCACCCTCTCTCAAACTGTAACTCAACACATCCCACCCTCTCTCGCACTGCACCCCAACACATCCCTCCCTCTCCCACACAGTACCCCAACACATCCCACCCTCTCACACACCGTATACCAGCACATTCCACCCTCTCACACACTGTACCCCAACACATCCCTCCCTCTCTCACACCATACCCCAACACACCCTGTCCTCACCCACACTGTGCCCCAACATATCCCACCCTTTCTCACACAGTACCCCAACACATCCCACCCTTTCTCAAACTCTACCCCAACACAACCCAGCCTCTCTCACACTGTACCCCAACACATCCCACCCTCTCCCACACTGTACCCCAACACATCCCACCCTCTCTCACACTGTACCCCAACACATCCCACCCTCTCCCACACAGTACCCCAACACATCCTGTCCTCTGTCACACTGTACCCCAACACATCCCACTCTTTACCACACTGTACCCCAACAGATCCTACCCTGCGTCACACTCTACTCCAACACATCCCACCCTCTCACACACTGTACCCCAACACATCCCACCCGCTCCCACACAGTACCCCAACACATCCCGCCCTCTCGCACACTGTACCCCAACACACCCCACCCTCTTTCACACTGTACCCCAACACACCCCACCCCTTAACGCACTGTACCCCAACACATCCCACCCTCTCTCACACTGTACCCCAACACATTCCACCCTCTCTCAAACTGTAACTCAACACATCCCACCCTCTCTCGCACTGCACCCCAACACATCCCTCCCTCTCACACACTGTACCCCAACACATCCCACCCGCTCCCACACAGTACCCCAACACATCCCTCCCTCTCACACACTGTACCCCAACACACCCCACCCTCTTCCACACTGTATCCCAACACATCCCACCCTCTCCCACACTGTACTCCAACACATCCAACCCTCTCTCACAGTGTACCCCAACACATCCCACCCTCTCCCACACTGTACCCCAACACACCCCACCCCCTAACGCACTGTACCCCAACACATCCCAACCTCTCGCACACTGTACCCCAACACACCCCACCCTCTTTCACACTGTACCCCAACACACCCCACCCCCTAACGCACTGTACCCCAACACATTCCACCCTCTCTCAAACTGTAACTCAACACATCCCACCCTCTCTCGCACTGCACCCCAACACATCCCTCCCTCCCCCACACAGTACCCCAACACATCCCACCCTCTCCAACACTGTACCCCAACATATCCCACCATCTCTGCACTGTACCCCAACACATCCCACCCTGTCTGACACAGTACCTCAACACATCCTACCGTCTCCCACACTGTACCACAACCAATTCCATCCTCTCTCACACTGCACCCCAACACATCCCACCGTCTCTCACACTGTACCCCAACACATCCCACCCTCTCTCACACTGTACCCCAACACATCCCACCCTCTCACGCATTGTACCCCAACACATCCCACACTCTCACACACTGTACCCCAACATATCCAGCCATCTCTCACACAGTACCCCAACACATCCCACGCTCTCTCAAACTGTACCCCAACGCATCCCAGCCTCTCTCATACTGTACCCCAACACACCCCACCCTCTCTCACTGTACCCCAACACATCCCACCCTCTCTCACACTGTACCCCAACACATCCCACCATCTCTCACACTGTTCCCCAACACATCCCACCCTCTCCCTCAGGGTACCACAATACCTCCCTACCTCTGTCACACAGTACCCCAGCACATCCCGCCCTCTCTCATACTGTACCCC
Organism: Mobula hypostoma; assembly: GCF_963921235.1. Taxonomy (NCBI): domain Eukaryota; kingdom Metazoa; phylum Chordata; class Chondrichthyes; order Myliobatiformes; family Myliobatidae; genus Mobula; species Mobula hypostoma. The sequence continues at coordinate 108,414,421 of NC_086107.1, forward strand.
ACCACATCCCACCCTCTCTCAAACTGTACCCCAACACATCCCACCCTCTGTCACATGGTACTCCAATACATCCCACCCTCTCCAACGCAGTACCGCAACATATCCCTCCATCTCACGCACTGTACCCCAACTCATGCTGTCCTCTCCCACACTCTACCCCAACACATCCAACCATCTCTCACAGTGTACCCCAGCACATCCCACCCTCTCCCACACTGTATCCCAACACATCCCACCCTCTCCCACACTGTACTCCAACACATCCAACCCTCTCTCACAGTGTACCCCAACACATCCCACCCTCTCCCACACAGTACCCCAACACATCCTGTCCTCTGTCACACTGTACCCCAACACATCCCACCCTTTACCACACTGTACCCCAACAGATCCTACCCTGCGTCACACTCTACTCCAACACATCCCACCCTCTCGCACACTGTACCCCAACACACCCCACCCTCTTTCACACTGTACCCCAACACACCCCACCCCTTAACGCACTGTACCCCAACACATCCCACCCTCTCTCACACTGTACCCCAACACATTCCACCCTCTCTCAAACTGTAACTCAACACATCCCACCCTCTCTCGCACTGCACCCCAACACATCCCTCCCTCTCCCACACAGTACCCCAACACATCCCACCCTCTCACACACCGTATACCAGCACATTCCACCCTCTCACTCACTGTACCCCAACACATCCCTCCCTCTCTCACACCATACCCCAACACACCCTGTCCTCTCCCACACTCTACCCCAACACATCCAACCATCTCTCACAGTGTACCCCAGCACATCCCACCCTCTCCCACACTGTATCCCAACACATCCCACCCTCTCCCACACTGTACTCCAACACATCCAACCCTCTCTCACAGTGTACCCCAACACATCCCACCCTTTACCACACTGTACCCCAACAGATCCTACCCTGCGTCACACTCTACTCCAACACATCCCACCCTCTCGCACACTGTACCCCAACACACCCCACCCTCTTTCACACTGTACCCCAACACACCCCACCCCTTAATGCACTGTACCCCAACACATCCCACCCTCTCTCACACTGTACCCCAACACATTCCACCCTCTCTCAAACTGTAACTCAACACATCCCACCCTCTCTCGCACTGCACCCCAACACATCCCTCCCTCTCCCACACAGTACCCCAACACATCCCACCCTCTCACACACCGTATACCAGCACATTCCACCCTCTCACACACTGTACCCCAACACATCCCTCCCTCTCTCACACCATACCCCAACACACCCTGTCCTCACCCACACTGTGCCCCAACATATCCCACCCTTTCTCACACAGTACCCCAACACATCCCACCCTTTCTCAAACTCTACCCCAACACATGCCAGCCTCTCTCACACTGTACCCCAACACATCCCACCCTCTCCCACACTGTACCCCAACACATCCCACCCTCTCTCACACTGTACCCCAACACATCCCACCCTCTCCCACACTGTACCCCAACACATCCTGTCCTCTCTCACACAGTACCCCAACACATCCCACCCTCTCTCAAACTGTACCCCAACATGTCCCAGCCTCTCTCACACTGTACCCCAACACATCCCACCCTCTCCCACATTCTAAATTATTACCTCACACTCACTCTTCTCTAAGAACACCCATTCCGATATACACTGAACCCCAACACCACCCACCGTCAGGCACACTGTACCGACAACACAGTGTACCCATATAGCTTCCATCACACTGTACCCCTACATGACTGATCCTGTCTCACACTGTACCCCAACACTTCCTACCCTCTCACAGACTATATCCCAACACATTCCTGTCTTATCTCACTCTGTACCCAAACACCTGCCTGCACATATACTGTACCCCTACATCAACAGTCTCACATATACTGTATCCCAACATTCTCACACGGTACCCCATTAACTCCTTCCTTCACACACTGTACCCCAATACCTCCCGTCATCTCTCATAGTGTACAGCAACACCTCCTGGCCTCTTTCACTCTATACGCCAACACCTCCCAGCCTCTGTCACACTGTAGCCCAAAATCTCTTGTCCTCTGTCATACTGTACCCTAAACATCCTGTCCTCTCTCACACTGTACCCCAACACCTCTATATTCCATACGTTCCTGTCCACTATCACTCTCTATCCCAACACCTCCTGCCCTCACACACTGTACCCCAACATCAACACACTCACGTACACTGTACACCAACACATCTCACTCTGACACACACTGTACCCCAACACCTCCTGCTTTCACACACACTTTACCCCAGTATCTTCTATCCTCTGTCGCACTGTACCCCAACAACTCCTACCTACACACACTGTACCCCAAACTGTACACCAATTCCTCCCACTCTCACACACACTGTAATCTAATACCCCCCACACACACACGTTCTAAAAGACCACCCACTCTGACACACCGATAACCAACACCACACTTTGTCAGACACACTGTACCAACAACACCTCCTGTCCTCCCACATAGTGTACCCAAATACTCTCCATCACACTGTGCCCCAACAGGTCTAGTCTTCTTTCACACTGTACCCCAATACCCCCTGTCCTGTTATACACTGTACCCCAATACCTCCTGTCCTGTTACACACTGTATCCAAACACCCTCTAACTTCTATCACACTATACCACAACACTTCCCATGTTCTCTCATACTGTACCCCAACTACTCCCCTCCTCTCACAGTGTACCCCAACACCTCTTGCACCCTCTCACACATTGTGTCCCAACATTTGTTGTCCTCTGTCACAGTGCATCATTACTCCTCCCACCCTCTCTCACATTGTACTCCAACACCTCCTGTCCTCTCTCACACTGTAACCCAACTCCTCCTATCCTCTTTCACACTGTACCCTAACACCTGTTTCCATCTCTCATGCTGTACACCAACACCTCCCGTCCTCTCTCACACTGTGACCCAACACCTGTTTCCATCTCTCACATTCTCCTATTATACCCCTCACACTGCACCCAACTCCTCCCAACCTCACACACACTGTATCCCCACACCTCCTGTCCTCTCTCACACTGTACCCCAACTCCTCCTATCCCTGTCTCATACTGTACTCCAACACCTCCTTACTTCAGCCAGTCTATGCATTCAGCCCACTCTCTGGACATAATTGACAAAATACTGATAATGGGATCTGTGTAGGCAGTACAATGGCTGGAGAAATGGATCTGGTGGGCTGTAATTCCTGTTCTGTGCTGTACATCTCCTAGAACCTATCACTGCATCGCACAATCTCACACTGTCACACATTCTTCACACCATTCATTATCCATTCTCATACACAAACTGCACCCCATTCTAACACCACCTTCTTATACTGAGACATCATGTTTGTATTTCCAATGGCGTTCTTCTCATTTCACCAGTTTCCTACCCAATCTGCAACTGTCAAAAACAACTAAAGCTGTTTCACCTCAACTGTCCACCTCATTTTCCTGCCTGCTCTGGGAATTATCTCCTGTTTACCGAGTCCTGGTATGGTCCCTCTGCAACTTGTGTCTTTCACCTCTTTCCTGCAATTTGTTTCCTATTAGATTCATCAAGGAGTGAGAAGACTGGTCTTGGACAAGGACTAGAGTGGCAGAGGTTGTTTTCCATCAAGTTGATTAAATGAAACAGGGCATCCACAATAAGCTTGGATGGAGTAAGTTAACTGCTTCCAATAACACAAGTGCATTCATGTTAAAAGTTAAAGCAGAGGGAATGAAGAAAACTTTCTGATGCTGTGATTGGGACCTTTTGTTTAAAAGGTATGTGGAAGCATATTCAATAGGAAATTCCAACAGGGAACTGAAAAAGGAGATGAGTCCCAATGAATCACCTCAGCCCAAAACATCATCTCTTTATTCCTTTCCATGGATACTGACTGACTTGTGGAGTTCCTCGAGCATTTTATGTGTGTTACTGAGGAAGAAGACAGTCAAAGAACTAGCATAAACACAATAGATTGCTTAGCCTGATACAGGGTTACATGGCTGGTTGCCTACATATAAATCAATTGGTCCTTCTGGCAGAACAAGCCTACACTGTCCAATGTCCCTGTCCAAGGTGCTGAAATAACTCAACATGTTTTTGCTTGGTACATGGAGTGCAAACATTTCTGGCAATAGCACTATCTACTGGGGCATCTGAAGAAAGTCCATGCAGCTGAGGTTAGAATATACAAATTCCTTACAGACAGTGTCAGGAATTGAATCTGGGTCACAGGCATTCTAATAGTACCACGCTAATCACCATGCTTCCCTTAAATATTTTAGCTCATCTCAGCTCAGGACCTTAAGAGTTTAACCTACTGTTTTGTCCTCATAATTTTTGATTAGCTCTCTTTTTGACTAGACAAAATTCCCTCTGGCAGTTGAATTGACCGTGAGCCCTGCTTGAACCCTGATCGCATGCAGCTAAAGCCAAGGCTCCCTACTAACCTCTCAGCTTGGAGTACTCAATTATGATCCTTTAAGATGGTAAAGTGAATCCCATATCGCTGGATCTCCTTAGAAAGAGACTGCACAGATCTTGCATACCGAAGTGTATGCGTGTCATCCATATGATTTCTGGTTCTTGTCTCTAGGAGTGCCCCCCAACCTATCACCCCACTACTATGCATCTTAGGTTCAAATTACTGGACACCATCTCTCTAAACGGGTTGGTAGATTCCTGCGCTTTCTCAACCAAGCCTCATAATTTTTGCAGAGGGACAGAAGGTGGTTTTCAAAATTTACTTGCAAGCATAAAGCTGATGGAGTTTCCGTGCGTGGGGGTGGGAGAGAGGAAACAGGCTTTGTTTGCTGATGCTGTTGATTCGTTGCTTGCTGTGCTCTGTGTTGTTCTGCCGAGCATCGTGGGCACGCTATGCTGGCTGCAGAATGTGTGGTGACACTTGTGGGCTGCCCCAACACATCCTAAGGTTGCATCAGTTGTTAATGCAAGCAACACATTTCACTGTATGTTTTGATGCACATTTGATAAACAAGATGAATCTAAATTTGAGGTTGGTCCATCTGCTGAATCATCCCTTTAACTGATCAGCTTTGCTAATGTCCTCCAGGCAAGGAAATGTATTTATTTATTTACTTACTCAGATATACACTGTAGAGTAGGCCATTCTGGCCATTTGAGCTGCATCACTACAGCAATAAATGATTCAACCCTAGACTAATCACAGAACAATTTACAATGACAAATTAATCTACCAACTAGTATATCTTTGGGCTGTGGGAGCAAACCAGAGCACCTAGAGAAAACCTACACATTCCATGGGGTGGATGTACAGACTTTTCACAGATGATGTTGGAATTGAACTCTGCACTCTGAAGCCCCAAGCTGCAATAGCATTGCGCTAACTGCTATTCTACCATGACACCCTTTTGGTTGTTTCTTTTCATGAGTCTAGAGTCATCAGCGTGACGACCAGTACTTAACTCCTTCCTTAGCTCTGAGGCAACTAGGGATGGATAGTCAATGGTGATATTGCCAGGAATGGTCACACTCCATGAACCAAGCAAAAACATGTCAAGTTATTTCAGCACCTTGGACAGGGGCACAGGCCACAGATTTTTCTTATGGTCGCAAATTATGCGGGAATTCAACAGCTCAGGCAGGTTTTATGGAGGGAAATAAACAGTCATTGTTTTTGGCTGTGATGCTTCATCAAGAATGGTCATCTTGGCCTGAAACATCAAATGTTTATTCCACTCCATAAATGCTGCCTGATTTGCTCAAACCCCCACCATCCAGGCCATGGTCTCTTCTTGCTGCTGCCAACAGGAAGGAGGTACAGGAGCCCTAGAACCCATAACACTAAGCTCAGGAACAATTATCACCCTTCAAACATCAAGTTCCTGAACGCGTGTGGATAATTTCACTCACCTCAACACTGAACTGATTCCACAATCTACAGATCCACTTACAAGGGCTCTAAAACTCATGTTCTCAGTATTATCTATCTATCTATCTATCTATCTATCTATCTATCTATCTATCTATCTATCTATCTATCTATCTATCTTTCTAAGGCTATAGAACAATCAGAACCATTAACATGACTGTGAGTAATTTCAGTCTAGGTCAAAACTACTTGGCTATCTGTCTCTCTTTGTGTGTATGTATGTACAAGAACTTATCTCTACTATTCCTCAGTAAGGTATGGAGTCTATTTGGCCCTTCTGCTTCCATGCTGTTCTTTGAGAAAAGTCACTGCATTAAGCTGAGCCCTGAAATTCAGAGCCATTTTATGGAACAGATTTGCAGTTTTCTCTATACGTTAACCTGTTGATTTCAAGCCTGAAAAATGCAAGGCAGATAAATTCAGCTGAGATTTCATGAGAAACCCAGAATGCTGTCGAGTCACAAATTTGTACGGGATAGAGATGGACTCTTCAGCCCATTATAAACTTCCTGCCTATTTATACTTACTGCAGTTGCATGCTTTAGGATTGTAACCTTCAATACCTTGGATATTTAAGTAACATTCTAATTGCCTCTTAGTACACTACAGATTTCAACTATGGGTAAAGAGCCTACTCCTAAGATCTCGTGCCCTCTTGTTTTTGATGCCTCTACCATGAAATTTTGATTCTCTACTCTATCAATGTCTCCATTAATCTTGTATATATTTTTGCTCGGTCACCCCTCAACCTCCTTCATCCCAGCCTATCCAATCTCTCTCTGTAACTCAAGTTTTCCAATCCAGGCAACATCCTTTGCTCCAGGGAAAAAAAAATAGGTCAATGTATCCCATCTCACTCAGGTCCTCTAACCCAGGCAATGTCCTTGTTCATCAGCTTGGCACTTTTTCCTGCATAACCACATCTGTTTAACCACCCGGTATGTTGAATAAACAGGAAAAAAAATAGAAATATGTGGGGATATGGGAATAAAGAGGGCTGAAAAAGGTGTTACTGATAGCACCTTTTCTGAAGCAAATTGTGGTAAATTGTCACCATAATCAACGAAGAGGCAAGTGAAGGCAAAGCGAGTTCAAAGGATGAGCCGTACTGGTGCATTTCAGAATCGGATCCGATGGATTGAGCCATTCGGAGAGGAGAAGTTGAGGCAGCGGAATTCTGATGCATGTGCAACCGGCTCAGGATGTGTGCTTGGATCGCCCTGGGTGCAGAGCTGATTTGAAGAGATTGAGAGCGGCTTTGGGCTGGGAGATGAAACCTGGGCCCGGGGCGAGTCACTGGGTGATGAGTACCAGGCCCAGAGCCTTTCACTGCAGTGGTGCCTGGGTTCTAGTGGGTGGTACGGGATACTGTTTGGACAACCTAAATGCCAGCCCAGCTAGACTGGAAAGACCGGGTGTCAGGAGCAGAGGCGAGAGCTGATTTCACTTGCCCTCCACAATAGTCACTCCTCTCTCCATGGCGCTGAGTCTATGAAGACTGCCCCGGCTGCTGTGCTCCATGCCCACTAATACGATGAAGTGATACCAAGGCTATCCTGAGTTGAGATCTAAGGACTCAATTTGGATCAGTGTTTTGTTGCTCGCTCCTATTGCTTGCATGATTTGTTGTTATTTTTTCCTTTCTCTTCCACATCGGGTGTTGGTCGTTTTTAGGGCAGCCTGTAAGCAAACAAATCCCAAGGTGTATAATATATACATTCTTTGATAATAAACGTACTTTGAAACTTTGAAGTGAGAATGGAGTGCATAGTGATTATATAGAGTATCCTTCAATGTGTTTGTGGCATTGGGACTACAAACATGGAGTAGGATTTAGTTCTATGGCCTAGGCCTCTGTACCTCTCTCTGCAGTCGGACCCTCGAGTTCCTAACTGGAAGACCACGATCTCTGCGGACTGTTGACAATATCTCCTCCTCGCTGACTATCGGCACTGGTGCACCTCAGGGTGCTCAGCCCACTGCTCAACTCTCTCTATGCTCATGACTGTGTGGCTAGGCTATAAATTTGCTGATGATACAATCATTGTTGGTAGAATCTCGGATAGAGAAGAGAGGGTGTACAGGAGTGAGATATGCCAACTAGTGGAGTGGTGTCGCAGCAACAACCTGGCACTCAACATCAGTAAGATGAAAGAGCTGACTGTGGACTTCAGGAAGGGTAAGATGAAGGGTAATCCTCATAGAGGGATCAGAAGTGGAGAGAGTGAGCACTTTCAAGTTCCTGGGTGTCAAGATAACTGAGGACTTAACCTGGTCCCAACATATCGATACAGCTATAAAGGAGGCAAGACAGTGGCTATACTTCATCAGGAATTTGAATAGATTTGATATGTCAACAAAAACACTCAAAATCTTCCATAGATGTACAGTGGACAGCATTCTGATAGGCTGCATCACCAACTGGTATGGGGGGGGGGGGCGCTACTGCATAGGACCAAAAGAATCTGCAGAGGGTCGTAAATTTTGTTGGCTCCTTCTTGGGTACTACCCTATAATGTACCCAGGACATCTTCAAGGAGCGGTGTCTCAGAAAGGTAGCATCCATTATTACAGACCCCAGCACCCAGGGCATGTCCTTTTCTCACTGTTACCATCAGATAGGAGGTCCAGAAGCCTGAAGGCACACACTCAGCGATTCAGGAATGGCTTCTTCCCCTCTGCCATCCGATTCCTAAATGGACATTGAACCCGTGAACACTACCTCACTTTTTAAATAGATAATATTTCTGCTTTCGCACAATTTTTAATCTATTCAATATACATATAGCATAACTGATTGATTGATTGATTTTTCTTCTTCTCTATTAGGTATTGCATTGAACTGCTGCTACTACGTTAACAAATTTCATGACACATGCCAGTGACAATAAACCTGATTCTAATTCTGACTCTGAGTTTGTCATGCATTAAGAACATTTTTCATCTGATCTTAGCCTGGGTTCCATTTTCCTGTCTGCTGTCTTTAAGTCTTAACTCCTTGTAGTCCAAAAATCTGTTTATCTCCACCTGCATTATGTACAGCCTTCCAACTCTCTGGTTCTCTGGGCTACAGAACGCCAAAGGTTTATGGCTATGTGAGCAGAGAAGTTTTCTATGAGTCTGTGGTGGCCAGTGCAATCATGTTTGCTGTTGTGTGCTGGGGCAGCAGGCTGAGGGTGGCAGACACCAACAGAATCAACAAACTCATTCGTAAGGCCAGTGATGTTGTGGGGATGGAACTGGACTCTCTCACGGTGGTGTCTGAAAAGAGGATGCTGTCCAAGTTGCATGTCATCTTGGACAATGTCTCCCATCCACTACGTAATGTACTGGTTGGGCACAGGAGTACATTCAGCCAGAGACTCATTCCACCGAGATGCAACACAGAGCGTCATAGGAAGTCATTCCTGCCTGTGGCCATCAAACTTTACAACTCCTCCCTTGGAGGGTCAGACACCCTGAGCCAATAGGCTGGTCCTGGACTTACTTCATAATTTACTGGCATAATTTACATATTACTATTTAACTATTTATGGTTCTATTACTATTTATTATTTATGGAGCAACTGTAATGAAAACCAATTTCCCCCGGGATCAATAAAGTATGACTATGACTATTACTATGACTATGACTATTTTTATTCAGTGGACCAACGAGCTTGCACTGTCCAATTACTCCCATTACCAATTAACCTGCTCACCCCTAAGTCTTTGGAACGTGGGAGCAGATTGGAGCAACTGGAGGAAACCCAGCAGTCATAGGGAGAATGTTCAAACTCCTTACGGACATTGTCCGTAAAGAATTGAACTCAGGTCACTTGTGGTGTAATAACGTTGCAATAACCACTAAGTTACAATGCTACCATAAAGTTTATGATATCTGGTGAACCTTCATTCCATGTCCAGGTTCTAGTTCCTTCTATGGGAGGGAAGCATCACCAAAGCCACTGGATGCCATACCATTTATAGAATATAAAATGAACATTTAGCTTAACTGGCCTCTCCTGGAGTTATTGTTTCAGAGGAGGCAGTGGTGGGATTTAAAAGTTACTCCTAGCAGCACAAAAGACATCTTAGACCATAGACGTAGGAGTGGAATTAGGCCCATGGACTCTGTCCCACCATTCATCATGCCTTATTTAATTTCCCCCTCAACCATATTCTTCTGCATTCACCCCATAATTTTTGACATGCTTACGAATCGAGAACTTTTCAACCTCGGCTTTAAATATACCTAATGACTTAGTTGGCCTTCACAGTCATCCGTGGTAATTCATTCCACAGATTCACTACCCTTTGGCTAAAGAAATTCCTCTTCATCTCTGTTCTAAAGGGACATCCTTGGATTTTGAGGCTACACTCCTCTAGTATAGGAAACATCCTCTCTATGTCCATTCTACCTAGCTTTGCAATATTAGGTAGATTCCAATGGGATTCCCCCCGCATTCTTCTAAACTCCAGTGAGTATAGGCCCAGAGACTTCAAGCTCCACATCCATTAACCTTTTAAATCCTGGGATCACTCTCGTGAACCTCCTCTGGACCCCCTCCAAAGTCAGTACATTTTTCATTAGATATGGTGCCCAAAACTGCTTACAATACTCGATATGTGGTCTGATCAATGTCTTATAAATCCTCAGCATTACATCCTTGCTTTTATATTCTAATTTTCTCAAAATCAATGCTAACCTTGTATTTTCCTTCCTTAATACTGACTCAACTTACAAGTTAGTCTTTGGCGAATCCTGCACAAGGACTCCCAATTCCCTTTGCATCTCTGATTTCTGAATTTGCTGCCAATTTAGAAAATTGTCTATGCTTTTATTCCTTCTACCAAAGTGCATGACTTTGCACTTTCCTACACTGTATTCCAACTGCCACTTTTTTACCCATTCCCCTAATCAATCCTAGTTGGTGGGAGGAGAAGATGGCGGCCGGGGCGGGGTCGAAGCACTCGGCAGAGATGGTGCTCGGTGCTCGGTGTCGGAGGGCTGGACGGAGGCTCGAAGTTTTCGGACGGACTCAGAGTCCGCTGCGGTCGGGTGCTTGTAATGGTGCTGCATCGGCAAGTTTGCGGCGCTTGGAGGTTCATGGCAGGGAGAGTTTCTCCCTTCTACCGTCTGCGTGAGATGATGGGGCTATTGGACTTGAGACTTTTTTTTTACCGTGCCCATGGTCTGCTCTTTATGAAGTTATGGTGTTGCTTTGCACTGTTGTAACTATATGTTATAATTATGTGGTTTTGTCAGTTTTAGTCTTGGTCTGTTCTGTGTTTCTGTGATATCATTCCGGAGGAACGTTGTATCATTTTTTAATGCATGCATTTCTGAATGACAATAAATGAGGACTGAGTGTCCTCATAATCTAATCTAATCTAATAATCTAATCCTTCTTCTTCCTCAATGTTACCTGCCTTTGTCATTGTATTGCAGTATCACCCACAAACATGTCCACAAAGGCATCAATTCTCTCACCTAGACCACTAGCATATAACCTGAAAAGAAGTGGTCCCGACATCGACCCCTGCAGAACTGGTCTCCAGCAGCCAATCAGAAAAGGGCACCTTTATTCCCACATTTTGCCTCTAGTCAGCCAATCTCCTATCTTTCCTGTAAACATGGGCTTTTGCTTAGCAACCTCAACTATGGCACCTTATCAAACGTCTTCTGAAAGTCCAAGTAAACAACATCGACTTTGTTTCTCCTACTTGTTATTTCCTCAAAGAATTCCAACAGGCTTGTCAGGCAAGATTTCCCTTTCAAGAAACCATGCTGACTTTGGCCGATTTTATCATATACCTCTAAGTACACTGTCACCTCATCCTTAATAATGGACTCTAACATCTTGCCACTGCTGAATTCAAGCCTATAATTTCCTGTCTGTTGCCTCCTTCCTTTCTCAAAGAGTAGAGTGATATTTGCAATTTTCCAGTCCTCTGGAACCATTCCAGGATCCAGTGAGTCTTGAAAGATCACTAATATTGCTTCCACAATCTCTTCAGCTACTGCTTTCAGACTATTGGGTGTAGTCCAGCAGGTCCACATGACTTATCTAGATTCAAGATTCAAGTACATTTGTTATCAAAGACTGGTATAAATTACACACCTTGAAATTTGATGGTAGCCACAAAGCAAGAAATCTGAAGAGCCCAATTAAAAAAAAAGACCATAATCACTGTGTTAAGAAAGAAGGAAGTAAAAAACACCAACACACTTCATGCAAACAAAAGGAGCAAACAACAGCATTGGAAAGGGTACTGAGAAGATTTACCAGGATGCTGTCTGGCTTAGAGATTATGGATTATGATCAGAGATTAAGGGAGCTAGGGCTTTACTCTTTGGAGAGAAGGAGGATGAGAGGAGACATGATAGAGGTGTACAAGATATTAAGAGGAATAGATAGAATGGATAGCCAGCGCTTCTTCCCCAGGGCACACTGCTCAGTACAAGAGGACATAGCTTTAAGGTAAGGGGTGGGAAGTTCAAGGGGGATATTAGAGGAAGGTTTTTTACTCAGAGAGTGGTTGGTGCGTGGAATGCACTGCCTGAGTCAGTGGTGGAGGCAGATACACTAGTGAAGTTTAAGAGACTACTAGACAGGTATATGGAGGAATTTAAGGCGGGGGGGTTATATGGGAAGCAGGGTTTGAGGGTCAGCACAACAATGTGGGCTGAAGGGCCTGTACTGTGCTGTGCTATTCTATGTCCTATGTTCTATGAACCAGACTGAGTTCTTAGATCCACTCCTCAGAGCAGCCGCAATAGGCCCAAGTCTCGACCTCAGTTCATCATATTAGTGGGGGAAAACCGCCACGAAACTCGCAGAGGCGGCAACCGTCAGAGCAGTTCATAGCCTTGGCACTTCCAGCCTACCTGGGCCGGCACTTAAGTTGTCCAAGCGCCGGGTGGTGCCTCAGTCCAGGACCCAGATCCTGGCTCAGCGACCGCGAGGGCTGCACAGCCAGCCCGAAGCCCCTCTCGATCTCACCAAATCCGCTCGGTGCTTGGAGTGATCCAGCCTCGCACCCAACATCGACCCCTCTCCGAATCCCTCACTCCAACTCCGTCTGCAGCCCCATCTTGAGCACGTCGCCCCTCGGCTTCGCGCTGCTCATCCTTCGAATCCTTTTCGTCTTCACTTGCCTCTTCATTATTTACGGTGATAGTTTACCACAACTTAATTCAGAAATGGTGTTACTAGTAATGTTTTTAGTCAATCTGTCAATCTACCTTCAGACCTTCTGGCTTCCCAGACACCTTCGACTTAGTAATCGTGACTACACTCACTTCTGCCTCCCCACCTATCACTCTTGAACTTCAATTTAAGCACAGCAAGAAGAAGAAGTGGGAATGGCCTCAAATGCAAGCCTTCAAAATTGAAGAGAAGGAAGTGGGGAATACAGCCAGAAGGATGTGTGGTTAAGGTAACGTTCTGATTAGTAATCTCTAGCCCTCTTTGATCGTAGCTCACTGGGACGGCCAACTTCCCTTCTTTATCTTCCTCGTCCATGTATTCATACTTTCCAAGTATCCAAGAATCCCTATCCCAATGGTTGGAATCCCAGTCTCGTGTAAATCACTTTGTGAGTCTTTTCTCTTACTTAAGATTGAAAACAAAGATGGAATCAGAGCATGTATCCTGTCACCAAGAGATAGAACATAGTCTGATAATGTTAGCTGTTCCCTGTGTTTCCCCTGAAGGCCTGGAGCAGAGCACAGGAGCAGAAGACCTCAGGGCCCCCGGGAACATTCAACACCATCATGGCCCCACTCACCTAACCAGGTTCCGTATCCCAGTCATCAAAATTCTGGTGACGTCAGCAATACTCTGGGCATTAACCCTCTGGGAAATGAAATCCATGTAAGTACATTCATCTGACTGAAGAAATTCCTTTTGCACGGTTACCTTATTCTAAGACTTCAAGATCACCACCTTGTCCCTCCCATATTTTGGAGTTTAAAAGCATCTTACACTTTGTCTGATTCTCTTCCTCTGTCTCTCTCTCTCAGACAGGACAGACCCTAGCTGAATCGAGGTTGCAGTCTGATTCCTACAGAAGTAATGGGAGCTGATTTTCATCTCCGAGGATTGTTGTGGTGGAGAGGTTTGTGATTTCCTGTGATCCCAAGAGCAACGCTGCCTAGAGTTTAGTCATCTGGTGCTTAGCTACTGGTAGGGTCAGCCATGATGGTAAGGTCAAAGGGGAGGTCCCAGACCTTAAGGATGGTGCTGGGGTAACTTGGTGATACATCATAACGGCACTTAAGGCGGAGGAAGACTAGAGTAGTGAAGGGTCCCCAGCCATCTTTCATTGCATGCCACTGGACCCAGACCCTGATCTGTCAAGGACCGTGTGTTGGCTGCCCATGCATCAGGCTTCTCATGTTAAACAAAGTCACGCACAGATGCTCTCCATTAATGGGGGCTGATCTAGTGCAACAAATCAAAAACACTAATAGATAGCAGTGAGCTGGACAACTCAAAGCAAGGCATGGAGTAAGAGAGAGCTGTTCCAGTGAAGCAGCCCCGGAGGCATTCATGTTGAAAGCTTCACCATGACATTTAGTCATTTCAGCTGTCGCAGCGAGGCATGGAGGGAGATGATGGTTTATACCTACAGACAACATCGAGCAACTCCAGTGTTTCAACAATACAAGTTATCAAACGTGAAGGACTTCAGCGTACACAGTAACTTGTCAAATATCTCCATGAATGACTACTCCAAATCCAGTGACCATTGGCATCAAAATCACAATCAGGTATATTATCACTGACTTATGTTGTGAAATTTGTTTTGCAGCAGCAGTACAGTGCGATACATAAAATATACTATAAATCATAATTAATATATATACTATACTGTATATTCAAGATTCAAAATTGTTTAATGTAATTCCCTGTACATAAATGTAAAGGAGAATGAAATAATTGTTACTCTGGATTTGATAAAGAATTAAAAAAACACAAAAGAACAGTAATAATAAAAATCACAATAAATATCAATATATAAGATACTTTATATACATTGATTGTGTGTTCATAAGGTGTCTCTAGGCTGTATATAAGGTGATTAAAAGGAAATAAAGAAGTAGTGATGGAGTTAGTGGGTGGAGATGCTGCTCAGCCTTATTAAGTCTGGAGATCCTGCCGTGGATGCCATGTAGCGTCTTCGCTGTTGGGAGTGGGACAAGCAGTCCATGAGCAGGGTGGGTGGGATCCTTTATGATGTTACTGGCCCTTTTCCAGCACCTTTCTGTACATACTGTATGTCCTTGATGGTGGGTAGGGTGGTGCCAGTGATACATTGGCAGTTTTGACCTCCCATTGTAGAGCTTTATCCCTCCCTGTCTGCTGCAGTGCAGTTTAGATTAGATCCGATTAGATTCAACCTTATTGTCATTGTGCCGAGTACAGATACAAAGCCAATGAAATGCAGTTAGCATCTGACCAGAAATGCAAAGAATAGTGTTATTTACAAAATAACTGCGAATTAAAAAAGTGCTACAGCACACAAATATAGAAGTACTGAGACAGTACAATACGGATGCAATACTGCTTAGCACTGTGATGTGAAGTCCAGCAGTGTCACAGCCTCAGGGAAGAAGCTCTTCCTGTGCCTGCTGGTGCGGGAGCGGAGGTTCCTGTAGCTCCTACCGGATTGGAGGAGAGTAAAAAGTCCATGGTTAGGGTGAGATGCATCCCTGATAATGCTCTTCGCCCTGCCCAGGCAGCATTTATGGTAGATGTTCTCAATGGTGGGCAATTGGGTGCCGATAATCTGCCGGGCAGTTTTCACCACACACTGGAGTGCTTTGCGGTCTGATACGGGACAATTGCCATAACACACTGAGATGCAGTTGGTGAGTATGCTCTCAATGGTACACTGGTAAAAGTCCATCGGTATCCTGGGACAGAGGTGAACTTTCTTGATTCTCCGCAGGAAATAAAGGCGCTGTTGCACCTTTTTGATCAGGATGGAAGAGTTCAGGGACCAGGTGAGATCCTCGGAAATGTGGACACCAAGGAATTTGAAGCTTGATACATACTCCCCTACAGTTCCGTTGATGTAGATGTACCAAGCAGTGATGCAGCTCGTCAGGATGCTCTCTACTGCGTAGATACTGTATGTATAAATTCAATAAGTAAAGGTTCAAAGGTTCAATAGGTACATTTAATGTCAGAGAAATGTATAAAATATACATCCTGAAATGCTTTTCCTTCACAAACATCCACGAAAACTGGGAAGTGCCCCAAAGAATGAACGACAGTTAAACGTGAGAACCACAAAGCCCCCCGAACTCCCCCCTCCTACGTGTAAGCGGGAGCAAGCAACAATTCGCCCTCTCCCCACCAGCAAAAAAAAAGCAAGCATCCGAGCACTTAAGTGTGAGCAAAGCAATAGCAAAGACACAGACTTGCAGTCACCCCAAAGTCTGCTTTTTCACCCGGTATTCGACATACCGCAGGCTCTCTCTCCTTCCCTAATAAGGGAAAGGGAGGTGTCTCCATTTGCCCAGCAAGCGAGGAGACATAACAGCAACTCGCTGGTTTACGATGTTAGAAGTCGTGCAAAAAGAAAGCAAAAATAGAGAGGTGGTGTTCATGGGCTTATTGCCAGTTCAGAAATCTGATGGCGGAGGAGACAAAGCTGTTCCTAAAATGTCCAGTGTATGTCTTCAGGCTCCTGTACTTCCATTCTGGAGGTAGTTATGAGAAGAGGGCATACCCTGGGTGATAGTGGGGGGGGGGGGTTCTCAATGAGGGATGTCGCCTTTCTGAGGCATCAGATTTTGAAGATGTTCTCAATGGTGGGGAGACTAATGCCCATGATGGCACTGGGTGGGTCTACAATCCTCTGCAGTTTTTTTTCCATTCCTGTGTCCCTCATAGCAGTCGGTGATGCAACCAGTTAGAATGCTCTTCATGGAACATTTGTACAAATTTGCTCGAGCCTTTGGTGACATACCACATTTCCTCAAACTCCAAATGAAATATAGCCGCTCTTGTGTCCTTTTTGTGATCATATCATATGTTGGTAAGTTGTCAAGGAAAGCAAAATCTCATAAACTGTAAAGCTCCATTCAGTTAGAGGTCATTAATCTGCAGCAAACTTGATGTCCTTTGTCATTCATTCCATTATTCTATGATTTGTTTTGTCTCCAAAGACTCTTGTAAAGTTCTATCGATCAATGGAGGGAGCATTCTGATGGGTTGCCAAACAACCTGGCATGGATGGTCCAATGCAGAGGGTTGCAAGAGGCTGCAGAGGGCTGTGGATTCAGTCGGATATATCACGGGCACAATCTTACCCACCATCAAGGATGTGTTTGCTCCTGAGAGCAAAATTTACCATTCTAGTAAATTTCCTCAGCTCCCTCTCTAAAGCCTTGGCATCCTTTCTAAGGGTTTGACGCCCATATTTGGATCCAATTACTGCAGCTCCGGCTTTGGCACAGTTGGGGTAGATAGAATCTTTTCCCCAGAGCAGAAATATCAAATAAGGCGCGAGCGGCCTCTCCGGTGAAATGATATCGTATTTGTTAAATAAGGGCCTTGCACAATCCTGATTTGATGGAGACAGACGTGAGAAGCATGGAGGAACATCTGGAATGCCCGATTCGCTGCCACTGCTACTGTGCAATCAAGAATCTCCGGAGGGAAGGCCCCAAGTCCTCGGCTTTGCCTGCTGCTGGCGGCCAGGGCTGGGGTCGAAGAGCTCGGCAGAGATGGTGCTCGGTGCTCGGTGTTGGAGGGCTGGTCGGAGGCTCGAAGTTTTCGGACGGACTCAGAGTCTGACTGTGGTCGGGTGTTTCCAGGATACTGCATCGGCAAGTTTGCGGCGCTGGAAGCTCACGGCAGGGAGTGTTTCCTTCCTTCTCCCATCTGCGTGAGATGATGGGACTTTTGAGAGACTTTGACCTTTTTTTTATTGTGCCCATGGTCTGCTCTTTATCAAATTACGGTATTGCTTTGCACTGTTGTAACTATATGTTATAATTGTGTGGTTTTTGTCAGTTTTTCAGTCTTGGTCTGTCTTGTGTTTCTGTGATATCACACCAGAGGAACATTGTACCATTTCTTAATGCATGCATTACTAAATGACAATAAAAGAGGACTGCGTGTCCTTATAATCTAAATGTGGAAATGCATTAAAGGTAAGTGGGGGGTGGGGAGAGAGAGAAAGATCAAAGATATAAACACAACAAACTCGGCAGTTGCTGGAAATCCAGAGCGACACATGTAAAACGCTGGAGGAGCTCAGCAGGTCAGTCAGCATCTATGGAGGGGATATAGGCAGCGCAATAACGTAGTGGTTAGCAGGACACTTTAGAGTGCCAGCAACCGGGGTTCAATCCTCACTGCTGCCTGTATAGAGCCTGTATGTTCTCCCCGTAACCTCATGGGATTCCTCCGGATGCTCTGGTTTCCTCCCACAGACCAATGGCGTGCTGGTCGGTAGGATAATTGGACACTGCAAACTGTCCCGTGATTAGGCTGGAAAATTAAATTGGGGGAATTTCTAGACGGTATGGCTCGAAGGGCCAGAAGGGCTTATTCTGCACTGTACCTCGATAAATAAATACACAGTCGACGTTTCAAGCCGGGACCCTAATCAGAGGTCGCGGTCAGAAACATCGACTGTTTATTCCTCTCCATAAACTTTAAAAGTTGTGTGGTACAAGTATTTTGCACAGTGAGTGGTGGGTGCCCACAGCGGGCTGCTGGAGTGGTGGGGGAAGTACATAAGGCTGTAGAGTTTAAGAGGATTTTAAACAGACAGATGAACGTGCAGAGAAGGGATGGATCTGGATTATATGCAGACAATGAGATTTAGTTCAATTTGGCATTGTGTTTGGTACTGATATTGTAGGCTGTGGGGCCTGTTCCTGTGCTGTGCTGTTCTATGCTCTAACCAGAAATGACATTGGGACTGCAGATACTCTCTAAGCCCCTGCATTGCCCGGCAGGCAGATCTCAATGTGCTAATATGACGCTGAAACTCATTGGACTTCACACCGAATTACCGCTACTGTTCCTCACTCGTACAATCACCACAAGCCCCAGGGCGACTGGAACAAGATTCCTCTGTCCTAGCATAGTCCTGTTGAGGCTGGGAGGAGACCGAGAGATGAAATGTGAGGTGATGGAATTGTTACAGAACAAATCAGTCAATTTCTCTGCAGACGTTGTTACCACGCTCCGAAGGAGATTTTGATCATGACAATTTAAAGAGAAGTAGTGAATACTCGTAATCTTACTGCTGTGTGACACGTAATAATAATGATTATGTGTTCATGAAAATACAATGTAAAAGAATTTTATAACCATCTCCTGCCAGCTCTCTGAAACACTTCGTAATGAAATACTCTGAGACACAGCAACTTGTCATTCCTACATAAGGCTGGCCATCCTCTACACGTCAGGATCCCACAGTCTAGCATCATCAGACACCGATGTGTCCAGACGGGCAGCACATCCACAGAGTTACGGTTCAGAATTCTGCCCCAAATCCCTGGCAGTGCTGTAGTTTCTCAGTACTGCCTTTCTGACAGTGTGACACTCCCTCAGTACCATCCTCTGACGGTGTGACACTCCCTCAGTACCATCCTCTGATGGTGTGACACTCCCTCAGTACCATCCCTCTGACGGTGCGGCACCCCCTCGGTACCATTCCTCTGACGGCACTCCCTCGGTACCGTCTCTCTGACAATGGCACTCCCTCAGTACTGTACATCTGCCAGTGTGGCACATCCTGAGATCCTGAGAATACTGGCCTGTACTGGCCTGATCAACTGTTAGGAACAGGCGAAAACTACAGTCTCTTCACCAAGTTAGAAAAGTGTCCACAACCTGCACATGCAAACTGCCAGTGAATGCTCGAATGCTTTGTGTAATTGCTGGAAATCTCCCTGCCTTTTTCTTGAGCCTTATAAAATAGTGGCGTGATGAATGTCACATTTAAAAGGTGTGATGTAGCCAGAAATTTCCCAATGCACTCTTCAATGGACATTTGATAAAGGCAGCCTTATCACAAGATGTCCATAGATCTGTAAATGATTGGAGGAGATTCAGATTAATCTGACAAACTGAGTTCCTTATCTTTCTCCGGCAGAGCTGTTTAATGGTTCACATAGCAAGCAGCCACTTAGTCTGATATTATCAACTCGGGCAGCACAGGATGGCTTCCAAATCCTGATTTATAACTGGCGTGAAGCATTCGGATTTCACAAGTCGCCAGCTCTCCAGACAATTTTCTGCTGGCACCTCCCTTCATCTCCTTTGAAGCTTGCTGTCTGCTGCAGCCTACAGGTCAGTAGCTTGTGGGTTCAAGTCCCGTCCTAGACACCTCCATACAAAGTTTGACATGCTCTTGATGTTGGAAACTCAATGATGTAAAGCAGAGAGCCACCCTAATCGTCATCAGAATGAATCATATGTACATTGCTACTTGTGGGAACTTGCTACGCAGACCTTACAATGGGGACCATACCTCAAAAGTATTATAAAGTGCTTCTGGGGAAGACTAAAGCACAATAAAATGTTATTTATTAACCATTTCCTTTGCATAGAACTCTGAATGAAGAAAATTTCATTTACAGGAGCCTCAGCACCCAAACTACCAGATTCAGGATAGTTATTAATACCATCAGACTTTTGAACCAGTGGGGGTAACTTCACTCACCCCAAATCTCAACTGTTCCCACACTTTCAAGGATTCTTCATCTCATGTTCTTGAGATTTATTACTTATTTATTTATTACTATTATTTTTTTCTTCTTGTATTTGCACAGTTTGTTGTCTTTTGTACACTGGTTGTTTGTCTGTCTTGTTGTGTAAAGATTTTATTGTCTCTATGGTATTTCTTTGTATTTACTGAGAATGCCTGCAAGGAAATGAAGCTCAGGGTCGTATATGGTGACATACATGCACCTGGATAATAAATTTACTTTGTACTTTGGATTTGTTCATAAACAAACTGAACGGAGTTCTACTTCCAAAGCCCTGCGGACACTCAGATGCATTCAAGGCTAGAGAAAACTGTATAGAGACTGGGTCAGACAACAGAGCAGCTAATCAGCTCAGTACATCATGCACACGTCCCTCCCCAGCTTCAAGAGCATCTAGAGAATGCACTGTCTCAAGAAAGCAGAGTCTTTCTTATCAACGTTCCCCATCATCCCGGCCATGGCACCTTCTGACAGCTACCATTGCACAGGAGGTACAGAGCCTGAAATCTCACACCACCCGGTTCAGGAACAGCTACAAACATGAGAAAATCTGCAAAACAACACACACACAAAATGCTGGAGGAATTCAGCAGGTCAGGCAGCATCTATGGAAAAGAGTAAGCAGTCAACGTTTCGGGCTGAGACGCTTTTCTACGTCCCCCCAATCAATTGGTTCCTGAATCACACACTGAGTCTTGATGAAGGTTCTCAGCCTGAAACATCGACTGTTTATTCCTCTCCATAGGTGTTGCCTGACCTGCATTTTTGCGTGCAATAATCCCAATGACTACCTCAGTACAGCAAAGTGACACTTTGCACAACAATGGACTTTGGTTTTGTTTTGTTTTAATTCTGTTCTTTCCTGTATAACTGCTCAGGTTTATTATTGTCACATGGATGCAGGTACAGCTAAGAGCTTGTCTTGCATCAAGTCATTACACTGAGCATTGAAGAGACTAGAATGAAATAATGGAAGTAATGAGCAGAGGTAAAGGAAACTGCCTGTCATGAGTTTCTATGCTCCGAAATCACCTCCTCTTATTTTTCCCATCTCATTTCTCAAAGTGAAATGTGGACAGGAACTAGAATGGACACTTGCTAATTGCCTCCCACTTCTGTGCACCAGGCTGTGTATCGGGTGGCACGGTAGTGTAGTGGTTAGCACAACGCTTTACGGTACAGGTGAGGAGTTTGTGCGTTCTCCCAGTGACCACGTGGGTTCCCTCTGGGTGCTCCAGTTTCAAGACATACCGGTCAGTTGGTTAATTGGTCACTCTAAATTGTCCCGCGATTAGGCTAGGATTAAAATCGGGGAATTGGTGGAGAAGAGCTCGCTCCATGTTGTATCTCAATAAAAGTAAACTAGAATGGACACAGTGGGTGAGAGAGGAACAATGCACAGAAAAAACCCCCCACCTACGCAATGGACTGTAGGGCAGGAATAGCGACAGAATAATCCTTGTCTGGGTAGTACTGTCTCTGATTAATAATCAACTACTCCTCTTCTTTTACCTCCCAAAAATATATTTTCTAAAATAATAAACTCTGGAAAATTAAACATCCTGTTCTGTCCATCTCTCAAACAAAGTCTCTGAAACTTGTATAATTTATATAGAGCACAGTACAGACCCTTCAACCCTTAATGTCGTGTTAACCTCTTACTTTATACTTTATAAAGTATAAAGTATAAATACAGACCTTTCAGCCCATAATGTTGTGCTAACCTCTTAACCTATTCTAAGATTAGTCTAACCCTTCCCTCATACATAACCCTCCCTTTTTTCTATCATCCGTGTGCCTGCCTAAAAGTTTCTTAAATGCTCCTAATGTGGCCTTTGCCACCACCCTGGCAGTGTGTTCAACGCACCCGCCACTCTCTGTGTAACAAGCATACCTCTGATGTCCCCGCCATAATTCCCTCCCGTCACCACAATATTATGCCCCCCATATCAGCCATTTCCATCCTGGGAAAAATGTCTCTGGCTATCCACTCGATCTATGCCTCTTATCACCTTGTACCTTTGTCAAGCAAGGTACAGGAGCTGAATAGCCCACTCCTGGTCTCATTATGAAGCGACTTTTGCCCACTCGAGCAGAAGCTGAGTCATTTTCGTGAAATAAGTTATTGATCTGACTATAGAAATCAGTCCTTATTTTAAGTAAATAACAAGTCCGCATTGAAGTTGGTTTTGTGGATAACAGTCTAGTGGAGAACCTATCGGGTGAGCATGTTATTACATGATGGACACCTTTTGATTGGGTTTAAGAACACAATCAGACTTGTTTTGAAAACCTCTTAATCATCACTTCAAAAGAAAATTAATAGTGTTTTACCGCAGCTACTGATATTAAATGACATGAACATCTATACCAGTGTAAAAATAGCACCCTGAACGTAAGTCTTGTCTATATGCAAATTGCTGTTTCACACTTCAAAAAAGAACATGGAATTATTTTCAAAATTATGGAGAAACTCATCCTGCAACAGAAAATAACTTAATAACACTGGAGTTGGACTGTCTATAATCTCTGGCTAACTTTAGCAATCTATTTTGAACTAGAGTTAAAGAGAGTTTCAGTGTATCACACCTTCAAATCAATAAAATACTTACAAAGTATATATTTGAACTCTGTCTGACCACCAACAAACATAGACCAACGTGCACAATTCTTTGGAGGTGAACTGATCCCATACCAAAGTATTAATGCTTCTCTGGAAAATACAAACTAACAACGGCAGAGAGGGACCCTTTTCAGCCAGAGGGTAGTGAATTTGTAGATTTTCTTGCTACAGAGGGTTGTGGAGGACGAGTCACTGGCTATTTAAGCCCGAGATTGATAAGCTCGTGACTGGTAAGGTGGTTGAGGGTTATGGCAAGAAGGTCGGGGAATGGGCTCGAAAAAAAAACAATCATGGCAGAACAAACTCAATTGGCCTAATTCTGCTCCTGTAGCTCACGATCTTATAGTTCTGCCCATGATCAAAGCATTGTGGGAGATCCGAACATCGAGACAGTAGTGTACACTGCTGCCCAAATAAGGGACACTGCAGACTGTAACATCATGACCATGAGTTGTTGGTCTCCCCTCTCACTGTGGAAGGAGTGATATCGAGAGAGAGAGAGAGAGAGAGAGAGAGAGAGAGAGAGAGAGAGAGAGACTATGGCACGTTGAACTGTTGGGGTAAACTTTTCAATGAACTTTAGATCATGGTCTCATTAGGGGCTTTGTTATTCCTTGCATGGTGGGTGGTGGGGGGGGTAATGGTTTTTTGCTGAGGCAGGTGGGGCTGGGGGAGGGAAGGGGTGCCTTGGGGTTCTCACATTTTCCTGTCATTCATTCTTTGGGGATTTTCTTCTGTTTTGTGGATGTCTGCGGAGAGTAGGAATTTCAGGTTGTATACCATATACATTCCTTGATATTAAATGAAATTATTGAACCGTTCCTCTCAATCCCTGTAACTGTACCAAATGATACATGGATCAGGAGTGGATAGATTTTCATCATGGATTATGCCAATTTTGAAAAAGTTAATGGAAATAAAAGTAGAGGGCTGTGTCTTATGTACCACATACATATATACATGTGTTCAAAATCTGTCCGGTAGTAAGTCTCACCAATCTCTGGTGAATTTAAACTTAGTTCCCCTGTTATCCCACGTGGGAGTCCTGGCATCCTAGAAATCATGGAGAAAATTTGGAAAACAGTAGCATTTTTGTTAGAAAGTCCAGTAGAGTCAAAATACTGAGACACAGGAGATTCTGTAGATCCTGCTAGTCTTGAGCAACCCACACAAAATGCTGGAGGAACTCAGCAGGTCAGGCAGCATCAATAGAGAGGATAAAGCAGTCAGCGTTCTGGGCTGGGGCACTGGACTGGAAAGGAAGAGGGAAGAAGGCAAAATAAGAAGGTGGTGAGAAGGGGAAGGAGTACAAGCTGGCAGGTGATAGGTGAAGTCACTCATTTACCTTCCCCCTTAATTGTACCTGCCAGCTTGCAGCCCTTCTTCTCCCCCACCTTCTTATTCAGGCCTCTTCCCCCTTCCATTACAATCCTGATGAAGGGTCTTGGCCTAAGATGTTGACCATTTTGTTCCCTCCATAGATGCTGCCTGACCTGCTGAGTTCTTGCATTTTGTGAATATTGCTCAAAATCGTTGCTGATGACACAAAGGCTGGGGTGTTGTGGACAGTCTGGAGGATTGTCAGAGGTTACAGTGGGACATCGGTAGGATGCAGAACTGGGCTGAAAAGTGGCAGATGGACTTCAACCCAGGTAAGTGTGAAGTGGTTCATTTTGGTAGGTCAAATTTGAAGACAGAATATAATATTAATGGTGAGACTCTTGGCAGTGTGGAGGATGTGAGAGATCTTGGGGTCTGTGTCCATAAGACACTCAAAGCTGCTGCGCAGGTTGACAGTGTTGTTAAGAAGGCGTATGGTGTGTTGGCATTCATCAACCGTGGGATTGAGTTCAAGAGCCATGAGGTAATGTTACAGCTATATAAGACCTTGGTCAGACCCCGCTTGGAGTACTGTGTTCATTTATGGTCACCTCACTACAGGAAGAATCTGGATACTATAAAGAGAGTGCAGAGGAGATTTACAAGGATGTTGCCTGGATTGAAGGGCATACCTTATGAGAATAGCCTGAGTGAACTTGGCCTTTTCTCCTCGGAGCGGTGGAGGATGAGAGATGATCTGACAGAGGTGTATAAGATGATGAGGGGCATTGATCATGTAGATAGCTAGAGGCTTTGTCCCAGGGCTGAAATGGCTAACACGAGGGGGCATAGTTTAATGGTGCTTGGAAATAGGTACCGAGGGGATGTCAGGGGTAAGTTTTTCACACAGAGAACTGTGGGTGCGTGGAATGCACCGCCGGCAGTGGTGGAAGGGGATAGAATAGGGTCTTTTAAGACCCTCTTAGATAGGTACATGGAGCTTAGAAAAATAGAGAGCTATGCGCTAGGGATATTCTTGGCAGTCTCTCAAGTTGGTTACATGTTGGCTCAACTTTGTGGGCCAAAGGGCCTGTAATGTGCTGTAGATTTCTATGTTCTATTACCAGGATCTGCAGATTCTCCTGTCCCAGAATTCTAACTCCGCTGGACTTTCTCACAAAAATGCTAGTCTTCCCCAAATTTTCACCCTGATTTCTAGGACTACCAGGACTGTCATATGGGATAACAGGGAAACTACATTCGCATTCACTAGAGGTTGGTGAGACCTAAGAAGTTCTGAAATGCTCCACAGACCAGATGTTCCCCTGGTTAGGGAGTCAAGACAAGGTGAAGATATTGGGTAAGTTACTTTGGACTGAGATGAAGAGAAATTTCTTGAGAGGGTGGGCAATTCACAAACAGAGAAGGTAGTGGATGCCAAGCCACTGACGTACTTAAGAGTAGGAAGATTTCTAGATGCAAAAGGCGTCAAGATGGATGGTGGGGTGAGTATGTATATGGTCTAAAGGATCAGCCAGGATTGTATAAATGGAAAATTAGGCTTCAAAATCCAAATGGCCAACTCCTGCACTGATTTTTTTGTTTTCAACCACTGTGCTCTCGTTCCCTTGTCAGGGGAAAAGCTCACCATGATTACCAGAATAGAATCACTGCATCAACTGAAGTCAGGTTCAGGGTAATCGTTAAGACTAGGAGAAGTGAGAATTGCTCTCGCTGAAGGAGATAAGGTTAAGAGGAGGCTAAATCACGCTGTTTAAAGATAACCTCACAAGGGATTCTGACAGAGTAAAGATGGAGGAATTGCCTTCGGTGCCGTGAAGTTTGGCGCAGATATAAGGTGAGCAGCAAAATAAAAGAAGGGAAGTTAGGAAAACTCCTGAATGATTGTCATATTGACCACAGCAGTCTTTGAAAGGCAACTGGTTTCAAATACTACAGAGGAAGATCTGGGAAAGGTGGGGAGGGCAGGGGACTTAGAATTTATTTTATTGTTTATAGGGTCACAGACAAAATGGGCCCATCACCCCTTCCTGTGACTTTCTGAGCTACGGTCTAAAAGACCCTTTCTGGCTGCTCATTACTTGCAAGGTGGTAAGTAACCAAAAGTTTTATAAACACAACCTCCAGGGTCTCTCGCAAGCCACTGCAAACTTTACCCAGAGGGTTGGTTTGGAACCAGCCCAGTGAAGGGCAGCCAATGAAATGAGTCACAGCCGAAGACTTGCATCCCTGACCTTTCAGTCAACTGTCCAGCCAAAATAAATGGGATCCAAAATAACTCATATCTATTCTCTTTTGGCAGCCAAGTGAACCTGAATTTATGAGACTTTGGGCACTGGCAATACTTTTGCATCAGCCACTCTTCCATGAGATATGTGATGTTCCAAAGCACTTTTTTCTCTGACTGGAACAGAGCAATTCATCAAAGATTTCATACCATGTCCTTATTTAGTTACAACCATGTAGAGTTACCTTAAGACATTTTAAATATGTACACTCAGTAGTAATTTTATTACGTCCTGTACCTAATAAGTTCGCTACTGAATGTATTTCTGTATGTTCTTGGTCTTCTGCTGCTGTAATCCGTCCAATCTCTCTTCAGATCATAGCCCCGCTACCCCCAGAAATCTGACATAAAAGGAGAAAATCGCAGGACTACTCCACATGTACCACAGCCCTGCTATTAGCAATGCATGTTACCTTCTAACTTCTAATTGCCTCCATTTAATTGGTCTCGCTGTGACACAGATATTCCCATTGCACTATGTTCCCACAGCTTCTCTGCAACTTATAGTTAGATGTTTTTATCTTCTTTCCCATATCTGATAAACCTGAAACATTATGTGTTCTCCTTTCCACAGACGCTGCTCGACCTGATGAGCATTTCCAGCGCTTTCTGTTTTTGTTTCTAACTAAGGCAGGCTCAGCAGTGCTCGCGCACGGGAGAAGGAAATCGGAATTACTGGGTACTCTGTTGATGGCTTTCAGTGGGCGGAGAACTCGGACTGTCCGGATCGCAGAGAGGCTGACATTCTGAAGGTCCAGTGAGTACTCCACCATCCTGCAAAAGGGAGAAAAAGACACAAAGTCAACCAAGGCAAAGTGAGGACATTGGAGACACAAGAGGCTGCAAGTGCTGGACTCTAGAATAACAAACAACATGCTACAAGACCATAAGTCGTAAGAGCAGAATTAGGCTATCCAGACCATCGAGTCTGCTCTATTATTCAATCACAGCTGATTTATTATCCCTCTCAACACCAATCTTTTGACAACTTTTGATGCACTTACATGTATTTATTGATGTACCTGGCCCTTTTGACATATCTATCAACCTCCGCCTCAAATATACCCAATGACTTGTCCTCCACGGCCATCTGTGGCAATGAATTCCAAAGGCTAATGAAATTCCTCCTCATCTCTCTTCTAAAGGGATGTCCTTCTATTCTGAGGCTGTGACTTCTGGTCCACTATAGGAAACATCCTATACTGAGGGCATTGCCTGGGAAATCAGAATCTAACATCTCTATGGTACGTTATATGATGTTCCACAACACTTGACAGCTAATACTGAACAGCTGAGAATAGTGTTGAGTTATTAATTTAAAACCAGGTATCCAAAGTTAGGTGATGCTGTCAGTGAATTTATCAGGCAGAGACCCTTCATCATCGACACCTCATGTTATGTCTAGGTAGCCTCCAACCTGATGGTGTGAACGTTGATTTCTCTAACCTCCAGTGAATTTTTTTCTCCCCCTTTCCTCTTCTTCATTTCCCCATTCTGGCCCCTTACCTCTTTTCCTCGCCTGCCTATCACCTTCCCCAGTGTTCCTCCTCTTTCCTTTTATCCCATGATCTACTCTCCTCTCCTGTCAGATTTCTTCTCCTGTAGCCCTTTACCTTTTCCACCTCTCACCTTTCAGCTTCTTCAAATCCTCGCTCACCCACCGGCCTTCACCTATCACCGTCTAGCTTGTCCTCCTCCCACTCCCCCCACCTTCTTTTTCTGGCTTCTTCACAAGACAAGACCACAAGACAAAGGAGCAGAAGTAGGCCATTCGGCCCATCGCATCTGCTCTGTCACTCCACCATCAGCTATACTATTCTCCCATCTAGTTCCAATTTCTGGCTTTTTCCCCATACCCCGACTAATTAGAGACCTATCAATCTCTTCCTTAAACACCCTCAATGATCGGGCCTTCACAGCTGCATGTGGCATTGAATTCCATAGATCCACGACCTTCTGGCTAAAAAAATTTCTCCTCATCTCTGTTTTAAATGGGTACCCTCTAATTCTAAGACTGTGGCCTCTTGTCCTGGACTCACCCACCAAGGGAAACAGCCTTTCCACATCTACTCTGTCCAATCCTTTCAACATTCGAAATGTTTCTTTGAGATCCCCTCTCATTCTTCTATACTCTAATCAATACAGTCCAAGAGCCGACAAACGCTCCTCGTATGTTAGCCCCTGCATTCCAGGAATCATCCTCGTAAATCTTCTCTGAACTCTCTCCAACATCAGTACATCCCTTCTAAGATAGGGGGCCCAAAACTGCACACAGTATTCCAAATGAGGTCTCACCAGTGCCCCATAGAGCCTCATCAACACCTCCTTACTGTTATACACTATTCCTCTTGAAATGAATGCCAACATAGCATTCGCTTTCCTTACTGCTGATCCAACCTGGTGGTTAACCTTTAGGGTATCCTGCACGAGGACCCCCAAGTCCCTTTGTATTTCCGATTTTTGAATATTTTCCCCATCTAAATAATAATCTGCCTGATTATTTCTTCGTCCAAAATGTACAACCGTACATTTCTCAACATTGTATCTCATCTGCCATTTCTTTGCCCACTCTCCTAAACTGACCAAGTCTCTCTGCAACCTTTCCGTTTCTTCAACACTTCCTGCTCCTCCACCTATCTTGGTGTCATCCGCAAACTTAGTCACAAAACCATTTAATCCATAATCTAAATCAGCGATATATATTGTAAAAAGAAGCAGCCCAACACCGACCCCTGCGGAACACCACTAGTAACCGGCAACCAATCAGAATAGGATCCCTTTATTCCCACCCTTTGCTTTCTGCCTATCAGCCAATACTCCACCCATTCCAATATCTTTCCTGTAATTCCATGGGCTCTCATCTTATTAAGCAGCCTCTAATGTGGCACCTTATCTTCCCCCTTCCTTTTCAGTCCTAATGAAGGATCTCGGTCAGATTAGACAAATGGGCAAAGAGATAGCAGATGGAGTGTCAGAAAGCGTATAGCCATGCACTATGGTAGAAGAAATAAAAGCATAGACTATTTTCTGAATGGAGAGAAAATTCGAAAATCTGAGGTGCAAAGGAACTTGGGAGTCCTCATGCAGGATTCCCTAAAGTTTCATTTGCAGATTGAGCTGGTGGTGAGGAAGGCAAATGCAATGTTAGAATTCATTACGAGAGGACTAGAATATAAAAGCAAGGATGTAATGTTGAGGCTTTATAAAGCACTGGTGAGGTGTCACTTGGCATATTGTGAGCAATTTTGGGCCCCCTATCTAAGAAAGAATGTGTTGACATTGGAGAGGGTTCAAAGGAGCTCCATGAAATGATTCTGAGATTGAAAGGGTTGTCATATGAGGAGTGTTTGATGAATCTGGGCCTGTACTCACTGGTATTCAGAAGAATGAGGGGTGACCTCATTGAAACCTATCGAATGCTGAAGGCCTTGATAGAGTAGATGTGGATAGGATGGTGGTGTGTCTAAGACCAGAGGGCCCAGCCTCAGAATAGATCGACGTCCTTTTAGAACAGAGATGAGGAGGAATTTCTTCAGCCAGTGAGTGGTGGATCTGTGGATTTCATTGCCACAGGTGGCTGTGGAGGCAAGTCTTTATGTATATCTAAGGCAAAGGTTGATAGATTCTTGATCAGAGCATGATCAAATAGCCATTTGGTCAGGGCATGAAGGGACATGAGGAGAAGGCAGGAGACTGGGGCTGAGAGGGGAAAATGGATCAGCCATGAAGAAATGGCAGAACAGATTCGATGGGCCAAATGGCCTAATTCTGCTGCTAGATCTTATGGCGTTATAACCAGTTTGCTCGAAGAGTGAATGCAGTTGAAGTTTTTAAAGCAACAGAATATCACAAGGGGCCTTGGAGATGACATCAAAAAGTGCTAAGGAAGCTTAACCAGTTCAAAGCATCGACTCAGCTGCTGTTTACAGTCATAGAACAAATGCAAAGCCAATAGCTAAGTTGCAGAATCCAAAGAGTGTGGGTGAGACAGACACAAACTGTTGTTACAGATGTAATAGAAACCATCCATCGTACATATGTCAACTTAAAACTGCCAAATACATTAACTGCTAGAGGAAAAAATGGCTAGAAATCCTTACTGAGCAAGCTTAAAGCCAACACAGTGGATCAAAGAAACCTCAGTAATGTGATTACTTCAGAGGAGGGAAGGGTTTGTAGCAGGAAGACGAAGCTGTGTTTCCGAAGCCACAGCGAACGCTGGACGTAGGTAGCAGTTTTGTGACCAGCGATAGCGGTGGAAAACGTAACAACTAATTTTATTGGAAGTAATTCAGGAAATTCAGTGTAGCTCGGGTGGTTGATGGTTGAGTTGTTCTCCGATCTTGGCAATTACCAGCAGACGTTTCATCACCATACGGGGAGACATCAACAGTGTGCTGTTAATTACGCTGCCCAGATCGGAGAACAACTCAACCCTACCGATTAATTTTATCTTTGGAATGATGAAGGAGGCCATTCTGCCTCTCTGATCTCTGCTAGCTGCATGGAAACAATCCCATTAGTCCCATTCTCCCTACAATATACATTCAGTGACCACTTTATTAATACCTAAATACCTAATAAAGTAGTCACTGAGTGTATTTTCAAGTCTTCTGTTGCTATCATCCATTCACGTCAAGCTTCAACATGTTGTGTGCTCAGAGGTGCTCCTCTCCACAGCACTGTGGTAGCACGTGGTTATTTGAGTTACTGTCACCTTCCTGTCAGCTTGAACCAGTCTGGCCATTCTCCTCTGACCTCTCTCATTAACAAGGCATTTTCACCCACAGAACTGCTGCTCACTGGATGTTTTTTGTTTCTCACACTGTTCTCTGTAAACTCTAGAGATTGCTGTGTGTGAAAGTCCCAGGAGATCAGCAGTTTTGGAGATACTCAAACTACCCCATCCGGCACCAACAATCATTCCATGGTCAAAGTCACTTAGATCACATTTCTTCCCCATTCTGATGTTTGGTCTGAACAGCAACTGAACCTCTTGACCATGTCTGCAGGCTTTTATGCATTGAGTTGCTGCCACATGATTGGCTGGATAGATATTTGCATTTACGAGCAGGTGTACTTAATAAGGTGGTCACTGAGTGAATTTTCTCTCACACGGGCTTATCAATTCCTCTTTGTGCCATTAACTGACTGCAACAATGACAAAAAATTTGTTCCATGTTCTTTTCTGATTCAGTAAGGGGCATTCCCGTATGTATTCACCAACAAAGCAGTCACTGTACATACGTTAAACCACAAGAAGGCAATTTATTGGCTATTAAGACATCCGTTAGTCTTGCAAGACCATGGATCTGCGCCTGGAAAGTCTTCACTCTCCAGGGTGCAGGCCTGGGCAAGGTTGTATGGAAGACCAGCAGTTGCCCATGCTGCAAGTCTCCCCTCTCCACAACACCGATGTTGTCCAAGGGAAGGGCATTAGGACCCATACAGCTTGGCACCAGTGTCGTCGCAGAGCAACGTGTGATTAAGTGCCTTGCTCAAGGACACAACACGTTGCCTCGGCTGGGGCTCGAACTCACGACCTTCAGATCGCTAGTCCAATGCCTTAACCACTTGACCACGTGCCCACTTTATTAGTAATATTAAACATTTAATGCTGAAAGAAAAACAAATGGTTAACAAAGTAGTAGAACAGAATTCAAACTAATACTTATCCACTAAGTGAGCTGATCTGCAGAATGCTGGAGGGAACTGCAGATCCAACTAACTTTCACACAGCCTTCTCTCTCACTGTCTCTCCAGATGTCCTTGTTTCTATGTCCAACCATCAATGATAGTAGCTTTTGTGGCCCAGCCTAAGAGATGATTTGTCCTTGCACAAAGAAATTGCCTCTTTTTATACCTTTGAAAACCCCATACACTAGCACTTTCTCATGATAGCCCAGTATTTGGTACCTGACCCTGGACAATGATCTCACTTTTCCCAGACAAAAATGCTAATTCATCACAGTCTACTCTCGGGGCTGTAGATTTGCAGTCCTTTCACTCATTTGTTATGTGCGATGTCGTATGACGTGGGTGATCACGGTCTTGACCACGACTGCTCTTGGCAAATTTTCCTATGGAAGTGGTTTGCCATTGCCGTCCTCTGGGCTGTGTCTTTACAAAACAGGTGACCCCCCAGCCTTTACCAGAGGTGGTCTGCCTGGCATCAGTGGTCACCTAACCAGGACCTGTGATATGTACCAGCTACTCATATAACCATCCACCACCTGCTCCCATGGCTTCACGTGACCTTGACTGGGGAGTTGGTGGGGGGTTAAGCAGGTGCTACACCTTGCCCAAGGGTGACCTGCAGCTAGTGGAGGAAACCTCCTTTGTTGGAGACGTATCTCTAACCTGGCCACCTTTAACTTTCTCAAAGCAATCACATTCCCAACCAACGCCAATTTGTGTTACTCATTTTAGCATGTACAACTCTTTCCTTACTTACATTGACACTAAATGGTCATTTATAGTGGCTATTTAGTCTACCAGCACATCTAGGGGTTTGAATTGAACCACCTTGTGTAAACCCATTCAGACAGCAAGGGTGGGGTTGGGGAGGGGACAAGTAATCTCCACACCGACAGCATTCGAGCTCAGGCTCCAACCCGGGTCTCTGGAGTTGTGAGGCAAACTGGACTTGCCATTTTGAGGCAAAGGCGCGTGTAAACTGGTCAGCGTATCAATATGAGCATCGAAGTTGCTTAATCCTGGGAAGAAATGCATAATGTAGCTCAGACAAGTGTTGCTTAAGAAGAGCAAAGTGAAAACGAGTCCCTGGTGGGCAAAGGAAATGTGTCAAAGATAACAACAAGATCAGCCTGAAGAAATGCTACATGGCATCTGAAATCTGGGAAGACATTGCACTCAATTGATACACCCAGAGGAAATGTGTTCAAGAGGGAGATGCGCTACATGAGAACGACCTCCACTGTGTCACAGAGAACAAGCGGCAGCTACAAAACAACTAAAAGACCCAACCACTAACTACAGCCAACACCTACCCTTGCCCACACTACACTGGAATATGTGGATCCCGGATCAGCCTCTACAGCTACCTGAGGACCCACCAATAGACAACTTCCTAGGAGAACATCATACTCGGTGATGTATTGAAGACTGTTTCATGGCTAAAATGTTTAGTGAGCCACAGTGGTCAGTAACCAGAACTACCAGTGGCTGTGGCTGACGATATTAATTGTTCAACATTAACAGACAAAGATTGGCTTAGAGAGTTGACAAGAAGGGGCATTTAGCTTCAAAATTACACTCAAGTGTGCTGTTGTGAAGGTCTATAGAAATGCTGAAGGGAAGTAGGTTACAAAACAAATATTCTGATAAAGCTAGGTTTAGAACCAATCCATCTGAGCTTTGACTGGTCCCACACTGAGTACTGTGTATTGAGAAAGGAGTTGGGATGTCATGTTGAAATTGTACAGGACATTGGAGAGGCCTAATTTGGAGTATTGCGAGCACTTCTGGTCACCTGGCCTCAAGAAGGTGGCATCCCTCACTTAGGACTCTCACCAACCTGGAAACGTCCTTTTCTCATCACTATCTTCAAGGAGGAGCTACAGGTATCTATGAGATTGAAAGAATACAGGGAAAATTTACTAGCATGTTGCCAGGACTTGAGATCCTGAGTTATAGAGAAAAGTTCAATAGGTTCAGACTATATTCCCTATAACGGAGGAGAAAGAGGGGAGATTTGACCGAGGTATGCAAAAATTATAAGGGAGACAGATAGGGTAAATGCAAGCAGCCTTTTTCCCCTGAGGTTGGGTAAGACTAGAACGAGAGGGCATAAGTTGAGTATGAAAGGTGAAATATTTAAGGAAACTTCTTCACTCAGAAGGAAGTGTGCCTGTGGAACAAGCTTCCAATGGAAGTGGTATAAGTCGGTTCTATTTTAACATTTAGGAGAAATGTGGATATTACATTGATGGGAGGGGTATGGAGGGCTCTGGTCCAGGTGTGGGTCAACGAGACTAGACAGAGTAATAGTTTGACATGGAGTAGATGGGCCAAATGGCTTGTTTTATGATTCTATGAGTCTATGGCATGAGTTGGAGGAAGAGCTGCATGAATTAGAATGGAATGGCATTCCAGTGAAGACTATCTAGAGTGAGAGGGCAACACCAATTGTAGCAGAAGTGAATACAGAATAGAGAATATGATTACTTTTGAGTGACATGACCGACAATGAGCAGTATCCTTTGCCTCCTTCAGAAGATTTCAATCCAGAGCGGAGAACAACAAATGCTTTCACCAAACTATGTGTCTCAGCTGAAGATGGATAAGTAGGGTAGGGAGTATTAACAATGCAGAGTCATAGTCGTAGAATCATTGAGATATTGTGTGCAGCTTTAAAGTTCAATGTTGGAAATTTGAAGTCAATTTATTATCCAAGTTCGTAGATGTCGCCATTCATTTTCTTGTGGGCATTCACAGTAAATACAAAGAAACACAACGGATTCAGTGAAAATAAACGGGCAACAATCAATGTGCAAGAGACATTATGTGCAAATACAAAAAAGAAAGAAACAAAATAATAAATAAATAAATAAATAAATAAGCAATAAATATTGAGACTATGAGATGAAGAGTCCTTGAAAGTGAGTTCACAGGGTGTGGGAACAGGTCAGTCTTGGGGTGAGTAAAGTTGAGTGAAGTTATCTCCTCTGGTTCAAGTGCAGATGGTTGAGGGGTAATAACTGTCTCTGGCCCTGGCGGTATAGGTCCTGAGGCTCCTGTACCACCTTCCTGATGGCAGCAGTGAGAAAAGAACATGGTCCGGATGGTGCCATGCCAACCAAGATGCTTATCTGAGTTATTGCCATTTGCCTCCATTTCATCCACATTTCTCTAAACCTTTGTATCCCTGTACCTGTTTTAAACATTGCAATTATATCTGCCTCTACAGCTTCCACCGGCAGCTCATTCCATACACCCATCATCTTCTGCGTGAAAAGGCTTCTACATCTTGGAGCTTATATCTTGCATGTCACCAAAAACTTTTGCTAATTTCCATAGGTGTGCAGTGGAGGGCATTCTGACTGGTTTTATCACTGGCTGCTCCAGGAGCTCCAGTGCACAGGATCACAAGAGGCTGCAGAGGGTGATAGACTCAACCAGTCCCGTCATGGGCTCAACCCTCCTCACCATTAAGGACATCTTCATGAAGGCGTGCCTCAAGAAGGTGGCATCCCTCACTTAGGACTCTCACCAACCTGGAAATGTCCTTTTCTCATCACTATCTTCAAGGAGGAGCTACGGAGCCTGAAGACCCACACTCAACCATTTAGGAACAGCCTCTTCCCCTCCTCCATCAGGTTTCTGAATGGTCCTTGAACTCATGAACATTACTTTGTTCTTCCATTTAAAAATTTTTTAATCTTATTTTATTTTAGAGGTACACTGTAGAACAGGCCCTTCAGTCCCAATGAGCTGCACTGCCCAACAATCGATCTATTTAATCCCAGCCTAATCACAGGATAATTTACAATGACCAATTAAGCTACCAACCGGCACATCTTTAGCCTGTGGAAGGAAACCAAAGCAAACCCACACGGTCACGGGGAGAACATAGAGAAGGCGCTGGAGTTGAACTCCAAACTCTGAAGCCCCAAGCAATAATAGTGTTGTGCTAACTACTATTCTACCGTGGCACCCTTTTTTCGCAGTATTTGCTTATTTTGTAATTTTTAGCAAATTTTATTGCTTTGTCCCATACTGCTGCTGCAAACAACAAGTTTCATGACCAAGGTCAGTGATAATGAACCTGTTTCTGATTCTGAAATCTTTCCCTTCTCACCGTAAATCTCTGTCTTCTATTTGTTTACTTTTTGTTTATTGATAGAGCTGACGTGGTTAGACTTTTTCCATTGAGAGTGGGGAAGATTCAAATAAGAGGACATGGGTTGAGAATTAGAGGACAAAAGTTTAGGGGTAATATGAGGGGGAGCTTCTTTACTCAGAGAGTGGTAGCTGTGTGGAACGAGCTTCCAGCAGAAGTGGTTGAGGCAGGTTCTATGTTGTCGTTTAAAGTTAAATTGGACAGATATATGGACCGGAAAGGAATGGAGGTTTATGGGCTGAGTGCAGGTTGGTGGGACTAGGATAGGGTAAGAGTTCGGCACGGACTAGAAGGGCCGAGATGGTCTGTTTCCGTGCTGTAATTGTTATATGGTTATATGGTTATATAGTTTTAGACTCACCTATTTTGGGAAAAAGACTGTGACCAGTCACCTTTCCCAATCTTGCGCTCCTCTATAATGTTTCCCCTTGGCCTCCTACACTCAGGGAAAAATATCTCAGCCTAGCCAGAATCAGAATTGGAATCTGAATCAGGTTTAATATCACTGGCATATGCTGTAAAATTTGTTAACATTGCCTCCTTGGTCTGCTTATAACATATCCAGAGGAATCTTTGCTTCTATACAAAACTGTTGAATAGTGTGATATCATCACTGCTACGCTAGCTACAGTGGATATTGTATTACAGTATGCAACATATTAAACATGTTGACTCCTGTACTAAATAGACGTGTTATTGAAGAATTGAGATCTATTATCCTGCATTGTGGATTGTGAATTCCCAGACAACCAACCTCAATTTTGTTTATTTCTTTTTGAGCTCTTTACAAAACAGAGGAGCATATTTCATCTTATCATCCAGAGTCGAATGGTGCATCTCAGGAGATCAGTAAAAAATTGTCGAGGATACTGCACTGAAGAAGCAAGCATTACAGGGGAGCTAGGATTTGACAATGGGGAATCGATTAGAATTTTTTTTTTGCTAAACTGAAGAATAACGCGTTCCACGGCAGGTCATTATTCTGGTGAGTTACCAATGCGTAAAGACTCAAAATATGATTAAGCTTGGTTCTGCTAAATCTTGAGCAGAGAGTTGAAGACAAGCAGTTAAGGCATAAACAGTATTATGACTAAGCCATGCAGAAAGGGTTTATACAACATGATGGAGGTTGAAAATTAACACCACTAAACAAATCAAAGTTCAACATTAAAAGTAACTTCATCATCAAAGTACATATGTGTCATCCCGGGAGGGGCGAGAAGATGGCTGCACAGCGGGAGCGCGCGCAGCCACTTCGGTGATGGTGTCTGTTATCTGTCAAGTAGGGGACCGTGCACAATTCTGATTTGATGGAGACAGGCGTGAGAGTACGGAGGAACATCTGGAAAACTTCTGAAATGCCCTCTTCGCTGCTGCTGCTACTGTGTGGTAACCGAAATCTCCGGAGCTGAAGGCCCCGAAATCTTCGGCTTTGCGTGCTTCAGCGGCCGGGGAGAGGTCGAAGGCGCTCAGCAGAGGATGGCGTTCGGGAGGCTGTATCGGAGAGGCTGGTCGGAAGCTGGAAGTTTTCGGCCGGATGGATTCAGTGTCGGCTGTGGTCGGCTGCTTCCAAGGCATCGGCAAGTTGACGGTGCCTGGAGGTTTATGGCAGGGAGTTTCTCCCTTTTGCTGCCTGCTATCGGGGACTCGGGAGTCGATCGACTCGGGACTTTGAGACTTTTTTTTACTGTGCCCATGGTCTGTTCTTCATCAAATTATGGTATTGCTTTGCACTGCTGTAACTATATGTTATAATTATGTGGTTCTGTCAGTGTTAGTCTTTGATTTGTCCTGTTTTCTGTGATATCACTCCGGAGAAACATTGTATCATTTCTTAATGCATGTATGCATTTCTAAATGACAATAGAAGAGGACTGAGTGTTCTCATAATCTAAATATACCACCCATGAGATTCATTTTCTTGTGCGCATTTGTAGTAAATCCAAGAAACGCTATAGGATCAATGAAAGACCACATTCAACAAGATGGACAAACAACCAATGTGCGAAAGACAACAATTTGTGCAAGCACAAAAGAAAAAAAAGCAACAAATTTCAAGAACAGGAGGTGAAGAGTCCTTGAAAGTGAGCCCATAGGTTGTGGGTACAGCTCAGATTTGGGGCGAGTGAAGTTTAATGAAGTTTTCCCCTTTGGTTCTGGCATGTGAAAAAGGTGTAGCGAAGGTGTGGTCGATGATAAATTTAGAAGTATACGTGCAAATTGTTAAGTCCTTCCAGTGAGATATAAGAACGAGAGTTGCATGATTGCAAATGTATCTCATAAGTTGATCCAGTACAGACAGTGTGAGATACAACCCAAGACTCTATTGACCTGAGTCAAGGTCTGACACCTTCCTTAATGAGAAATACATACACAAATAACATGCTTCTTTGAAAAGCTCAAGGAGACTTAGAAAAACTGTTGAAAGGTGAAATCTGTTAGTAATATACTCAGTGGCCACTTTATTAGGTACACCTGCCCTTCAATGCAAATATCTAATCAGCCAACCGTGTGGCTTATAACCCAATGAATAAAAAACACGCAGATATGATCAAAAGGTTCAGATGTTGTTCAGATCAAATATCAGAATAGGGAAAAAATGCATTCTAAGTGACTTAGACTTTGAAATGAATGTCGGTGCCAGACAGGGTGGTTTGAGTATCTCCGAAATTGCTGATCTCCTGGGGGTTTCAGTCACAACAGTCTCTAGAGTTTACAGAAAATGGGGCAGAAAAACTAAAAAATCATCCAGTGAGTCACAGTTCTGTAGGTGAAAACGCCGTATTGATGAAAGACTTCAGAAGAGAATGGCCAGACTGGTTCAAGCTGACAGGAATGTGATGGTAACTCAGATAACCGCACATTACAACAGTGGTGTGCAGAAGAGCATCTCTGAATTCAGAACACATTGAACCCTGAAATGGGTAGGCTACAGCAGCAGAAGTCCACAAACAAACTCAATGACCACTTTATTAGAAGTAGGAGGTACGACCGGAAAGATTTTCGATCCATCGGATGGACCACACAGCTTCTTCAGGCAAGACAAGGGGAGGTGGAGTCTGCCTACTGATCAACACTGGGTGGTGCTCGGACACAGTGGCACTGACAAGCTCCTGCAGCCCGGACCTGGAACACCTGTCGGTGAAGTGTTGTCCCTACTATCTGCCACGGGAATTCACCTCGGTCATACTGACAACGGTCTACATTCCCCCCCAGGCGAACATGGAGTGTGCTCTGAACATACCGTATGCCAACATCAGTGAACTTGAGACCAGGTATCTGGAGGCTTTGCTCATTACAGCTGGGAACTTTAACCAGGCCAACCTCAGAAAGGCACTGCCAAAGTTAGACCAACATGTCTCCTGCCCCAGTAGAGGCCCGAATATACTTGACCACTGCTACACAGCAGTCAAGGATGCCTACCGTTCCGTCCCACGACCTCACTTCAGAAAATCGGACCATCAGGCCGTACTCCTCCTCCCGGCTTTCAAACAGAAACTGAAGCAGAAGGTCACAGTGTCAAAAGTAGTGTTGCATTGGACGGAGGAAACGGATGAGGTCCTCCGTGACTGCTTTGAATCGGTGGACTGGTTAGTATTCAAGGACTCGGCAGCTAACCTCGATGAGTATGCCTCAGCTGTCACGGACTTTATTTGGAAATGTACGGAGGACTGTGTGTCTCGCAAGACGATCCGGGTATTCCCTAACCGGAAACCTTGGATGAATTATGAGGTCAAGTCCCTTTTAAAGGCTAGAGCCGTGGCTTTTAGGTCCGGGGATACCAGTCGCTACACGGAATCCAGGAGTGAACTCCAGAAAGCCATTAAGGGCGCCAAAAGGCAATATCGAGCCAAGTTGGAAGCCCAGGCTAACCAAAGGGATGCCAGTAGACTATGGCAGGGTCTAAATGAGATCACTGGGCGCAAAGAAAAGGCTGGGAATATCAATAACTGTGGCGCTTCTCTTCCTGACAAACTTAACATATTCTACGCAAGATTCGAACAGAAGAGGAGCGTCCCGCTCCCTCCGGATGAACCGGACCTGGTGGCATCGAGATTCATCATCACCGAGGAGGACGGTAGAAGGGCCTTCCTGAAGATAAATCCAAGGAAGGCGACGGGCTCAGATGGCGTCCCAGGATGGGTTCTCCGGGCCTGTGCAAGCGAGCTAGCTGGAGTGTTTGCTGACATCTTCAACTGCTCCTTGCTTCAGTCTAAGTTCCCCTCATGTTTTAAGAAGGCAACGATAATCCCAGTGCCGAAGAAGAGGAAGGTGGCATGCCTGAATGACTATCGACCTGTGGCTCTGACATCAATTGCTATGAAGTGCTTTGAGAGATTGTTTATGGCACACATCAACCACAGCCTACCGGTCAACCTCGATGCTTTGCAATTCGCCTACCGGAGCAACAGGTCAATGGCAGATGCCATCTCTCTGGCCCTACATTCCTCCTTAGAACACTTGGAGAATAAAGACGCATACGTAAGGCTCCTTTTCATTGACTACAGCTCTGCCTTTAATACTATCATTCCAAATAAACTGATTCCTAAGCTCTGGAACCTGGGCCTTAGCACTCAGATCTGCAGCTGAATCTTCAATTTCCTCACAGACAGGACCCAGGCTGTAAAACTAAGGGACAAGCTCTCCTCTACAATCACTCTGAGCACTGGTGCCCCACAAGGCTGTGTACTCAGCCCCCTGCTGTACTCACTGTACACCCATGATTATATAGCCAAGTTTCCATCAAACTCAATATATAAGTTTGCTGATGACACAACAATTGTAGGCCGTATCTCGGGTAATGATGAGTTTGAGTACAGAGAGGAAATTAAGAACATGGTGGCATGGTGCGAAGACAATAACCTATCCCTCAATGTCAGCAAGATGAAGGAATTGGTTGTTGACTTCAGAAGGAGTAGCGGACCGCACGACCCAACTTACATCAGTGGTGCGCAAGTGGAACAGGTCAAAAGCTTTAAGTTCCTCGGGGTCAATATCACAAATGACCTGACTTGGTCCAACCAAGCAGAGTCCACTGCCAAGAAGGCCCACCAGCGTCTTTACTTCCTGAGAAAGCTAAAGAAATTTGGCCTGTCCCCTAAAACCCTCACTAATTTTTATAGATGCACTGTAGAAAGCATTCTTCTCGGGTGCATCACAACCTGGTATGGAAGTTGTCCTGTCCAAGACCGAAAGAAGCTGCAGAAGATCGTGAACACAGCCCAGCACATCACACAAACCAATCTTCCGTCCTTCGACTCACTTTACACCGCACGCTGTCGGAGCAGTGCTGCCAGGATAATCAAGGACACGACCCACCCAACCAACACACTTTTTGTCCCTCTTCCCTCCGGGAGAAGGCTCAGGAGCTTGAAGACTTGTACGACCAGATTTGGGAACAGCTTCTTTCCAACTGTGATAAGACTGCTGAA
Source organism: Mobula hypostoma (assembly GCF_963921235.1). Classification (NCBI taxonomy): domain Eukaryota; kingdom Metazoa; phylum Chordata; class Chondrichthyes; order Myliobatiformes; family Myliobatidae; genus Mobula; species Mobula hypostoma. Next base: position 108,456,642 of record NC_086107.1, read on the forward strand.
CGGATCCTGACCCGGATCTGGGCCGTACCCTCCAAATATCCGGACCTGCCTCTCAGTATTTTTTGCACTACCTTACTTTCCATTTTTCTATTTTCTATTTATGATTTATAATTTAAATTTTTAATATTTACTAATTTTTACTATTTTTAATATTTAATATTTGTAATCCAGGGAGCAGGAAGCGCAGAATCAAATATCGCTGTGATGATTGGACATTCTAGTACCAATTGTTTGGCAACAATAAAGTATAAAGTATAAAGTACATGCGATTAGCCCTTACCTTGAAGAGGAAAGCAATGCAATATATCTTAGTATTTGACCCCTGCAGTGACACATTTGTGCATGCACAGAGAGCTCCCACAGATGTTTAGTAGAGACTGTATTGACTGGCTGCCTCATGGCCTGCTGTGGAAATACCAATGGCTTTGAACAGAAAATCCTACAAAAGGTAGTGAATTCAGTCCAGCACATCAGGGGTAAAGCCCTCCCAGCCACTGAGCACATCTACATGAAACGCTGTCATAGGAAAGCAGTGTCCATCATCGGAGATCCTCACCACCCAGGCCTTGCTCTTTTCTCCCGGCTTCCATCAGGCAGAAGGAACAAGAGCCTCAGGACTCACACCACCATAGTCAAGAACAGTTACTGTCCCTCAACCATCAGGCTCTCGAACTCAAGGGGACAGCTGCACTCACCTGCCCATCTTTGGAGATGTTCTCACAGCCAATGATCTCACTTTAAGGATTCTTTATCTTGTTATCTCATATTCTTGATATTTATTGCTATTCATTAATATTTGCATTTGCACACAGTGTGTTGTCTTCTGCACTCTGGTTGATCTCTCATTGATCCTGTTTACAGTTACCATTCTATAGATTTGCTGAGTGTGCCCGCAGGAAAGTGAATCTCAGGGTTGTATATGGTGACATATATGTCATCTGATAATAAATTTTACATTTTTTTTTGAACTTCTGAGTTGGAGAGTTGAATATATGAGGGGTGTATGATGTAGCAAGAGCCCATTGTCTTCACTGCTCTCTGAAACTTCCAGTGCAGTACAAGGCACATTCATCACAGAACCACAAGGCAATTAAACTGTGCGGAGTTCAAGATCATTAACAGAAGATCTGGGAGACGTGGGGAAGGCTTTCATGCAGTGAGTCATGATCTTGTCTGCAGTGCCTGAAGGAAGGTGCAAGGGGAGGGAGAGTATAGGATGGTGAATCCAAACTCAAACAGAACTTCTGGAAGCAAATTGGTAAACACTTGCAAAGGAAATATTTGTAGGACTGCAGGGTAAGAGAAGCGCAAGTAGGAGTAATTAATTAGCTCTCTCAAGAAAGCTGGCATCTCCCCAATGACCGAAAGGGATTGCAGTTAATTTCTGGGCTTACTGTCCATAAGCCGGAATTGATGATCCAAAGACGAGTTCAAATCCCACAATGGCAGCTGGCAAATTTAAATTCAGTTAATTAAATAAGTCTGGAAGAGTAACTAATAAACTATTGGATTGTCATAAAAAAAAAACCATCTGGCTCACTAATGCTCTGCAGGTAAGAAAATCTGTTGCCCTTTACCTAATCTGGTCTGTATGTGATTCCAGATCCAAGTGAATAATCTTGAGTCTTAAATATCCTCTGAAATGGCCCAACGCACTCTCCAAGTGGCAATTAAGGATGGCCAATAGATGAGGCAACCACATCCAGGAAAGGAATTTATAATGAGAGAGAGGGAGCCTGTGGCATGTCGAACTGTTGGGATGAACAGTGTTTTTTTGATGGACTCTAGACCATGGTCTCCTTGCTATTGTTTGCATGACACGTGGAGGAAGCGTTGAGGGTTGATACTTTGCTGCTGCTTGTGTATGAGGGGGAGATTTAGGGTTCTAACCTTTTCCTGTCATTCAGTCTTTGAGGTTAATCTTGTGTTTCGTGGATGTTTGTGTAGAGTAAGAGTTTCAGGTTGTATGCCGTATACACTGATTCCCAACCCTTCCGTATGCTTCTGAGACTTGGTCTTCATTCCTTACATTTCCGTGCATTCGAATTGCCGTACCGGACCATGATGCAAACAGTCAGGAGGTTTTCAAAAGTACAACTGCGGAAGTTTGCTACAGGGTTTGGTGACATGCGGAATCTCCTCAATGTCTAACAAAGTGAAATCTCTGGCACACCTTTGAAAACGGAAGCTGTTGGTCGCCCCTCTCGCTGTGGAAGGAGTGATACCTCTCCCTCCCGCGTTAAGGAGAGAGAAAGCCGTGGCATGTTGCCGTGTTGGGTTATGGACTGTAGTTTTTGATGGACTCTAGATCATGGTCTTTTTGAGAGCTGTGTTATTGCTTTGATGGTGGGTGGGGTGGGGGCCGATGCATCCTGCTGGAACAAGTGGGGGTGGGGAGGGAGAAGGTTGGTGCTGCTTGCTACTGCTTGTGCATGGGGGGGGGCTTTGGGTTTCTAACGCTTTTCTGTAATTCATTGGGGATTCGAGGATGTCTGTGAAGAGTAAGAATTTCAGGTTGTACGCTGTATACATGATCTGATACTAACTGGGAAAATTGAACAATTGATCCCTGCATTTGCACCCAGGACAGGTGATTCCCATATTTTACCAACTAGGACTTTAAAGCTGCAGACCCTCTCCACCAAAGTAGACTGGTGCCTGTTTGCCCTTCTTGGCTCTTCCCAAAGTCAACAACCAATTCCTTTAGTCTTACTGACATTGAGTAAGAAGTTGTTGTTGTGTGGCACTCAACTGGGTGTTCTTTCTCACATCCATATCTGTGACGTGTCCAACACAGTGGTGTCATTGGCAAATTTGTATGTGGCAATGGAACTGTGCTGACCCTCATAGTATACAGAGTACAGCAGGGAGCTAAGCGTGCAACCTTGAGGTATAAGAACGTAAGACATAGGAGCAGAATTAGGACATTTGGCCCATTGACTCTTCCCTACCATTCAATCTCAACCCCATTCTCCTGACTTCTTTCTGTGACCTTTGATACCCCTTAATAGTCAAGAACATATCAACTACTGCTTTAAATATATCCAATGACTTGGCCTCCAGCGCCATCTGTGGTAGTGAATGCTACAGATTCACCATCCTCTGGCTAAAGGAATTCATCCTCATCTCTGTTCTGAAGAGACATCCTTCTATTCTGAGCTGTGCCCTCTGGTCCTAGACTCTCCCGTTATTGTAAGCCCACTCTATCTAGGCTTTTCAATATTTGGTAGATTTCAATGATATAGCCCCTCACTTTTTTACACTCCAGCAAGTGCAAGCCCAGAGCCATCAAACATTTCTCCTGCATTAACTCTTTCATCCCCTGGATCATTGGGCGTACCTGTGTTGATGGCCAGTGAGGAGGAGATGTTACTACCAATCCACACTGTTTGAGGTCTGCCGAGAAGGAAGCCTAGAATTCAGCTGCAGATGGGGGTACAGAGGCCCAGGTCATGAGCCAATATACCACAGGCACATCCGACCCCTTCATTTTAAGTATTTGCATGAAGGCAACATCTCTCATCAAAGATCTCCAGCATCTGACCCAGTCATCTTCTCGTAGCTACCACTGGGGAGGAGGTACACAAGCCTGAAGTCCCACTGAAGTTCAATAACAGTTACTTCCCTTCAACCATTCAGTTCTTGAACTAATTGGCACAGCCCTAACCGAAATATAGTAACACTATGAATACGTTGTGTTATAATGGACTTGGTGTTCTTTTTATTTGTTCTACTTGTGTTCTTTCTTGTACAGTTAAGTATGATATACAGGACTGTGCAAAAGTCTTAGGCACAGTATATATATAAATAGCTAGGGTGCCTAAGATTTTTGCACTGTACTGCAGTGATTTTATGTGTCGCACTGTACTGCTGCCACAAAGAAAAAAGATCGCATGACATACGTGAGTGTTGATAAACCTGATTCTGATCTGGGTCTCTATTGTAGACTGAGATTGGGAAGGAGGCAGGGAGAGGGGAATCATGGTTGGGAAAAGGAGAAGGGAGAGGGGAGGGAGCAGGAAGCACCAGAGAGACGTTCTGTAATGATCAATAAACCAGCGGTTTGGAAACAAATTACCTCAACTGGTGTCTCAGGGCTGGGTGTGTCTGCAACCTCGCCACTCCCCTACAACCTTGGCAATCCTATTATGCCATCTGTCCCACACCCCTCCCACAGCACTCCATCCTCATCATTTCCAGCATCTTTAGCTCAGACCAGATTTACAAACTCACTGTCCAGTCCACATTGACAAATATAGCACTGTGCAGACGTCTTAGGCACCCTAGCTATAGATATGTGCCTAAGGCTTGTGCGGAGTTCTGTCTGCTGGTAATTTTCTTTTTGTGCACGTTGAGTATCTGATGCAGCTGCTCAGCAAGTTTTTCATTGCAGCTGTGCATACATGTGTCTAATACAATAAACTCAAACTTTGGACTTTGAAAATACTCGAGAGAGTCTACCAATGTTGCCTGCACATTGACATATATGGGTGTCACAATAGCATAGTGTTTACAACGCCAGCGATCAACTACTGTCGTTGTCTGAACCGTGTTTGCACGTTCTCCCTATAACCACCGGCCGCTCTGGAACCCTCTCCACATTCCAAAGACGGGCAGTTAAAGTTAGGATTAGTAAATTGTGGGCACGCCATGTCAGCAACGGAAGCGTGGCAACACTTGCAGGCTGCCTATGGCACAATCCTCAGATTGGTCGTTGATACCAATGCTGCCTTTCCCTGTACGTTTCCAGCACAGCCTCGGGTGTGATGATTGTTACCGCAAATGATGCACTTCACTGTGTGTTACACAATAAGTAAGCTAGGATCCTAATTCTGCCAGACCATCAATCCCAACTGCATTTACCCAACGTAGATTGGGAGACTACTTCGCCAAGCACCTACGCTCCGTCCGCCAGAAAAAGTAGGATCTCCCAGTGGCCACCCATTTTAATTCCACTTTCCATTCTCATTCTGATAAGTCAATTCATGGCCTCCTCCGCTGTCGTGATGAGGCCAAACTTAGGTTGGAAGAACAACACCTTGTATTCCATCTGGGTAGCCTCCAACCTGATTGCATGAACATCGATTTCTCGATTTCTTGAACTTCTGGTAATGCCACAACGCCCCCACACCCCCCCCCCAACATTCCGCATCTCCCTTTCCCTCTCTCACCGTCTCTCCTTGCCCGCCTATCACCTCCCTCTGGTGCTTCTCCCACCTTTTCTTCCTTCCATGGCCTTCTGTCCTCTTCTATCAGACTCCCCTTCCCCAGCCCTGTATCTCTTTCACCAATCAACTTCCCATCTCTCCACATCATCCCGTGCCCTTCAGATCCCTCACCTATCACCTTGTGTTTCTCTCTCCCCTCCCCCTACTTTTTAAATCTATTCCTCAGCTCTTTTTCACCAGTCCTGCTGAAGGGTCTTGGCCCAAGGCATTGACTGCACTCTTTTCCATAGACACTGAAGGGTCTTAGCCCAAGGCATTGACTGTACTCTTTTCTATAGATACTGCTGATCTCCCCCAGCATTGTCCTTGGATTTCCAGCATCTGCAGATTTTCTCTTGTTTGTGATCATACTTAGATGACTTCTTTGTGCAGGCCACATCATCCACAGGACTAACTAATGTACTGTTGCTGCAGAGAAACTCACTTTCGTGGCTTTTATACCCTGTATATACATGTCTTAGCTGGCTGGTGGTGTAGTGGCATCCGCACCGGACTTCGAGGCAAATGTTCCCAGGTTTGAATCCAGATGGCTCCTTGCACGCAGTCCATCCGTGCTGGGTTGAGCATTAAGTGAGCAACTCGGCCTCATAGAAAACAGGCAAACGCTCAGGAAACTGCAGGTCAGCTGCTCGATGCGCCACAAGGCACGGAAAGGAACAAGAAGAATATGTACGATTATGAGAAGAATAAACTTGAACGTGGACTGAAACAAAGTCTTTTCTCTAAAGTCGTTCACAACAAAAGATCACCAGGGGACAGACAAAATGCTTCAAATACTTGATCAGAATCAGGTTTAGTATCACAGACGTACGCCGTGAAATTTGTTGTTATACAGCAGCAGTACAATGCAACACATAATGATAAAAACTGTACGCAGAAAGCTAAATTAAATAAGTCGTGCAAAAAGAGAAAACTAGTGAGGTCGTGATCGAAGCTTCCTTGGAAAAATGCAACATCCCAACAAACTCATGGGAATTTCCAGCCCGTGACCTATCAGAATGGAGGAGGAGTTTCTGGAAGGCTTTAAGCGACTCAGTGTGTCCCTTCGTCAGGAATATCCAGGACTTCAGTGCAAGGAAGACTCATGTCAACTGGTTGCTCACCCAACATCAATAAACTCCTGCCCCACCTGAGAGTCCTCCTGGCATCATCGGCAGCAGGACTGGAAAGGGGGCAAGTCATTCTCGATTCTGAGGGACGGGCAGAGGAAGCAGTGTGTCTGCAACATTTCCCGCGGGAATGAGCTCCAGACTCTCAGGGGTCTCTGAAGGGAGCATCTTTGCTCGGAGTATTCAAGATGGCCTATGGTACGTCTCCATGGAAGCTTATCCCCGGTCAATACAGTTAAATGCCCATCACTAAATGGTACCCTACCTAAGAAATTCATTGTAACAAATGGATCATGATGTCTACACTTTCAAAATACAGTATGTCCATGTCTATTTCTGGGCAACTTTATCTACCCTTTCAAACTTCTGATGACATTGAACATCCTGTAGAACATGCAGAAGAACAGTACAGCACAGTCCGAGCCATTCGGCCCACAACGTTATGCCAGCCTTTTTTAAAATTCAGAGCAAGCTTATTACCAATGTACGTATATGTCGCCAATACTACCCTGGGATTCATTTTCTTGCAGGCATTCAGAGTAGAACAAAGAAATCCAATGGAATCAATAAAAAACTGCATGCAGAGACTAACAAATAACTAGCGAAAGGAGATATACGCCGCAAATACAAATAAATAAATAATGTGGGGCGAGGTCGAAGGTGCTCGGCAGAGGATGGCGCTCGGGAGGCTGTATCGGAGGGGCTGGTCGGAGGCTCGAAGTTTTCGGACGGACGGATTCAGTGTTGGCTGTGGTGGGCTGCTTCCAAGGCATCGGCAAGTTGACGGTGCCTGGAGGTTTATGGCAGGGAGTTTCTCCCTTTTGCCGCCTGCTATCGGGGACTCGGGAGTCGATTGACTCGGGGACTTTGAGACTATTTTACCGTGCCCATGGTTTGCTCTTCATCAAATTATGGTATTGCTTTGCACTGTTGTAACTATATGTTATAATTATGTGGTTCCGTCAGTGTTAGTCTTTGGTTTGTCCTGTTTTCTGTGATACCACTCCGGAGAAACATTGTATCATTTCTTAATGCATGTATGCATTTCTAAATGACAATAAAAGAGGACTGAGTGTTCTCGTAATCTAAAAAATACCGTGAACATGAGTTGTAGAGACTTTGAAAGAGTCTGTAGGTTATGGAATTAGTTCAGTGTTGAGGTGCGTGAAGTTAACCACGTCAGTTCAGGAGCCTAATGGTTGTAGGATAATAACTGTTCTTGAACCTGGTGACGTGAGACCAAATGCCCCTCCCTGTACCTCCTGTCTGATGGTAGCATCAAAAGGAGAGCTTGGCATGGAGAGTAAGGGTCCTTGATGATGGATCCTGCTTTCCTGTGGCAGTGTTCTGTACAGATGTGCTCGATGGCATGGAGGCCTTTTCCTGTAATGGTCTGGGCTGTATCCACCACGCTTTGTAGACTTTTCTGTTCTTGAGCAATGTTTTTTCCCATACCAGGCCGTGATGCAACCAACCAGGATACTTTCCACTGTGCACTGTGTGGCCGTAGGTCTGTAATTAGTGAAGCCATCAGGTTTACTTTGTGTGCTTGCACCTTCTCCAGACCACTTGAGGCGAAAGGAGCAAAGCTCAAAGTTCAAAGTAAACTTATTATCAAAGTACACATATGTCACCATCTACAACCCTGAGATCCATGTTCTTCTGGGCATACTTAGCCAATCTATAGAATAGTAACTATAACAGAATCAATGAATGGCCGCCCAACGGGGGCATTCAGCCAGGGCACAGAAGACAACAAACTGTGTAAGGACAAAAGGAATAAATCATAATAATAAATAAAAACACAATAAATATTGTGAACATGAGATGCAGAGTATATATGTGTGTGCGTGCATGTGTGTGTGTGTGTGTGTGTGTGTGTGTGTGTGAGAGACCGACCATATACAAGCCTGAAATTCATTCTCTTCTGGACATGCACAGATAGAAATTGATAAGTTTCATTACTAACTTCTGACAGCACTCCATCACAGTAGATGTAAGTACGGCCAGATTTGGGAACAGCTTTTTTCCAACTGTGATATAACTGCTGAACGGATCTTGACCCAGATCTGAGCCGTACCCTCCAAACATCTGGACCTGCCTCTCGGTTTTTTTGCACTACCTTACGTCACATTTTTCTATTTTCTATTTATGACTTATAATTTAAATTTTTAATATTTACTAATTTTAACTATTTTTAATATCTTTAGTATTTAATATTTGTAATCCAGGGAGTGGGAAGCGCAGAATCAAATATCACTGTGATGATTGTACGTTCTAGTACCAATTGTTTGGCGACAATAAGGTATAAAGTACTGGACGATAGTGATTGAGGGAACAAGCTAATGCTACAGAAGTAATTGCTGAGGCTCTCTCTCTGTCTCTGTGAACCTCGTTATTTAGAGAGAGATTAATGGAGCTGGAAATATCGCAGCCAAATTACAAATCACTTCTCTGCAAGGCTACCACCACTAGCCCCAGACTCCAACTGTTCCTCTAGGCTTCAATGTACATTCCTGCTTAATGTTTCATTTTAGTGAAAGTTGTTAATTTGCAATATGCAGATCTCTGTTACAATTGGCTGGTGGATGAAGGAACTAATTAGGGCTGGGTGACTTTGCACGGTCAGGAGCCTTCCCTCGGCAGCTCGTTCAGGCAAACTTTCAGCAAAGTATCGTGTGATTGTTTGCTCAGCACATGAAATGGAGTTCACCTCTTCCCATCTTTCAAGAGCAGCTGCAAATCTTACATTACAGCAATGAATGTGCTTTGAAAACTGCTTCAGTGGCACTTGTGGGAACATCTCGAGTTTTGTTGAGTGCACTAGCGAAGGATAATTCTTTCCTGAACAGCACTTAAGCCTTTGTTACATTGGAATGTGGAACCTTTTGTTGAGATACCAGTGTATCAGCAGCAATATTACTGCAGGGCACCTGGAAACTGGCTCGATTGTAAGCTAACCACTTAATCGAAGAAAGGAGGTCCAAAGGTATCCACGTGGAGAGTCCTCAAAATCACTTCACACATTTGTGGGCTACCTCTGTGTGGATCTCATTTTTACTGATAGGCCAGTATCAGGTTTAGTATCGCCTACATATTTCATGAAATTTGCTGTTTCGTGCCAGCAGTACAGCACAAAACAAGCAAATTGCTGTAAATTATAAAAAGTGAATGGAAGAACAGTGAAATAGTGTTTACGGCTTTGTTGGCCGTTCAGAAAACTAACGGCAGATGAGAAGAAGCTGGTCCTAGGATGATGAGTTTGGCTCCTGCACCTCCTCCCTGACGGTAGCAATGAGAAATTACGATCAGAATTTACTGGAAGTTGCTGCCAGTGAACAATGTGACCGAGGGTGACGTCCTTCAGTCGGTTCACGAAACTACTTCTTTTATTTCTTCTACGCTTTCTTTTTTATTCAAATGTGGTTCTGCTATGGTTCGAGTCTGTAGTCTACATTTCGATGGTGTGTTTTGGGGCCGACTGAGCAACCAGACGCTTTGCTGTCTCTCTGATGGAGTTCCGTGAGGTTTCGAGCAAAGCCTGGAGGTTTCTTTGGAGGGCAAGAAGCCTGGAGATGGGGCGCGAGCCCATTTCTCACCCATTAAAGTGCTGAGGATGATTGAAATCAATGAGGATGAGAGCGCAAGGTGAGTGGGTGTTCAGCACCGACTACCCGTGGGTGACAAGTCTCTCTCTTCCCATTGCTCCCAAAGGAAGGTGCCTGTGTATGGACTGTCTCGCTCTCTCTCTCAATGCTGCTCGAGTCCTGCGTCTTGGGCAAGGTATAATCAACGCATTTTGTGGGTTGGACTCTTAGTTCAGATTATGATATGCTTCTGGTTTCTGGCCACTCCTTTTTTTGTTGCTATTTTATGCAATTTTGATCGGAGTGGTCTGGTTGGTGCGTCCCGCAGATAACAGAGACACGGCTCTGGGTTGGGCTGAACGGAGCTGGACTGAAAATCCCTGGACTCTTTCAATGAATTTGTGGTTTGGTGTTTTACATTCTGCGTTTTCCACTCATTCTTTTGCCGTTTAAGCAACACACATCAAAGTTGCTGGTGAACGCAGCAGGCTAGGCAGCATCTCTAGGAAGAGGTACAGTCGATGTTTCGGGCCGAGACCCTTCGTCAGGACTAACTGAAGGAAGCAACTTTGATGTGTGTTGCTTGAATTTCCAGCATCTTCAGAATTCCTTGTGTTTGTGCTTTTGCCGTTTAAGCAGTTTGGTTTTTTTGTGTTGGGGTTCAATGTTTTTCTTTGAACAGGTTCCATGATTTTCTTTGTTTCGTGACTGTCAGTGGGGAAGACGAATCTCAGGTTGTATACAGCATACATACCTTGATAACGGATGTACTTTAAGTCTTTGAGAAAAGGGCATGGCTCAGATCGGGATGGTCCTTAATGATGGACGCTGCTTTCTTGAGGCACCGCCATTTGAAGATGCCCTCGATTGAAGGTAGGCTTCTGCCTGTGGTGAGCTGGCTGAGCCTGGACCTCCCTGTGGCCTCTTGTGATCCTGCGCATTGGAGTCATCATCCCAGACTGAAATATAAATGGTCTGAGCCATGAACACTGAAGGTGGAGATGCTGGGCCGGCTGGTGGTGTAACGACATCGGCGCCGGACCCGGGAGCGGAGGTTCCTGGGTTCGAAACCAGTCGAGTCTGTTCCCGAGTACGCTTTCCATCCGTGCCGGGTTGAGTGTCGAGATCTCAACTCGACCTCGTAAAAATAAAGGGGAAATACTGCGAAAATGTCTGTGTGAGGAGTAGCGAGCCACACAGTCTCTCGCTCTCGCTCCGCGCCTTGTGAAAGCCATGAAAAAGACATCATCACGGACGCATGCACAGACACGCAGAAACACACGAACAGACGCGCACGCACAGACTCGCACGCACGCAGGCACACGCCAAAATAAAAAAGATGGAGATGCTGTCCTCAGGAGTAGTGAGAACCCCCAAGAAGTGCAAGGAGGTCCTATGTAAGTGGTGGAAGGAATGGGTGACCCACTTGCTCACCCCTTCAGGCAGTACCTCCTCCAGTTCCCACATCAGCCACCTCAGAAGCCACAGAACCAAAGTGGGAAGAAGTTGTCCTCGTTCCCCTGGAGCTGCCTCAGAAGAAGGGCTGTATTCCAAAGATGTCCTTCCAGCCTCAAGAACATCTAAAGAGAATCTGGCATCTGTTTCGGGAGACAGACAGAGTGGGAGCAGCAGTATAGAAGTGCTTCTGTTCTGTGGTTTTTGGTGGGCATACGAATGAAGGCGCTTGATGTTCAGATCACAGACTGGCTCCTCCAGGGAGCCAATGCGAGCACGGCGACAGGAAGGCAGGCACATTCCTTTCAAGGTCATCTCCACCTGCGAATGCATTTGATTTCCATTTCCCATCCCCTGACTGCAGAATCAGCTCTCGCTAGCTGGGCGAGACCTCAGCTGCAGTCTCGGAGTGAATCTCATGCTGTGGGGAAAGAGCCACAGTATTGGCTCTTTCTCCTTCTGCACACGAAGGGGCAGAGTTGGCCGCAGGAAGCCCTTTGAACAATCACTCAAGAAGCCACGTAAGGGGAAACGATGCTATGTTTTTAAATTTAAAGTTTACACTACTGAATATACCAACCACGAATGTAAAGGGTTTTGTTACAGTCTTTTCTTTGTGTATATATCTTTATTATGAATGGTCTATTTTTCAAATAAAAAGGAGTAAATCTTATACTTGCATCCCACACAGCTCGCCCACCCACCAGGATGTTTGACTGCTGGGTAATCCAAGGCATATGAATAGGGACAAATTCTGTCTGTGAAGGCAATGGCACTCCTCAGCCATTCCACAGCAGACTGCAGTTGCCCCCACCCCCTTCTGTTGATAGAGTATGTGTGATGTCTCTGGGTCTGTACTCCAAGGAGTTCAGAGGGAAGAGGGATGCAGTGTTGGGAAGGGAATCTCACTGAAATATATGAGACACTGAAAGCCCTCGATAGGTCGCAGGGAGGATGTTTCCATTAGCAGGAGAGTCTAGCATCTGAGGACCCAGCATCAAGATAAAGGGATGTCCCTTTAAAGTTGGAATAAGCGATATTTTTTCAGCCAAGGGAAGGTGAATCAATGGAATTGTTTGCCATTGAGGGCTATGGAAGCCAAATCATTGTGTGTTTTTAAGGCAGCAACTGATAAGGTCTTGATTTGTAAGGAAGGGGGTTAAAGGTTATTGTTGTGTGTTTAATATTTCAATAACATTTGAGTTAACTTGAGTGTGTATATGTGTGTGTATCTACAACACATAGATTTATAGATTGTTTAAGCATTCTTGTTCACTTAAATAATTCACTACAGGTTATATGTATAAATACATGAATTTGAAACATCACCACACTACCTACTCAAAGTAAAAACAAAGTTAGAACTAGATTTCCCAGGCTCCCGTGTCTTCCTTTCAATTATTTTAATGTTTTGAAGTTACAAAACATAACATTTACAGGGAGAAGGCAGGACAATGGAGTTAAAAAAATGAGCTATGATTAATAGCAGAGAAGACTTGATGTGCACAACAGCTTAAATCTGCTTCTATACCTAATGGTTTTATTAACTGCACCCAGGAGCCTCGAGCTCTAAGGTGCCTCATCCAATGCACTACAGTTAATAAGCACAGTATTCCCATTGCACACTAAACTTTGTTTTATCATTCTACTTGGAAATGAAGTTTCTTATTTTCTAGTCATCCTGCCATCCTACACAATTGATCCCCAAGTTAAGGTCCTGGCTGTAGGTTGTAACCCTCCAGAAAGTTGCTTCATGAAGGTCGGACTATTTAATTATGGTGAGATCACAGTCCAAGCCAATCTGCAGGAGGAATTTGGGATGCTGAATTCTAGGTTGCCATTGAAGTACTGCTTCCTCCACACATTGGCAATCTCCCCATACCCCAGCAGCTCTGCCTGTCGGAGATGAGCAAACATTGTGTGTGTGAGGGGGAATTCACTGTCGCTCAATGCGTCAGCTTTACCTCTGAGCAAAATCAGAATCAGGTTTAATATCACTGCCGTATGCCGTGAAATTTGTTGTTTGCGGCATCAGTACATAGCAATACGTAAAATCTATTTTTAAACTATAAATTACAACAAGAAGTATATATAAAAACTAAATTAATTAAGTAGTGCAAGAAGAAAGCAAAAGTAGTTCATGGGTTCACTGTCAATTCAGAAATCTGATGGCAGAGGGGAAGAAGCTGTTCCTGAAAAGCTGCATGTGTCCCCTCAGGCTCCTGTGCCTCCTCCCTGGTGGTAGCAATGAGAAGAAGTCATGTTCTGGCTGATGGGGGTCCTTAGTGACAGATGCCACATTTTGAGACATCGCCTTTTGAAGATGTCCTCGATGCTGGGGAGGCTAGTGCCCATGATGGACTGGCTGAATTTAGAACCTTCTTCAGCTTATTCTGATCTTGTGCAATGGCCCTTCCATACCAGAATGCTCTCCATCTGTAGAAATATGAGAGAGTCTTTGGTGACGTACCAAGTCTCCCTCAAACTCTTAATGAAATAGTGATTGCATCAGTATGTTGGACATTTGGTAGATCATCAGAAATGTTGACACCCAGAAACTTGAAACTGTTCACCCTTTCCACTGCTGATCCCTCGATGCAGACCGGTAGTATTTTCCCTCAAATTACCCTTCCTGAAGTCCACAATCGATTCCTTGGTCTTACTGATGTTGAGTGCAAGGTTGTTGTGGTGACACCACTCAACCAGCTGATCAATCTTGCTCTTATACGCCTCTTCATAATCATCTGGAATTCTGCCAAAAATATCTGCAAAATTCATAAATGGCATTTGAACTGTGCTGAGCCACACCATCATGGGCATATAGAGAGTAGAGCAGTCAACTAAGGATGCATCCTTGAGGTGTGTATTGTTGACTGTCAGCCTGCAAGGAGATGTTATTTCCAATCTTCACTAACTGTGGTCTCCAGGTGACGAAGTCAAGGATCCATTTGCTGACGGTGGTACTGAGGCCCAGGTTTTGGAGCTTGTTGATTAGAACTGAGGGTACGATTGTGCTGAACACTGAGCTGTAATCGATAAACAGCGGCCTGATGTAGGTATTACAATTGTCCAGGTGAACCAAGGCTGACTGGAGAGCCAGTGAGAATGTATCTGCTGTTAAGACTTCTTTTCAAATCTTTTTATTGTTATATTATACAGAAAAAATAACGAGTACATTGAAGTAACAACACTTACAATGTCTCAAAACAGACATTATCTTAAAGTTTGAAAAAAAATTTGTGATAACAAAAAAAACCTACTAAGCAAAAAAGTGAGAGAAAAAAAGAACCCATTAGGTGTACAACCCCGGAGCCATGCGTCATACAAAAAGCTTCTAAAAATAAACATCAAACCACCAGCAAGAAAAGAAAATATACTAAAAAATTTACAATTAAATCGTGGAAAAATTATATCAATTAGCTTAAATGATAATAACGAGCAAATGAGCCCCATCTTTTCTCAAAATCAAATAAAGGTTCAAGGGTTTGACTTCTAATTTTCTCCAAACTAAGACATAGCATCACTTGAGAGAACCATTGTGACAAAGTGGGAGCTGATGTATCCTTCCACTTCAACAAAATGGCCCTCCTAGCTATCAATGTAACAAATGCAATACATCTGCTGTTAGACTTATTGTGATGATGGGCAAGTTGCAGCAGGTCGAGGTCCTTGCTTAGGCAAGATTTGATTCTGGCCGTGACCAACCCCTCAAAGCATTTCATCACAGTAGATGTGAACATAAGCCGAACGGCAGATCGCGCTGCTCTTCTTGGGCATTGGCATGATTGTTGCCTCTTTCTTTGGTCCTGTTTCTTTGATGCGGAGCTCGGTGACTCAACCTTGACTTCTCCCAGCTCAGAATCAGAATCAGGTTTAATATCACCGGTATATGTCATGGAATTTGTTGACTTTGTGGCAGCAGTACAATGCAATAGATAATAATAGAAAAAAACACAAATTATAGTAAGTATATATATAATAGCTAAATTAGATAAGTAGTGCAAAAATAGAAATTTTAAAAAAGTAAGTTAATGCTTGCTGTCCATTTAGAAATCTGATGGCAGAGGGGAAGAAGCTGTTCCTGAATCATTGAGTGTGTGTCTTCAGGCTTCTGGACCTCTTCCCTGACGGTTGCAATGAGAACAGGGTATGACCTGGGTGATGGGGATCCTTAATGACGGACAATGCATTTTTGAGGCATGGCTCCTTGAAGATGTCCTGGATACTAACATAGGCTAGCACTCATGAGGGAGCTGACTAAGTTTACAACTCTCTGCAGCTTATTTCAATCCTGCGCAGTAGCCGCTCCCCTTGCATGCATACCAGACAGTGATGCAGCCAGTTAGAATGCTCTGCACGGTACACCTGCAGGAATGTTTGAGTGTCTTTGGAAGCATACCAAATCATTTCAAACCCCTAATGAAATATAGCTGCTGTCGTGGCTGCTTTGTAGCTGCTTCGACATGTTGGCTAACCTTGAATTCATTACTTCTCAACAACCTACCCATAAATCCTTTCAAGCCCTATCGCACAGGATGACCAAAAAGAAAACACAATATTATGCACACACCATAAACACAGAGCAACAAACATAAAAAAATCGCCTGCTGCCGGGGGCAGGGTCGAAACGCTCCGCAGAGATGGTGCTCGGTGTCGAATAGGTGGTCGGAGTTTTGAGGATGCTTCCGGGATGCTGCATCGGCAAGTTGGCGGCACTGGAGGTTTACTGTCTGCATGAGATGATGGGACTTTTTACCATGCCCATGGTCTGTTCTTCTATCAAATTATGGTATTGCTTTGCACTGTTGTAACTGTATGTTATAATTATGCAAACACGAGGAATTCTGCAGGTGCTGGAATTTCAAGCAACACACAACAAAGTTGCTGGTGAACACAGCAGGCCAGGCAGCATCTCTAGGAAGAGGTACAGTCGACGTTTCGGGCCGAGACCCTTCTTTCAGTTAGTCCTGACGAAGGGTCTCGGCCTGAAATGTCAATAGTACCTCTTCCTAGAGATGCTGCCTGGCCTGCTGCGTTCACCAGCAACTTTGATGTGTGTTGCACGTTATAATTATGTGGTTTTTGTTAGTTTTTAAGTCGGTTTGTCATGTGTTTTGGTGATATCATTCTGGAAAAACATTTTTATCATTTCTTAATGCATGCATTACTAAATGACAATAAAAGGGGACTACATGTCCTCATAATCATAATCATAATAAATACTGGAGGAACTCAGCAGGTCAGGAAGCATCTATGGAGAGGAACAAACAGTCAGTGTTTCAGGCCAGGACCCTTCAGCAGGACTGGAAAGGAAAGGCGAACACACCAGAATGAGAAGGTGGGATCGAGGGAAGGAGTACAAGCTGGCAGGTGATAGATGAAGACAAGTGGGGGCGTGACAGCTTGGTGGGGAAGGGGAATGAAATGGGAAGCTGGGAGCTGTTAAGTGGAAAAGGAAAAGGGCTGAAGAAGAAGGAATCTGATGAATCTGAGAGGAGGGGGTAGAAAGGGAAGGAGGAGTGGCACCAGGGGGAGCTGATGGGCAGGTGAGGAGAAGGGATAAGAGGGGAGCCAGAATGGGGAATGGAAATAGAGAGATGCAGGAAGGGGTGAAGTGATCAGAACTTAGACAAATCAATATTCATGTTGGCAGGTTGGAGACTACTCAGATGGCAGATGAGGTGTTGCGCCTCCCACCTGAGGGTGCCCTCATCCCGCAGTAGAAGAGGCCATAGACCAACATGTCTGAATGGGAATGGGAAGTAGAACTAAAGTAGTTGGCCACAGGGAAATCACACCTGTCACAGCCAGAGCGTAGGTGAGTACAAGAGGAGCCCATTCTTCCCACTGTGTTCATGCAGAACTACGTTGGACCTTTCCTCTCCATTGATAGCCTTGTTCGGTTCGGCTCTCCAGGTCCTCAGGCAGTGGGGTGAGGGTCTCTTCCTTTACCTAATCCTCATGCAGTGCGTTCCAGACCCCCACCACTGAGTGAAACAATTTTACATCAACTCACGCTCCTCTCCTTAAGCAATTGCCCGGCCCCCTTCGATTCCAAGCTCCAGCCCCCGTCGACTCATCTGTTCAGGGCTTTGTTAGCCCTGAACAATGGGGTGCTTGTGTTCTAGGTAAAATTGGAACAGACTGATCTACTTTCTGAGCAGTGGCTGCGTTTGAGTTCAAGTTCAGTTTCCCATGGCAGTGGACACCACTTCTCCTGTAACTAGCCCCCACTGCACATCTCTGAGCTGCTGTCAATAACACAGCTAGAAGCAGGGTCAGAGGGCATGCACGTCGCATGATCCTAACCCCTGCGGAAAAATATCTTTAGCAGCAACTGTAGTGTGAGCACAGAATGTATCTTTATAGATCTGCTCCTTTGTTGTCAGCTAATTCTTTTGCTGTTCCTTCAATCACCACCTGCCTGGCTTTTAAATAGTCCTTGGCTCGAGGGAAGTGCACAGAGATGTCCAACGATGATATTAGCAGTAGCTTTTGATTGCTGGCCGCAGCATAGAATTACCCTTACTTTTGAATCAAAACTTTGCCTCTCTCTCCCTAAATGTGCAGCCTCTAGTAACTTCCACCCTGGAAAAAAGATTCCGTCTGTTTGATCCATGCCTCTTCTAATTTTATAATCTTCTGACTGGTCTCCCCTCAGCCTCAGATGCTGCCCCAAGGGCCAAGGGTGGTTTTACATTGTCGGGCAAGGCATTACTGAAGGGTGTGCTGTACTGTCATAGGGAAAGTGCACAAGATGATTGAGTGAATGGTCAGAGACGTTTTTCCAGGGCAGAAATGGTACAGCACTAAAAGGGGGTAACAAGTCTTTGGGTATATATAAAGAGGAGGTTGACAGGTTCTTGATTAGTTAGGGTGTCAAAGTTTACAGGGAGGAGGCAGCAGAATGGGGTTGAGAGCGACAATAAGTCAGCCGAGATGAAATGATGGACCAGACTCAATGGGCTGAATGGCCTAATTCTGCTTCTATGTCATATGGTCTTATGGAGCAGTGCGGAGGGTGGTGCAGGTGTCAGAAGATCAGAATGAGTGGTACTGGTGTCAAGGCCTGGCTCCAGAGGACTGAACCTCCAGTTGAGCGCTAGGGAGCGCTGTACTGCTGGAAAGGCAGTATTGAGGATGCCGCCATGTTGTCAGGGAGGCCTGCTGGCCTGCTGCTAACATGGTCCCATGTTATCGGGAAGCTTTTGGGGTCACGCCTCCTCTCGGTACTGGAGAGGGTATCACATGGCCAATACTGAGGATGAATCGGTATTCTGGGCGGAATAGTAGCGTAACATAGAACATAGAACACCACAGTGCATCCCTTCAGCCCATCTTATAACCTACTGTAAGATCAATCTAACCCTTCCCTCCTAAATAGTCCTCCATTTTTCTATCATCCACGCACCTATCTAAGAGTTTCTTAAATGCCCCTAATGTATCTGCCTCTACCACCAGTCCTGGCAGGGCTTTCCACACACCCACCACTTTCTGTATTTAAAAAAAACTTACCTCTGACATCTCCCCTATACTTTCCTCCAATCACCTTAAAATTATGTCCCATCATTCTATCCATTTTCACCCTGGCTGTTCACTCAATCTATGCCTCTTATCATCCTGAGTGCTGTAACACTATAGCAGTGCCACTGACTGGGGTTCAATTCCACCACTGTCTGTGTGAAATTTGTACATCCTCCCCGTGACCACATGAGTTTCCTGCGGGAGCTCCAGTGTCCACCCACGTTCCGAAATCAATTGGTCACATGAGTGCTCCTTGGGCCCATAGTTCAATAGTTCAGCTTAGTATCAGAGAGTGTATACAGTATACAACCTGAAATTCTTACTCTTCACAGACATCCTCGAAACAGAAGAAAAAAAATGCAAAGAATGAATGACAGAAAAAACATAAAAATCCCAAATCCCCTGCTTCCCCCCTCCCATAAACAAGCGGGATCAACCCTCCCCCCCCTACATATTCTAACACAAAGCATCAGCATTCCCACCACCCGGCATGCAAGCAAAAGCAAAGCCCCCCAAAGAGAGACCATGGTCTACAGTCCATCAAAAACTAACTGTTCACTCCAACATTTCGACATCCCACAGGCTCGATCTCTCTCTCACTAACAAGGGAAAGACAGATTTCATATCTTGCTAACAAAAGAGAGACAGATATCATTCCTTCCACAGCGACAGGGGCCTTGTTACCATGTTGTATCTCTAAGTAATAAAGAATGTACAACAGAACTGGCCTTTCAGCCCATCGTAACTGTGCTGAACACGATGCAAAAATCAAACTGAATTTCTTCCACCTTCATATCCCTCTTTTCCCTGCATATTCATGTGTCTATCCAAAAGCCTCTTAAATGACACTATTGATCCTGCCAGGTACCCCCTTCTAGGCACCCATCACCTTCACTGTAATAAAAATAGTTTGCCCTGCAATCCTCCCTTACACCCTGCCCCTCTCTCCTTAAATGTGTATCCTTCGGTAGCTGACATTTCTGCATTGGAAGAAAGATTGTGACTATCTGCTCCTATCTATGCCTCTCCTTATAAGCTGCTAACAGCTCACCTCTCAGCCTCAGAAGCTGCAGAGAAAATGACCCTCAGGGCTAGTACAGAGGGTGGTCTTAGGAAGGGATGGTTGAGTGCACTTGGCCTTTTCTCCTTGGAGCGACGGAGGATGAGAGGTGACCTGATAGAGGTGTATAAGATGATGAGAGGCATTGATCGTGTGGATAGTCAGAGGCTTTGTCCCAGGGCTGAAATGGCTAGCATGAGAGGGCACAGTTTTAAGGTGCTTGGAAATAGGTACGGAGGGGATGTCAGGGGTACGTTTTTCACACAGAGTGGTGGGTGCGTGGAATGCACTGCTGGCAAAGGTAGTGGAAGCGGATACAGTAGGGTCTTTTAAGAGCCTCTGAGATAGATACATGGAGCTTAGAAAAATAGAGGGCTATGTGCTAGGGAAATTCTAAGCATCTCTGGAGTAGGTTACAGAGTCGACACCACATTGTGGACTGTAGGGCCTGGAATGTGCTGTAAATTTCTACGTTCTATGTTCTTACACTGTCAGACAGGGTGTTACTGAAGCATGCAGCATACTGTCAGGGGGGGCAGTGCTGGCGGGGCGACATGAAAGGGGGTATCACATGTCAGAAGGAGCAGAGTTGTTGGCGGTGCTGTGTCCTAAAGTCTGGACTGAGCATGGCATACTGTCGTCAGCGGTGGTGTAATGGAGAAATACATATCTCAGCCCGAAACGGCGACTATCTATTCATTCTCATAGACGCTGCCTGACCTGCTGAGTTCCTCCTGCATGCTTTGGATTTCCAGTATCTGCAGGCCTTCTCGTGTTTATGAAATACATACGTTTTTGGATTTGCTGATTCACTTGGCAAAATGTGAGAATGAGGACGGCTTCAGCGGATATAAGTGATCTGGAGGGACAACTATTAGACCTGGGGTCTTCTGATAAGGTGATTGGAGGAAAGTATAGGGGGGATGTCAAAGACACAGTGCTGTGCAAAAGTCTTAGGCATATATCTGTAGCTAGGGTGACTCAGACTTTTGCACCGTGCTGTAGTAATTTTATATATTGCACTGTACTGCTGCCTCAAAACAAAAGCAAATTTCATGACATGTGTGAGTGATGATGGTTCTCGGAGAGGCTGTATCGGAGGGGCTGGTCGGAGGCTCGAAGTTTTCGGACGGAGTCAGAGTCGGCTGAGGTCGGTGCTTCCAATTCATCAGCAAGTTGTGGGCGCTTGGAGACAAGGAGAGTTTCTCCCTTCTGCCGCCTGCGTGAGATGATGGGGCTATCGGGACTTTGAGATTTTTTTTTACCGTGCCCATGGTCTGCTCTTTATCAAATCATGGTATTGCTTTGCACTGTTGTAACTAGTTATAATTATGTGGTTTTGTCAGTTTTAGTCTTGGTTTGTCCTGTTTTTCTTGTGATATCTTTCTGGAGGAACATTGTATCATTTTTAATGCATGCATTTCTAAATGACAATAAACGAGGACTGAGTGTCCTCATAATCTAACGATAAACCTGATTCTGATATGGGCCTCTATTGTGGACTGAGAGTGGGAAGGGGGCAGGGAGAGTGGGAAGGGGGCAGGGAGAGGGGAATCATGGCTGACAAAAGGGGAAGGGAAAGGGAAGGGAGTGAGAAGCACCAAAGAGACCTGTAATAATCAATAAACCAATTGTCTGTTTACACAGAGTCGTAAGTTCTAGCAATGACCTGCTGGGTGTAGTGGCTGAGGCTGATACATTAGGGCCACTTAAAATTCTCTTGGATGGGCTTATGGACAAGAGTAATTTAGAGGGCTATGGGTACTCACAAGGGAAGGATTAGATTGATTGTGGAGCAGATTGAAAGGTCAGTACCACATTGTGGGTTGAGGGGCCTGCACTGTTCTGTAATGTTCTACGTCCTGTGTTTATCTGGTATTTAGAAGTGTTTCAGGAAAAATCTTCTTTCCCTAGACCTTTGAAATAAAATCCTTTAAATAACATCCCAAACCTGCTGTTTCCAGAAATATTCAGCAATAGTCAAACGAAAGGCAATGGGACAGTGAGATTTGAGCATAACAGCTGGGCGTGAAGGTATAGAAGTTTGAAATGAAAAGCTCAGATCTCCAGGTGGAATACACAAGCTGTGGCAGCATTGTTGAGAAAAAGAAGAGTGGGGGGGGGGGTCACTTGATAAAGGATTTTAACATCATGAAAGGATTTGTTGAATAGACACAAAAGTATTTTCACATGTGTGTGAACGGGGGAGGGGTCATCGATATAAGGGGACTGTTAATAAATAATCTTGGAGTTCAGAAGCAGCTCTTTTCTCCTGAAAGCTCTGGAAATGTGGAACTTGCTCCCACAGCGGAGACTGAGGTGATCAGACAAGATGGAGAGGTAGGACAGGCTAGGATCCATCATTAAGGACCACCACCACCCAGGTCATGCTCTCTTCTCACTACTGCCATCAGGAAGGAGATTCAGAAGCCCCAGGCCCCACACCACCAGATTCAGGAACAACAGGATACGAATTGGCAATAAACTGGACTGGTCAAAGAACACTGAGGCTGTCTACAAGAAGGGTCAGAGCCGTCTCTATTTCCTGAGGAGACTGAGGTCGGACGATGCTGAGGATGTTCTACGAGTCTGTGGTGGCCAGTGCTATCATGTTTGCTGTTGTGTGCTGGGGCAGCAGGTTGAGGGTAGCAGACACCAACAGAGTCAACAAACTCATTCATAAGGCCAGTGATGTTGTGGGGATGGAACTGGACTCTCTCACGGTGGTGTCTGAAAAGAGGATGCTCTCTAAGTTGCATGCCATCTTGGTCAATGTCTCCCATCCACTACATAATGTACTGGTTGGTCACAGGAGTACATTCAGCCAGAGACTCATTCCACCGAGATGCAACACAGAGCATCATAGGAAGTCATTCCTGCCTGTGGCCATCAAACTTTACAACTCCTCCCTTGGAGGGTCAGACACCCTGACCCAATAGGCAGGTCCTGGACTTATTTCATAATTTACTGGCATAATTTACATATTACTATTTAACTATTTATGGTTCTATTACTATTTATTATTTATGGTGCAACTGTAACGAAAACCAATTTCCCCCAGGATCAGTGAAGTATGATTATGACTATTGCTCTTCAGTCATTAGGCTCCTGAACCAGTGTGGACAACTTCACTCAACTCAACTCTAAACGCATTCCACAAACTATGTTCTCGATATTTATTGCTTACTTATAAGGTCATAAGACCAAAAGAAGCAGAATTAGGCCATTTGGCCCCTTGAGTCTGCTCCCCCATTTCATTATGTCTGATCCATTTTCTCTCTCAGATCCAATCTCCAGCATTCTCCCTGTATCCCTTCATGCCCTGACCAATAAGTCCATAAGATATAGGAGCAGAATTAGACCATTTGGCCTGCCGAGTATGCTCTACCATTTATTTTTATATATGTTTTCCCTTTTTGTACTTGCACAGTTTGTTAAATTTTGCATGTTGGTTGTTTGTTCGTCTTTGCTGAGTGTGGCTTCCATTGATTCTGTCATATTTCTTTGTATTTACTGTGAATGCCTGCAAGGAAATGAATCTCAGGGTAATGTATAATGACATGTATGTACTTTGATGATAATTTACTTTGAACTTTTTCCTTGGCTGAGGGACACTGAGGGGCAATTTTAGATAGATAGATAGATAGATAGACAGACATACTTTATTGATCCCGAGGGAAATTGGGTTTCGTTACAGTTGCACTAACCAAGAACAGAGTACAAACATAGCAATACAAAACCACAGACAATCAAATAATAATATGTAAAGCCATGCCGGACGGAAATAGGTCCAGGACCAGCCCATTGACCCATGGTGTCCAACCCTCCAAGGGAGCAGCTGCAAAGTTTGATGGCCACAGGCAGGAATGACTTCCCGTGATGCTCAGTGCTGCATCCTGGTGGAATGAGTCTCTGGCTGAATGTACTCCTGTGCCCAGCGGTGTAAATGATATTACACACCGACATCGGGTTGGCAGAGGGAGGGATGTACACAACACCCACAATTGCATGTGAGATTTCCCTTGGCAAATAATATGGCCGGAGTCCAACAGCAAAAAGTTCAATATCTGGGCTACAAACATGTTCCTTGATCGTAATAGAAACATAGAAAATAGGTGCAGGAGTAGGCCATTCGGCCCTTCGAGCCTGCACCGCCATTCAGTATGATCATGGCTGATCATCCAACTCTGAACCCTATACCAGCCTTCTCTCCATACCCCCTGATCCCTTTAGCCACAAGGGCCATATCTAACTCCCTCTTAAATATAGCCAATGAACTGGCCTCAACTGTTTCCTGTGGCAGAGAATTCCACAGGTTCACCACTCTCTGTGTGAAGAAGTTTTTCCTAATCTCGGTCCTAAAAGGCTGCTTCTTTATCCTCAAACTGTAACATGACCAGGCTTGCACCATCTGTTGTTAACTAGCACAGCAAGCCCCCCTCCTTTATGCTCACCGCTCTCAGTGCACTTCCGGTCAGCCCGAATGGTCCGGAAGCCCTTTATGGAAACCTTTTATAAAGGTGTATAAAATCAGGAGGGACATAGGTAGGATGAATGCACTAAGTCTTTTCCCCAGGGTAGGAGAATTCTGTGTTATTTTCCCAGGGGAAATCAATCAGAAACTGGAAGGCATAAGCTTAAGGGGAAAGGTGTGATTGGAACTAGAGGGGCAATGTTTCTTTTGCAGATGGTGGTCAGTGCACGGAAGGAGCTGCCAAAGGATTGAGACAGGTCCAATAACAACTTTCAAAAGTCAGTTAGACAACTACATAGACAGGAAAGGTTTAGATGGATATTGGCCAAATGCAGAGAAATGGGATTAGTTTGGATATATTAGCTGGATTGGTTCCTTAAGATTATTATAGTCCGGGCTGGTAATGGGGACAAGCTCCCACTACCTATTAAATGCTCCCAATGGTGTGCATCTCAAATTGCCTCTGACAACCAAGTCCAGCTTCTGGCCTTCACGTGTAACTTAGCTACTAAGCCCCGCGGAAGAGCCAACAGTGGGTTAGTGGTGCCGTAAAACCAGCCGCTTTGGGCAGACGGGGCTTGTCAGCCGTGGTTGACAGCTCATCTAGGAGAAGGGAAACTCTGATCTCAAACCACTGCTGTCTTGTGGCTATACCCACTCACGGGAAAAGCATCGGGAGTAATCCCCGAGGAAAAAATCTGGAGCCGCAGTCCCTAGGGCATCCGGCGTTGAGTTCAGCTCTGACTGGTAACTCCTGCGATGCTGGTGGTGCCAAGCTGCATCAGTCTCTGCCGTTCCTTTGGATTCATCGGCTGCGTGGAGAGGAGAAGCCTGCTACACGGGGAACAGCTTGCTCTCCGTATCGTACTGCCCTGCCCTGTGTATCATGTAGACAGCTGGGACACAGCACCCATACACCAACGGAAGTCCTCAGATTAGCTGGATAACATGGACGAGCCGAGCCAAAGGGCCTATTTTCAAGCTGTAGATGACCATAAGACACAGGAGCAGAATCAGGCCATTCAGCCCATTACCTGCTCTGCTGACTTATGTACTGGATAAGCACACGAGGAAGGATATGGTGATTACTGGAAGGAAGTATGAACACCAGCAAGCTGGACTAAACAGCCTACTCCTCTACTCAGAATATTTATTAGTGATTAGTTATCTTCCAGCCCTTTAAGTGGCTTCAACCCTAGATTTGATCTGGTGCTTTAGCACAATGGGTTTTTTTTTCACTTTTTCCTGCAGGATCAGTCTGTCTGTTAATAAAATCAAACCATCCACTTATGATTGCTGCTATTATCTTTATTAGCACTCCAGTTATAACACGTAGCCTGACACCCGGTGACAGCTCGCAAGAATGCCAAATGAGCGACGGGTTTCTGAGAGGCCAGCAGTTCAGTTGACCCTCTCCTCACTGACCACTTCAATTTATCAGTGACAGATTAAAAATGAATCATACCTGGTGCTCCTGACGAACAACCAGAC
This sequence comes from Mobula hypostoma, assembly GCF_963921235.1. Taxonomy (NCBI): domain Eukaryota; kingdom Metazoa; phylum Chordata; class Chondrichthyes; order Myliobatiformes; family Myliobatidae; genus Mobula; species Mobula hypostoma. The sequence goes on from NC_086107.1 coordinate 108,482,570, forward strand.
TTATTTTTTTTAAATCGTTTCGGAATCAGTTCATTATGAACTGGACCAATATTTATTAACAGAAGAGATTCAGCAAACGCTGGAAATCCAGAGCAACACACACGAAATGCTAGAGGAACTTAGCAGGTCAGGCAGCATCTATGGAGGGGAATAAGGGGTCGATGTTTCCCCCAATTTAATCTGAGCCTAATTATGGACCAATTTACAATGGTCAATTAACCAGCAATCAGTACATCGTAAGACTGTGGGAGGAAACCGGAGCACCCGGAGGAAACCCACTCAGTCGCAGGGTGAAGGTGTAAACTCCTTAAAGGCAGCGGCAGGAATTGAACCCAGGTCACCAGCATTCTAAAGCATCTCACTAACCCCTACACTACCGTGCAACCCCACCACCTTGCTTTCCACCCTGTCTGACTTCTACAATAATAAACGTTTAATTAAATAGTTCTAAATGTAAGAATTGTACTTTATTCTTCTGAAGATTAGATTAGATTAGATTCAACTTTATTGGCATTGTGCCGAGTACAGATACAAAGTCAATGAAATGCAGTTAGTATCTAACCGGAAATGCAAAGAATAGTGTTATTTACAAAATAACTGAATAAAAAGTAAGTGCTGCAGCACACAAATATAAAAGTACTGAGACAGTACAGTATGGGTGCAATACTGCTTAGCGCTGTGATGTGAGGTTCAGCAGGGTCGCAGCCTCAGGGAAGAAGCTCTTCCTGTGCCTGCTGGTGCGGGGACCTTCTGGAGAACATTTTCTCCAGGTTTAACGCCACCTGTCAGTGTACTTACCCAAACCTCTTCAAAATAATCAACACAAGAAAGCCAGCAGATGCTGAAATCCAAAGCAGCACACACAAACTACTGGAGGAACTCAGCAGGTCAGCCTGCAACTACGGAGGGGAATTAAGAGTCGACGTTTTATGCTGTGTCACCCTATGACTCCTGTAACAAGGGTGACCAAAACTCTAGTTCTGTGAAAGTGCTCTGACAGTGTTGTGGGGGTGGAGGCCAATCGTGATTAAGGAATGCTGATATATAGTCATCAGCATGGTCATAGGTTCATCCAGCACAGAAAATGGCCCTTCAGCCCTTCAAGTCAATGCTAACCATTCGCTCAGATTGTTCAATGCCATTTCCAGTACAGAAGTGTAATTAGAACAAAAAATTTGTTACTCGATCCGATGCAGCACAAAATCACAAAGGATACAGAACACAGAGTAACAAAAAGCACACAATAAATGTAAATACAATCAATCTAATTATATAATTTATAAGCTATCGTATGTATGTCCATAAAATGGTGCAAAGCTGAACATAAGGTGACTATGGGAAATAATACCGTAATGGTGGAGTTAGTGAGTGGAGGTGTTGATCAGCCTCACTGCTTGGGGAAAGTAACAGATTTTGAGTCTGGTGGTCCTGGTGTGGATGCGACGTAGCATCCTCTCTGACGGGAGTGAGGCAAACAGTCCGTGAGCAGAGTGGGTTTGGGATTCTTCATGATGTTACTGGCCCTTTTCTGGCACCTTGCTGTATATATGTCCTTCACGGTGGGCAGGCTGGTGCCAGTGATACACTGGGCAATTTTGACTACAAGTTGTGGAGCCTTCCTGTCCACTGAACCGAGCATGTATGTGTCAAAACTAATCTAACTTACCAGTGCTTTGTCCATTGTCCGATAGGTGCCTTCTACCCTTATCCTTCTGACTCAATGCAGACATTGCAGTTTTAACCGTTTCTGTCAGGATATCCCAGGTGAATACACACAATACACGTTGTAGATAGTAAACTCTGCAACCACCATGGTGGGGGAGAATTCATTTTTACTTGTTTAGAGATACAGTATAGTAACAGGCCCATCTTCGAGGAGCAATGCCCCAAATGGCAACGTCCATCATTAAGACCCCCATCACCCAGGACATGCCCTGTTCTCAATGCTACCATCAGGAAGGAGATACAGAAGCCTGAAGGCACACACTCAACGATTCAAGTTAAACTTCTTCTCCTCTGCTATACGATTTCTGAATGGACATTAAACCCATGAACACTACCTCACTACGACTTTTTTTATTTTTATTTTTGCTCTACTTATTCAACTATTTTATATTTATATATATAAATATAAATACACACACACATTCACTCATATATATACCATAATTTATGTTTTTTCTCTATTATTATGTATTGCTTTGTACTGCTGCCACAAAGTTAACAAATTTTATGACATATGCCAGTGATAGTTATTAAACCTGATTCTGTTTCCAATTCTGGCCCAACGAGCCCACCCCGCCCAATTACACCCATGTGACCAATTAATCTACTAACCCGTACGTCCTTGGAAGGTTCTCACGCAGTCACGGGGAGAATGTACAGACTACTTGCAGACAGTGGCAGGACTTGAACCTGGATTGCTGACGCTGTGGTAGCGTCATGCTATCATCCTGCCCTATGTATGAATATTTGGTGTGGTGAGTTGCTTTGTTTTGGATGGTGTCAGCTTCCCGGGAGTTGTTGGAGCTGCATTCAGCAAACTAGACGGAAGACACCCATTACCCTCCTGACAGGTGGAAACCCTTTGGGGGGCCAGGAGATGAGTGACTTGCTACAGGATATCAAGCAAATCGCGCTCGAGCTGCAGTTCTGGTTGCTGGTCCTGTTTAGTTTCTGATTAATGGTGACCCTCAGGATGTTGGCCATGGGGAATGTGACAACACTAACCCCACTGATATTAAGGGCAGAGGATTAGCTGTTCTCTCGTTGGAGATGACCATTGCCTACCACCTTAGCAGCATCATTATTCATCAGCTTTGTCCAGGTGCTGTTGAACACAGGCTTGGGGCTGCTACATTTGCTAGAATTATACATAGTGATAGTCATAAAAACGTACAGCTCAGAAGCAGGCCCTTCAGACCATCTAGTCCATGCTGAACCTACTCCCATCAACCTGCCACCGGACCAAAGACCTCCATACCCCTGCCATCCATGTACCTATCCAGAATCTTACACATTGAAATTGAACCACTTGGGCTGGCAGCTCATTTCACACTCCCACGGCCCTCTGAGTGAAGAAGTTTCCCCTCATGTTCCACTTAAACTTTTCACCTTTCACCCATGATCGCTGGTTGTAGTCCCACCCAACCTCAGTGGAAAGAACCTGCTTACATTTACCCTATCTATACCCCTCATAATTTTGTATACCTCTATCAAATCTCCTCTCAATCTTTTACATTCCAAGGAATGAAGTCTTATCTATTCAATCTTCCCATGTAACTCAGGTCCTCCAGACCTGGCAACATCCTTCTAAATTTTCTCTGTACTCTTTCTACCTTATTGACATCTTCCCTGTAGGTAGGAAACCAAAACTGCACACGATACTACAAATTGGGCCTCACCAATGTATTATACAACTACTACTACTATGTCGACTCAGGCCTAGGGGGCCGGCATCGGGCACTAAGGCAAGGCATAAGGCATTATTCAACTTCTACATAACATCCTATCTTCTACACATAAGTTTAATTTGTGAAGGCCAATGTGCAATGAGCTTTCTTTACGACCCTCTCTATTTGAGATGCCACTTTCAGCAAATTATGTACCTGTATTCCCAGGTCCCTTTATTCTTCTCAGTGCCCTATCATTGGCTGTATAAGACCTACCCTGGTTGGTCCTCTCAAAGTGCAACACTTCACATTTGTCTGCATTAAATTCTATCTGCCATTTTTCCAGTTGGTCCAGTTCCCACTGCAAGCCATGATAGGCTTCCTCGCTGCCCACTACACCCCCAGTCTTGCTGTCATCCACAAATTTGCTGAACCTGTTAACATTATTATCTAGATTGTTGATATATATGACAAACAATGGACCCAACACCGATCCCTATGGCACTCCACTAGTCACAGGCCTCCAGTCAGAAAGGCAGCCATCTACTACCATTTAAAAATGCAAACACGAGGAAATCTGCAGATGCTGGAATTTCAAGCAACACACATAAAAGTTGCTGGTGAAACTCTTGGGTCTCGGCCCGAAACGTCGACTGTACCTCTTCCTAGAGATGCTGTCTGGCCTGCTGCATTCACCAGCAACTTTTATGTGTGTTGCATCTACTACCATTCCCTGGCTTCTCCCCCAAAGCCTGTGTATAATCCAATTTACTAGCTCATCTTGAATGCCGAACGACTGAACCCTCTTGACCAACCTTTCATGCGGGAACTTGTCAAATGCCTTACCAAAGTCCATGTAAACAACATCCACTGCCTTGCCTTCATCAACTTTCCTGGTAATTTTCTCAAAAAACCATAAGATTGGTTAGACATGACGTACCATGCACAAAGCCATGCTGACTATCCTTAATCAGTCCATATCTATCCAAATACTCATATATCTGGCCCTTAGAATACCTTTCAGTAACTTTCAAAGTTCAAAGATTCAACTGTACTTATTATCAAAGAATATACAAATTATACAACTTGAGAGTTTTTTGCTTACAGGCAGTTGCGAAGCTAGGACCGAAAGAACACAATTAAAAAAATAAGACCAACCACCCCTCACCCCAGTGCTCACAGAGAAAGAGAAGAAAAACATAAAACAAATCATATAAACAATATAAATTAGCAACAACAACAGTATTCTGAACCAAATTGAGTCCTTAGATCCAAATCCATGCAGCAGGCCGGAGTAGGCCCAAAGCCTCAGTATTCAGTTCATCATATTAGCAGGCAAATCACTGCAAAGTTTGCAGACACAAAGCACAGTAGCTGGGGGAAGTTTCGCAGCCTTGGTGTTGTGGATAGAGAAGTCCCCAGACTATCTGGGCTGGTGTTTAAATTGTCGGAACTTTGCACTAGGACCAAGACCCTGCCACCAGCGAATTACTCTGGGCCCAAACTTCACTCCCAAGGAAGCCATATTGATCTCTCTATATCAGCACAGCACCCAGAGCGAACCAACCTCATCCGATTCTCAACCTTTCCAGTCTATATGGCCCAGCATTTAGATTGTCCAAACAGTGGGTTGTAGCTTGCATTAGGACTTGGGCTTCATCATGGCGAATCGCTCCAGGCCTGAACATGCCATCCATTGATTTGCTTCGGACCTGGGTTTTACTGTTGAAGAAGCTGTTCTCAACCTTTCCAATGTGGCCCAGTGTTTGGAGCTATCTATCCTCATACCGGTGTTAGTTGGATGGGCATCAGAACTCCTCTGTCCCGTCTTCTCCCCTCCAAACCATTCACTCCAACCGGCACAGCTCCAACTCCAAGTACGTCGATTTTGCAGGGAACATCCTGTGAACTGCTTTCCCTTCGCTCTCTTCTTCATTGCTTGCGGTGATTGTTTACCACAATTTACTTCAAAAAAAAGTGTTATCAATTATGGTTTTAATTGAATTTCTTTGCTTTTAAACTACCAGTAAGCTGTCACACATCTTCAGTAGTGCTATGTTAAACTGATGCCAGGCTCATCGGCCTATAACTTCCTGGTTTATTTTTAGAGTCTTTCGTAAACAGCAGAGCTACATTGGCTATCCTCCAATCCTTCAGTACCTCACTTGTCACTATGGATGATCTAAATACCTCTGCAAGGGCACCGGCAATTCCTGCACTTGCCTCCTGCAGGGCCTGAGGTTTCAGGCCCTGGGGATTTATCCACCCAAATTTGCCTCAAGACTGCAAACACATCCTGCCCCGTAATCTGTATAGAGTCAATGAAGTTGATGCTGCTTTGCCTTATTTCTATAGACTGTCCATCTCCTGAGTAAATATAGATGCAAAAAAATGCACTTAAGATCTCCCCCATCACTCTTAACTCCACGCACGGATTACCATTCTCATTTTCCAGAGAACCAATTTTGTCCCTTGGGAACATTGTGCAGTGATGAGTGTGTTCAAAATTCAAAGAACGTTTATAATCAAAGTATGTGTCCCACAAACAATCTTGATACTTGTCTTCTTGCGTGCAGCCAGAGAGCAAAGAGTCACAATGGGATCCACAAATATCCTCACACAACAAGGACCATCAAATACCCTTTGTGCGAAAAAAGAGCAAATCGCACAAACAATTAAAAAAAAGTAAACAAATCATACATCATCCCATCTGCTGTATGAACATCTACTATGTGAAGATCGACTTTAAGTAGATGAACTGTTATGAAGATCTACTGCATGAACATTGACGACGTGAAGATCGACTGTATTCATTTATTCACACAATTTGTCTTCTTTTTGGCAAATTGGTTGTTTGTTAGTTTTTGTTTATATATAGTTTTTCATAAATTCTATTGTATTTCTTTATTTGCCGGTAAACATCTATAAGAAAATGAATTTCAAGGTAATATAGGGTAATATGTGTAGATGTACTCTGATAATTTTTATTTTGACCTTACTTACTTTGAACCAGCTGAAGATAGTTTGGCCCAGGACTTTTCATTCAGGAACTGCTGCTGAAATAAAGATTAGTTTTATCTGCTTTGTCGCTAGTTGTGCTCTGTGTTATTCTGCCGAGCATTCTGGACACACCATGTTGGAGTAGAAATGTGTGGCAACACCTTTGGATTGTCCTCCATACGTTAACGCAAATGGAGCATTTCACTGTACGTTTCAATACGCACGCGATACATAAACTTGGATCTTGAATCCCTGCCGCGGGAGTGTTTGATGAGATAGGGAAGATGGAAATTTTTCCATATCTGACCTGTCTTGACCCTCACAAAATGCTGGGGGAGCTCAGCAGGCCAGGGCACATCTATAGAAAAGAGTAAACCGTAGATGTTTCAGGCCAAAGGAAAGTATAATTAAAATGGGAGGATCCTCATTCCCATTCTGAGATGTCAGTCCATGGCCTCCACTACTGCCACAATGCAGCCACACTCAGGTTGGAGAAGCAACATCTTATATTCCATCTGGATAGCCTCCAACCTGATGGCATGAGTATTGATTTCTCGAACTGTTGGTATTCCGCCCCACCCCCATATAATTCACCATTCCTGTTTCTCTCTCTCATCCTATCTCCTTACCTTCCCATCACCTCTTTCTAGTGCTTCTCCTCCTTCTCTTTCTTCCACGGTCTTCTGTACCCTCCTATCAGATTTCTCCTTCTCCAGCTCTTTATCTCTTTCATTAATGAACCTCCCAGCTCTTTACTTCACCCCTCCCCTCTTCGGATTTCACCTATCACCTGGTGCCTTGTACTCCTTCCTCCCCTCTCCCCACCTTCTTGTTCTGACTTCAGCTCTTCTTTTCTAGTCCTGATGAAGGGTCTCGTCAATAGTTTCCTCTTTTCCATAGATACAGCCTGGCCTGCTGAGCTCCTTCAGCATTTTGTGTGTTGATTTGGATTTCCAGCATCTACAGACTTTCTTGTGTCTGTCTTGACTCTGCTTTGTGTCTGCTCAATGGGACAATGCAAAAGGAGTCTTAGTCTGTACCGACCCTGTGTTCTCCCTGTCTACGAACAGATTATGCCAAAATTTTTGCCGAGAGTGGAATACTCCATGGCAGACAGTGACACCACTGAGCTCAATGAGCAGAGATTTCAAGAGAACAGACAACCTTTCATTAGTAAGTCATGTTTCTCTTCTGATGAAAGACAACCTGAAGAAAAACATTCATTTTTTTCAGTTACTGTACTGACGCCCGTGCCTTCTTTTACATGAGATGCAAAAATCAAAGCCTTGTCTGATCACTGAGGTGGAAATAAAAGATTCCACAGTGAATGAAATATTTTTTTAAAAATCTGCAGATGTTGGTCATCTGAAATAAAAACAGAAAATTCTGGAGGTCATAAGGCTTCCATGGCAATCTTCATCTCCAACTTGACCTATTAACTTTATTTCTCTTTAGACCATAAGACATAGGAGCAGAATTAGTCCATTCAGCCCATCGAGTCTGCTCTGCTATCCCTCTCTACCTCATTCTCCTGCCTCCTCCTCATAACCTTTGACACCCTTACAAATCAATAGAACTTAGAACATAGAACAGTTCAGTATAGCAACAGGCCCTTTAGCCCACAATGTTGTGCTAAGCCAATTAGTAATCCAATGGCCAACTAAACCAATCTTCTCTACCGACAGAGTCTCCACTTTAAATAAACGCAATGACTTGGCAACGAATTTGTCTGTAGTGATGAATTCTACAGATTTATTATGACTAAATAAATTTCTCATCATCTCTTTTTCTACAGATGCTGCCTGACCTGTTCCAACACTTCCTGTATTACTGTTTCATAAACGAACAAGGGTGGGTGACGGGGTGGAGATACAGTATGTCTCTAGTAAAGGAGGTATAAGATGCTCCTTTGCTCTACTAGCTTTGGGCAAGGTGTAGCACCTGTTTATTAGCCCATCCCCCACCGATCAGGGTCTCACAAAGTCATGGGAGCAGGTGGTGGATGGTCAGGTGGAGTATAGGAGCAGGGATGTGATGTTGAGGCTCTATAAGGCACTGGTGAGACCTCACTTGGAGTACTGTGGGCAGTTTTGGTCTCCTTATTTAAGAAAGGATGTGCTGATGTTGGAGAGGGTACAGAGAAGATTCACTAGAATGATTCCAGGAATGAGAGGGTTAACATATGAGGAACGTTTGTCCGCTCTTGGACTGTATTCCTTGGAGTTTCAAAGAATGAGGGGAGACCTTATAGAAACATTTCGAATGTTAAAAGGCATGGACAGAGTGGATGTGGCAAAGTTGTTTCCCATGATGGGGGAGTCTAGTACGAGAGGGCATGACTTAAGGATTGAAGGGCGCCCATTCAGAACAGAAATGCAAAGAATTTTTTTTAGCCAGACAGTGGTGAATCTATGGAATTTGTTGCCACGGGTGGCAGTGGAGGCCAAGTCATTGGGTGTATTTAAGGCAGAGATTGATAGGTATCTGAGTAGCCAGGGCATTAAAGGTTATGGTGAAAAGGTGGGGGAGTGGGACTAAATGGGATAATGGATCAGCTTATGATAAAATGGCGGAGCAGACTCGATGGGCCGAATGGCCAACTTCTGCTCCTTTGTCTTATGGTCTTATGGTCTTATGGTCATATGAGCAGCTGGTGCATATCACAAGTCCTGGTTATGTGACCACTGATGCCAGGCAGACACTCTCCAAAGAGTATTGATAATGACTGGGGTCGCTCTGTCTTGTAAAGACGCGGCCCAGAAGAAAGCAATGGCAAACCACTTCTGTAGAAAAAAAATGGAAAGACCATGATCGTCCATCTCATATGATAGAGCACTTTATTGAAGTTAATCCACCAAACAGTTTTACTAAATGTGAAACCTCTTCATTACTTCAGGAATTGTGGGAGTTACTACCCCACAACCATCAAGCTCCTGAACAAAAGGGGATAGCTACACTCACTTGCCCCATCATTGAACTGTTCCTACAACCAATGATCTCACTTTAAGGACCACACATAAAAATTGCTGGTGAACGCAGCAGGCCAGGCAGCATCTATAGGAAGAGGCTCCTGTCTTCTCCTATCATTTCGGATCTCCCCCTCCCCCTCCCACTTTCAAATCTCTTACTAGCTCTTCTATCAGTTAGTCCTGACGAAGGGTCTCGGCCCGAAATGTTGACTGTACCTCTTCCTATAGATGCTGCCTGGCCTGCTGCGTTCACCAGCAACTTTTATGTGTGTTGCTTGAAGTTCCAGCATCTGCAGATTTCCTCATGTTTGCATCTCACTTTAAGGACTCTTAATCTTGTTAACTCAAGTTCTCGTTATTTATTGCTATTTATTTATATTTGCATTTGCACAGTTTGTTGTCTTCTGCACTCTGGTTGATCTTTCATTGATCCTGTTATAGTTACTATTCTATAGATTTGTCCAGTATGCCTGTAGGGAAATGAATCTCAGGGGTATATGAGGTGACATATATGTACTCTGATAATAAAATTCACTTTGAACGTTGACTTTTAAGTTTACAGAACATGAATTGGTTGTTGTCATAGAGTCACAGAACACTATAGCGCAGAAACAGGCTCTTCAACCAATCTAGTCCATGATAACCTGGCCTTTTTCCCAGTCCCACCTACCTCACTGATAATTTTCCTCAATGTCCACTATGACCCCAACCTTGGTGTCATCTGCAAGTTTGCTGATCCAGTTTACTACATTATCATCTGTATCATTAACATAGATGATCAACAATGACAGACCTAGCAACTTTGTTAATTTTAAACCATCATTAACCCCTCACGGACTGACACAATTTGGAGGTTAGAGGCATGCAGAGCAATTCGAGTTGTTGTTCTTATCATTAATGCATAAATAGCGAGATGGAGATTGGAACTGGTTCTGAGCAACACGCTTAAGAACAAAGTTTTGATCTAATTTTATATTTATACACTCAACTGTCATTTCTAAGTAATTGCAAATTTGCATTTTGTGGCTTTTAACATTAAGAGTTGATCCCCCTTTGGCTCTCCCAGCCCTTACCCGGACATGACGATGAAGAAATCCAAGCGATTCCACGTGTCACCAAGGTAGCACTTCTTCCCGACGATCCCTAAGGCAACCATCTTGATCACCATCTCCATGGCGAAGAAAATAAAGATGAAGTCATCAAAAGCCTGCAAAGCAACACAGTGTTTCATTTGGCATTATCTTCCATTACATTTGTGGTTGTATTTTACTGACCTTCTGGAGGAGCTTTTTGTCTTGTAAGGGCAAGGACTGGGCCTCAAGCCGCGGTGTCGTCAGAGGTGGGAGGCTGGTGTCAGGGCCAGTCCACTCCACCAGGGGGCAGTGTGGTGTGGCGTCCAAGCGACCAGGCTGCAGACAGTGCTGCCCCCCCCCCCCCCCCGGTGTTCGCTCGGTGGAAGACCGTCTCTATCATGGTTGACTATGGATTGATGGCACAAGTTTTGGTCTCTTTTATTGCCTGATTGTACTGGCCATCTTGTGTGTGATTGTTGGTATCGTGTTTTGCACCTTGATCCTGGAGTAAAGTGTTCTCGTTTGGCTGTATTAATGTATGGTTGAATGACAATTCAACTTGGATTGAATTGATTTTTATCAATGCTCTTTTGTCTATCCCCTGATGTGTTGAAGTCACCAACTGATTCCCTGAAGTCTGTCCCCTTGTCCCTGAAGTCTGTCCCCTATTGCAGAATATCTGTGCTCCTACTCTAACCATTCAGTTATTCACAATTTTCATCACTCCACCAACATCAGAAAAGTTTTCACCTGACTAGATCCTTAAACTCTGCCATTTCCTTTCTGAATCTCCCCACATCATTCAAGATGTTCTTTAAATCATTTATCTTTGACCAAGCTCCTGATCAAACACCTCAAATTCTCATTGCAGAACTCAAAAGTCAAATAAAATCGTTCTCTTTTAGCCAGTAACATTTTTCTATGTTAAAGATGCTATACAAATGGAGGCAACTGCAGGTCCCCAACAGTTACTCTGACCTCCCTGTTAGGGTGTATTCTGGAGTCATGGAATATAGCAAATATTAATTTCAACACCAACCAGTCTTCAGATCTGAATAGAAATGTAGAAAAGCTACAACACCATACAAGCCCCTCGGCTCACAAAGCTGTGCTGAACATGTCTCTACCTTAGAACTACCTAGGCTTACCCATAGCCCTCTATTTTTCTAAGCTCCATGTACCCATCCAGGAGTCTCTTAAAAGACCCTATTGTTTCCACTTCCACCACCGCCGCCAGCAGCCCATTCCACGCACTCACCACTCTCTGCGTAAAAAACTTACCCCTGACATCTCCTCTGTACCTACTTCCAAGCACCTTAATACTATGCCCTCTCGTGCTAGCCATTTCAGCCCTGGGAAAAAGCCTCTGACTATCCACACAATCAATGCCTCTCATCATCTTATACACCTTTATCAGGTCACCTCTCATCCCCCATGGACTGTAAAACAAGGGTGTTCTTGGAGCTGCAGACTGGGGTTGGTTGCAAACAAAGAAACACCCCATTTGACCTGAAATGTCTGCACATGCATGACTGTGGCCCAGGGTTAGTGGGGATTAACATTTATTTTGGGTGTCTGGAGTATTGCTGTGAAGAAGGAGGTGTTAGAAAATTATATGTTACTCAAAGGAAGCATTGTGGAAACATTGTAACTATAGAATTGTCCTGCCCTTACCTTTGATCTTTAGCATATAAAAAATGTCATTTAGTATTGGATCAGAGAATCCTCAAGTATCTCCAGTAAAATGCCTGCATGAGTGTTGAATAAAGACTTCTATATAACCAACTTCAGTATCTCCTGGTGCCTTCATTCACAGTCACAACACTCCCAACCTACCCAAAGAATGTAAAACTTAGTGGGCAACAGAGTCTGCTGGAGGAACTCAAAAGGCTGAGCAGTATCTGTGGAGGATAAAGGAAATGCCGGCATTTTGGCTGAAAACACTGCATCTGATTGAATTGAATTGACTTTATTACATAATCCCTCATATACATGAGGAGTAAAAATGTTTACGTTTCATCTCCATCTAAATGATGCAACTTAAAGTGAGTATACTCATTCAACACCTGTTTCCGATAAAGAGAAAGAGGTTGAAAGGTCCTACCTGCAATATCTTACATCTGTCGGTGGAACAGTCCACGTCCTCACAGGGCTGGTACATTCCCAAAGTGACACAGTTCAACAGGATGACTAACATGCTGACATGCTCGAACCACGTGAGGATCTAGGGTTAAGGCCAAGAACTAGATCGTAGCTCGATCTCCCGCGCAGGAGTGCTTTGTAAAGTTTCAATCATTCATAAGACCATTAGATAGAGGAGCAGATTTCGGTCATTTAGCCCATGTTTTTTTCTCAACCCAAAATTCAAAGTTCAAAGGAAAGTTATCACCAAAGTACCTAAATTTCTCATATTATAAAGACAGCATTTTTCAAATGATGACACCAGTGAGTACTGATTACCAATTATTGCAAGGATTGGATAGAGTGGATGTTGAGATGACGTTTCCATTAGTAGGAGAGTCCAGGATCTGAGAGCATTCACAGTAGAACAAAGAAATACAGAAGAATCAATGAAAAACTCCACACAAAGACTGACAAACAACCCACATGCAGAAGACAAACCGTGAAAATATATTTTTTAAAAAATAAATAAATGAATAAGTAATATTGAGAAAATGAGCTGTAGAATTCTTGACAGTGAGTTCATAGGTTGTGGAATTAGTTCAGTGTTGACATAAATGAAATTATCTAGGCTGGTTCAGCCATTCTCCCGCATTCTTTCCATATTCTTAACCACCTTTACCAATCAAAAATCTGTCAAACTCGACCTTAAAAACTCCCAATGATTTTTCCTCCACAGATCTCTGTGCCTCTGTGGCAACAAATTCTACAGATTCACCACCCTCTGGCTGAACTCTAAATGACCCTAGTTGAATGCCCAAATTGGGTAGAACTTCATTGATTCTGTTTTGGCTATTATTCTACAGATTTATTGTGTATGTCCACAACAAAATTAATCTCAGAGTTGTACATGGTGACATATATGTATTTTGATAATAAATTTGCTTTGAACTTGGAAGAAATTCTTCTTTACCTCAGTTTTGAAGGGACGTCCCTTTTTTACGGGCCTGTGTCCTCAGATCCTGGACTCTACAAGGCGGGAGGAGAAGATGGCAGCGTGCCGCGTGTGCACAGCTCTCCGGTGAAAAATGATGTTAAGTAGGGGCCATGGACAATTCTGATTTGATGGAGAATGGACGTGAAAGCACAGAGGAACATCTGGAGAAATTTCCGAAACGCCCATCCGCTGCTGTCATTACTGTGTGGTCAGGAATCTTTCGGAGGGTAGGCCTCAAAATCCCCGGCCTTGCCTGCTTTTGGCGACCAAGAAGGAGGTCGAATCGTTCGGACAGAGATGGCGCTCAGTACTCGGTGTCAGAGAGCTGACCAGAGCTCGAAGTTTTCGGATGACTCAGAGTCGGATTGTGGTCGGCATGGCAGGGGGAGTTTTGCTTCCTTCTCCCATCTGCGTGAGATGTGGGACATTTGAGAAACTTTGAACTTTACTGTGCTCATGGACTTCTTCATCAAGTTATGGTATTGTTGCACCGTTTGTAACTATATGTTATAATTACGTGGTTTTGTCAGCTTTTTCAGTCTTGGTTTGTCCTGTGTTTTGTGATATCACACCGGAGGAAATAATATATCATTTCCTAATGCATGCATTACTAAATGACAATAAAAGGGGACTATGTATCTTCATAATCTACTAATGAAAACACCTTCTCCACATTCACTCTATCCATGTAATAATTGGTAACCCACATTCAATAGCGTCGTCTTTTAAAACATGTTGTCTTTAAAACTTGAGAAATAAAAGCAGCATACTTTCTCTGTCCTGCGAGCTGTTCTGACACTTGACAAGATTATAATCAGAATCAGGATTATTATCACTGATAAATGTTATTAATTTTGTCACTTAGAGGCAACAGTACTGTGCAATACATAAAATATATTATAAGTTACTAAATGAAATGTACTCAGTGGCCACTGTATTAGGAAGAGGGGTGGAATCTGGTATGGTTTTCTGCTGCAGTAGCTCAACCAGTTCAAGGTCCAACATGTTAGACATTCAGAGATGACCTTTTTCACATCACTGTTGTAACATGCGGGTATCTGAGATACTGTCTCCTTGAACCAGTCCAGCTATTATTCTCCTCTGACATCTCTCATTAACAAGGTGTTCTCCCCCAAAGGACTATTGTTCGCTGGATGCTTTTTGTTTCTTTTTGCACCGTCCTCTGTAAACTCTAAGCATGGGTTCCCATTCTTTTTGTGCCATGGACCAACACCATTAAGCAAGGGGTCCATGGATGTCAGGTTGTACGAGAAAATCTCAGGAGATCAGCAGTTTCTGAGATCTTCAAACCACCCCATCTGGCACCAACAATCATTCCATGTCAAAGTCATTTCTTCACCATTCTGATGTTTGATCTGAACAACAACTGAACCTCTTGACCATGTCTGTATGCTTTTATGCAATGAGTTGCTGCCTCGTGATTGGCTGATGAGGTATTTGCATTAACGAGGAGTACAGGTGTACCTAAAAAGTGGCCACTGAGTGTAGGTATAAAAATCAATAAGTAGTGCAAAAAGAGAGCAAAAATGGTGAGGTGGTGTTCATGTGTTGATTGTCCATTCAGAAATCTGATGACAGAGGGGAAGAAGCTGTTCCTGAATCATTGAGTGTGTGCCTTCAGGCTTCTGTACCTCCTTCCTGATGGTAACAATGAGAAGAGGGCAATAGGTGAGCAATTCCAAGTTTCTGGGTGTCAATTTCTCTGACAATCTATCTTGGACCCAACATATCAATGTAGTTACAAAGAAGGCACAACAATGGCTATATTTCATTAGGAGTTTGAGGAGATTTGGTATGTCACCAAAAACACTCGCTAATTTCTACAGATGTACCGTGGTGAGCATTCTAACCGGCTGCAGCACCATCTGGTATGGAGGGGGCATTGCACAGGATCGAAATAAGTTGCAGAAAGTTGTAAACTCAGTCAGCTCCATCATAGGAACTAGCTGATATAGTACAGAGGACACCTTCAAGGTGCAATGCCTCACAAAGGCAGCGTCCTTAATTGAGGACCCTGTCACCCAGGGCATGCCCTCTTCTCATTGCTACCATCAGGAAGGAGGTACAGGAGCCTGAAGACACACACTCAATGATTCAGGAACAGCTTCTTCCCCTCTGCCGTCCGATTTCTGAATGGATAGTGAACCCATGGACACTACCTCACTATTTTTTAAATTTCTATTTTTGCACTACTTACTTCATTTAACTATTTAATATATATACTCACTATAATTCAGTTTTCTCTATCGTTATGCATTGAACTATTGCCGCATAGTCAACAAATTTCACAACATATGCCAATGATATTAAATCTGATTCAGATTCTAGTCTGGGGTTGAGGATCCTTAATAATGATGCCACCTTCTTGAGGCATTACCTCCTGAAGATGTCCTCTATAGTTTGGAGGCTAGTGCAATCACTGCATTACAAAAAAAAAATGCAAGGAACACACTCAAAATGCTAGATGATCTCAACTAACCAGACAGCATTTATGGAAAAGAGTACAGTCGGCGTTTCGGGCTGAGACCCTTCATCAGGACTCTCCATAGATGCTGCCTGGCCTGCTGAGGTCCTTCAGCTTTTTGTGTGTTACTTGGATTTCCAACATCTACAGATTTTCTCTTGTTTGTGGAAAAAAAAATCCAATCAGGCAATACGTGTGGAGGGAAGTGGACAGTCAACATTCCGAGTTGAGACCCTACGTTAGGATCAGGACCCAGTCCAGATGAAACTTTGACTATCCATTCCTTTCCACAGGTGCTGCCTGACCCACTAGGTTCCTCCAGAATCTTGTCTTTGTTCCACCTTGCCAGCATCCGAAGTCTCCTGTGTCTGACTTCATTCTCCGGCCTGATCTGCTTATCGCTTCATTCCCTCTAGACTCCATTGACCTCAGCCTTGAGTATGCCCATTGCAAGAATTTCAAGATGTACAATCCTCGGAGAAAACATGGAAGACAAACCATATGAAAAACAGTTAGCTTAAAAAGAGCAAAGAATTCTTTGTTTATAACTTTGGAGCTTCTTGCTGTCTAGATTGTGCTGCTTTGCTTTGAAGGGCTGTGGAATTAGATCATTCAATTTCAAACTTATTACAGAACAGAACATGGCCACCTGGCCCAAAAGGACAATGCTAGCTCGCATGGGATGAATCTCAATCTTTTCCCCCGTCTCCTTACCTCTCACATGTGTCTCAATTTTTGATTCATTTCGTCATTACCTACACTGAGGGATGACTAGAACTGATAACACAGCTTATCTTTGAGATACAGGAGACAACTGTAATAGTAGGGAACAATAATGGCCAAAGAAACTCACTTATCCGCAGGAAGAGAATGCAGACTCCATAAAATTTAAAGAGCACCTGGCTCAGCTTTGGTGCTCAACCACCAGCTCAACTTTAGCTCAGTCTGCAATTGTGTCTTTGAGTTTTTGTCTCGGATTCTCGTCTATCATCTGCTCTCGTCTCAATCTCGAAATCGTGTCTTGAGTCAAGTCTCGCATACTCCAGCATTTCGGTCGCTACCATCCTCCCCAAGGCTTTTGTCACAATGATAACCCTTGTCTGTCTGCCTAAAGAGCAAAGATGATTAGACTGCGCCTTCTGTGCTCCTCATCCTCACTCCACACTGCAAGGGAAATAGGGAGCGACCAGAAGCATCCTTAGGAGATGGTGGCCCCTTTAAGGTTATCTCAGAGTTCAGCAAAGGAAAGCACAAAATAGGCGAGGAAGGAGCTTAACATGACCAGGAGGAGCAGGAGGAAACAAGAGAAACCACAGGCAGGACAGAAAAGCCATAAAACTGAATAATAAGGAGATTAAAAAGGAATCTAGTTGACCCAAAACGAAGAGATGCAAGGGGTGGCGATGTATATAAATTGTCTCATTAGCTCAGAGAAGTCATTAGGCGCTGGCTAAATCGCTGCTGAAGGCAGCCTTAATCAGAATACATCTTGGATGGGGCTGAAGGGAATGTGTTTACTGTCTAAGATCTGCAGTACAGTAAAAATAACATTGTCACAAGCCACGCCAATCCACCACGGCAGAAGGCAACAGCCTGCAGTAAATTCATGATCCACATAATCCTGGGAAAGTTAACAGAGGAAAACTTTGGCAGCTAAGAAAGTTTGCAGCACTTGATGCATAAGTGTTAAATGACATATTCGATGCACAGGAAGGAAATGAATCTGTTTATTATTGTACCGAGATACAGCAAGAGGCTTGCCTCACATGCTGTTCATACAGATCAAATCATTACACAGTGCAGTGAGGTAGAACAAGATAAAACAATAACAATGCAGAGTAAAGTGGAACAGCCACAGAACAGGTAAACAACGAAGTGCAAGATCATAGCGAGGTAGATTGTGAGGTCAAGAATCCAATTTGTTGCAATGGAGAATTATTCAATTGTCTTCTAACATCAGAAGGTCTGCAGAGACACCTCATCAAAACCTTTTTCACCCAGAGAGTGGTGGATATATGGAATGCTCTGCCCCAGAAGGCTGTGGAGGCCAAGTCTCTGGATGCTTTCAAGAAAGAGATGGATAGAGCTCTTAAAGATAGTGGAATCAAAGGTTATGGGGATAAGGCAAGAACTGGATACTGATTGTGGATGATCAGCCATGATCACAGTGAATGGGGGTGCTGGCTCGAAGGGCTGAATGGCCTACTCCTGCACCTATTGTCTATGGTCTATTGTCTATTGTCTTGGAATTGGCAACTCTACCCCAATTGTTTGTTTCTTGGAGCTCGTGAAAGATTTGCGTGGAGGTCGGGATAGAGCTTTCTTCCTGTTGGGTATTTAATATTAAAGTAACATTTGAGTAATCTTGTTTAATTATTTAATTATTCTTGTTCATTTAAATAGTTAATTACGGGTCATATGATGTAAAATACGTGAACTGCATCTGTCATCACGCTACCACGAGATACCTGCGTGCCTCGCTTAAAGTAAGCTTAAAGTTACACCCACATTTTCGGACTCCCCACATCTTTCTTTGAATTAATTTGATGTTTTGAAGATACAAAATGTAACACTCCCCCATTGATCGTTAGGGTGTGCTCTCATCTCCAACTCAAAACACCGTGCATCCAAGTCTTTAGTCCGAAGACATTTTCATAACCCCAGATAAGTATGGCCTGGGCAGCGGTGGAAGAAGTGAATGGTTAAACTTGGTGTGCCTATCAAGCTGGCTGCTACGTCCAGTACGGTATCAAGCTTCTTGAGTATTGTTGAAGCTATTTTCAAACAGGCAAGTGGCGAGCCTTTCATCACACCGCTGCCTTGAGCTTTGTAAATGGTGGACAGGCCTTGGGGAGTTAGAAAGCAAGCTACTTGAGGCAGGATTCCTAGACTCCGACCTGCTTGAATACAGAACATAGTGCAGCACAGGAACAGAACCTTCAGCTCACATTGTCTGTACCAACTGTAACGTTAGGATCTATTTCTTTTCGAGGAATGACTCCCTTTGGCACTACGTATGGATTGTTGTCTGTGCATGCATATTGTCCTCTCTCTCTCTCTCTCTCTCTCGCTGCAATGTGAATACATTAGTTAAAGCCTTCTCTCACGTGTCTTTTTTATTTTGATGGATATGTAGTTGCACAGTCACAACAAATTGGCAATGAGTACAAACCTGAATGTCAGAAAATATCACAAACTGCATCAACAAACAGCGAGAGGAAAGAGTTAAACAGTATGGAGTAGGCCTCGTTACGGACGCTAACAAAAGGACACGAGTACGGCATAATACACAGTGAAAGATGCAACTAGCAAATTTAAAGTGAAAACAACATGGCTTTGGTCCATAAAGTTGACAAATTCTAGTGCTATTGAAGGCTGGGAGTCGTATATTGAGAAGGTGGAACTATATTGTAACGCGAACAATGTGGAGGAGCGAAAGAAAACCCCCACACTTCTTAGCTTAATGGGTCTTAGGATGTACAGTCTCTCACACAACTTAATAACTACAGAAAAGCCAGCAAGCAAGACGTTTGATGAAATTGTTACAATTCTACAAAATCACTTGAGTTCTAAACCACTGGTAATAGCTGAGAGATTTAGATTTTACAAAAGGTCAAATGATGAATGCATTTCTAAATACATTGTAGAACTGTGCAAACATTCCCAGTACTGTGACTTGAGAGATGGAAAGTCAGAAAATTTTTTGATCTTAATCAATTCGGGTTAGCGATTCCTATTTTCGGTAACATATTTTTTCCTCCCTCTTTTACGGATCGCGCTTTTCAAACTTGGAAGACTAAGGGTATTTTACGGTTTTTGGATTTATTTTTAGATGGTTCCCTTATGTCTTTTGAACAATTATCTGAGAGATGGATTTTCTGATGCATTAAGGGACAGGTTTTTATATGGCATGCATAGTCAAATCTCGTAAAAGAGGCTACTGTCAGAAAGAGACCTATCCTTAGAACAGTCATTGACCGTTGCAATATCATTAGAGACTGCAGCAAAAGATGCAGCAGAATTACAGGGCAAGAGTTTAGAATGTGAAATGCACAAAATGACCCTGAGTGGTGCAAAAAGCCAAAAACATAACTGATGTGGCAAATCCTCCCTTGATGTAAATGACTGTTGGTTCAAAGAAAAAGTTTGCTGTAAGTGTCACATAGAGAGAGTGTGCAAGTCAGACAAAATTCACAACCGAAGAGGAAAAACCACACCGAGTGAAAAGTTTCAAACACAAAACTAAGCAAATGCATTAAGTGACCGAATGTGTAACAGAATCAGACAACACAGAGTCTGACAAAGGTGAGCTGTCTTGCTGAGAACTGCACAGTATTACTGAAGCAGATCACAAAATCATATGGATCACAATAGATGTGTCTGGTGCAAAACTGAAAATGGAGCTGGATACAGGGTCAGTTTTGCCCATAATTTCTGAGGCTGACTACAACAGACTGTTTTCTAAGATACTATTAGAGAAGACCTCAGTGATGCTAAAGACATACACAGGTGAAAAAGAGTCTCCCGAAGGCAAAATGAAGTTGAATGTGACATATGGGGGCCAAACACAGCTCAGAGCTCTATGTATTGAAAAGTGGTGGCCAGAACTTTTCAGAGATGAATGGCTGAGAAATTGCAACTAGACTGGCACATAACCAAACCTCTCAATGTGTCATCAGCAGCCAAATGCAGCCCAAACGGTAGCACTAACCAGAGACTGTCACAGCTGCTTAATGCTAATGAGAAGGTGTTTGAGAAGGGTATTGGTAAACTCAAAGGCATGAAGGCCAGAAATAAATTGAATGAAGGTGCAACACCAAGATTCCATAAAGTACGCCCAGTGCCTTATGCACTGTGTTCTAAAGTGAATGCTAAACTTCAGAGCTTGGAATTCTCTCCGAGGTTGAATGGAGCAATTGGGCCATGCCTATTGTCCCGGTGATCAAGACAGGGAAGGCCGGAGCCATTCACATACGTGGGGATTTCAAAGTAAGCATCATTCAATGCTGTGTACTGTGCAGTATCCCTTGCCACAAATAGAAGACACTTTTGCATCTTCGGCAGGCGGGAAGAGGTTTTCAAAGATTGGTTTGTCACAAGTCCATCCGCAAATGGAGATTGAGGAGTCAAAAAGGAAGTTCCTCACCTTCAACACTATGAAAGGACTGTTCCGGTATAATCGTCTCCTCTTTGGCACCGTTACAGCTGTGGGAGTGGCTGTCTTCACCATGGCAAAGAGTACATATTTCACAAATTTCACAACATGTGCCGGTGAAAATAAACCTGATTCTGACTCTGATTCTTTTGCATATTGACTTGGCTGGGCTCTTCATTGACTCCATGTTTGTGATTGCTGTGGATGCTGATTTGAAGTGGCCGGAGGTTATACTAATGAAGTGAACCACTTCAGCAAAGACTGTCTCTGCTCTGAGGACTATTTTCTTCAGAGATGGCTTACCAGAACAAATTGTGAGTGACAACGGACCACAATACGTGTCAAAAGAATTCCGACTGTTCATGAAGAAAAATAGTATCAGACATTCCAAGTCAGCTCCTCACCACCCAGCAATGAATGAGTTAGCTGAAAGGTTTATCGAAAACCTTCAAGAAGTCGATTAATGCGATGGACGAGGAGGACATTTCTCTGCAGCACAAGGCGAACAATTTCCTTTTTGTGTATCGGAACTCTGTTCATGCAACAACAAATCAAACACCTGCAATACTGTTCATGAGCAGGAATCTGAGATCTCGCATAGACCTCCTGAAACCAGATCTATGGAGGGAAGTGCAGAATAAACAGTCCAACCAGTTGCCAAGTGAAGCAGCAAGGAGCTTCAAGATTGGACACAAATTCCTAGTGCCTGATTACTGAGAAGACAAGTGGACACCAGGTAGGATAGCTACAAGAACTGGACCACAGTGGATGTTGGAGATCAGACATGGAGACAACATGTGGACCAGGTACTGGATGCAAGACAGACACATTACAGTCACTGGACTTGCCTCTCAATGATGATCATGTCACTGACAGCAACGTGACATCGGAAACCAAGAACTTTGTCTTGGACAAGACACCCTACCAAACCAGATGCCACTCCACAGGTCTAGAGGTGTTATCCTGAAAAAACAGAGCACTATCCAAAAGACTGAATGTTTAGAACTGTTTAGTTAGTTATGGACTGTTATTGTGAAAGCATGTTTATTTGGAATATGGGTTTATGAAACGGAA